>NC_086449.1:622388665-622706581 GCF_028390025.1 Pseudophryne corroboree | reverse complement strand
GACCACCAGTATATAATATATAGCATTACGGTACAGTAGGCCACTGCTGTACCTACCTCTGTGTCGTCATTAAGTATACTATCCATCTAGATTCTATACCTGTGGCGCATTTCAGTTGTGCAGTTTGCTGACACAGTGACCACCAGTATATATAGCCGTACGGTACGGAAGGCCACTGCTGTACCTACCTCTGTGTCGTCATTAAGTATACTATCCATCTACATTCTATACCTGTGGTGCATTTTAGTTTTGCAGTTTGCGGACACAGTGACCACCAGTATACTATATATAGCAGTACGGTACGGAAGGCCACTGCTGTACCTACCTCTGTGTCGTCATTAAGTATACTATCCATCTACATTCTATACCTGTGGTGCATTTTAGTTTTGCAGTTTGCTGACACAGTGACCACCAGTATACTATATATAGCAGTACGGTACGGAAGGCCACTGCTGTACCTACCTCTGTGTCATCATTAAGTATACTATCCATCTACATTCTATACCTGTGGTGCATTTTAGTTTTGCAGTTTGCTGACACAGTGACCACCAGTACACTATATATAGCTGTACGGTACGGAAGGCCACTGCTGTACCTACCTCTGTGTCGTCATTAAGTATACTATCCATCTACATTCTATACCTGTGGTGCATTTTAGTTTTACAGTTTGCTGACACAGTGACCACCAGTATACTATATATAGCAGTACGGTACGGAAGGCCACTGCTGTACCTACCTCTGTGTCGTCATTAAGTATACTATCCATCTACATTCTATACCTGTGGTGCATTGCAGTTGTGCAGTTTGCTGACACAGTGACCACCAGTATACTATATATAGCAGTACGGTACGGAAGGCCACTGCTGTACCTACCTCTGTGTCGTCATTAAGTATACTATCCATCTACATTCTATACCTGTGGTGCATTTTAGTTTTGCAGTTTGCTGACACAGTGACCACCAGTATACTATATATAGCAGTACGGTACGGAAGGCCACTGCTGTACCTCCCTCTGTGTCGTCATTAAGTATACTATCCATCTACATTCTATACCTGTGGTGCATTTTAGTTTTGCAGTTTGCTGACACAGTGACCACCAGTATACTATATATAGCAGTACGGTATGGAAGGCCACTGCTGTACCTACCTCTGTGTCGTCATTAAGTATACTATCCATCTACATTCTATACCTGTGGTGCATTTTAGTTTTGCAGTTTGCTGACACAGTGACCACCAGTATACTATATATAGCAGTACGGTACGGAAGGCCACTGCTGTACCTACCTCTGTGTCGTCATTAAGTATACTATCCATCTACATTCTATACCTGTGGTGCATTTTAGTTTTGCAGTTTGCTGACACAGTGACCACCAGTATATTATATATAGCAGTACGGTACGGAAGGCCACTGCTGTACCTACCTCTGTGTCGTCATTAAGTATACTATCCATCTACATTCTATACCTGTGGTGCATTTTAGTTTTGCAGATTGCTGACAGTGACCACCAGTATATATAGCAGTACGGTACAGAAGGCCACTGCTCTACTTACCTCTGTGTCGTCAAGTATACTATCCATCCATACCTGTGGTGCATTTCAGTTGTGCGCAGTATATATAGTAGTAGGCCATTGCTATTGATAGTTACTGGCATATAATTCCACACATTAAAAAATGGAGAACAAAAATGTGGAGGTTAAAATAGGGAAAGATCAAGATCCACTTCCACCTCGTGCTGAAGCTGCTGCCACTAGTCATGGCTGAGATGATGAAATGCCATCAACGTCGTCTGCCAAGGCCGATGCCCAATGTCATAGTAGAGAGCATGTAAAATCCAAAAAACAAAAGTTCAGTAAAATGACCCAAAAATCAAAATTAAAAGCGTCTGAGGAGAAGCGTAAACTTGCCAATATGCCATTTACGACACGGAGTGGCAAGGAACGGCTGAGGCCCTGGCCTATGTTCATGGCTAGTGGTTCAGCTTCACATGAGGATGGAAGCACTCATCCTCTCGCTAGAAAAATGAAAAGACTTAAGCTGGCAAAAGCACAGCAAAGAACTGTGCGTTCTTCTAAATCACAAATACCCAAGGAGAGTCCAATTGTGTCGGTTGCGATGCCTGACCTTCCCAACACTGGACGGGAAGAGCTTGCACCTTCCACCATTTGCACGCCCCCTGCAAGTGCTGGAAGGAGCACCCGCAGTCCAGTTCCTGATAGTCAAATTGAAGATGTCACTGTTGAAGTACACCAGGATGAGGATATGGGTGTTGCTGGCGCTGGGGAGGAAATTGACAAGGAGGATTCTGATGGTGAGGTGGTTTGTTTAAGTCAGGCACCCGGGGAGACACCTGTTGTCCGTGGGACGAATATGGCCATTGACATGCCTGGTCAAAATACAAAAAAAATCAGCTCTTCGGTGTGGAATTATTTCAACACAAATGCGGACAACAGGTGTCAAGCCGTGTGTTGCCTTTGTCAAGCTGTAATAAGTAGGGGTAAGGACGTTAACCACCTCGGAACATCCTCCCTTATACGTCACCTGCAGCGCATTCATCATAAGTCAGTGACAAGTTCAAAAACTTTGGGTGACAGCAGAAGCAGTCCACTGACCACTAAATCCCTTTCTCTTGTAACCAAGCTCCTGCAAACCACACCACCAACTCCCTCAGTGTCTATTTCCTCCTTACCCAGGAAAGCCAATAGTCCTGCAGGCCATGTCACTGGCAAGTCTGACGAGTACTCTCCTGCCTGGGATTCCTCCGATGCATCCTTGAGTGTAACGCCTACTGCTGCTGGCGCTGCTGTTGTAGCTGCTGGGAGTCGATCGCCATCCCAGAGGGGAAGTCGGAAGACCACTTGTACTACTTCCAGTAAGCAATTGACTGTCCAACAGTCCTTTGCGAGGAAGATAAAATATCACAGCAGTCATCCTGCTGCAAAGCAGATAACTCAGGCCTTGGCAGCCTGGGCGGTGAGAAACGTGGTTCCGGTATCCACCGTTATTTCAGAGCCAACTAGAGACTTGATTGAGGTACTGTGTCCCCGGTACCAAATACCATCTAGGTTCCATTTCTCTAGGCAGGCGATACCGAAAATGTACACAGACCTCAGAAAAAGACTCACCAGTGTCCTAAAAAATGCAGTTGTACCCAATGTCCACTTAACCACGGACATGTGGACAAGTGGAGCAGGGCAGACTCAGGACTACATGACTGTGACAGCCCACTGGGTAGATGTATTGCCTCCCGCAGCAAGAACAGCAGCGGCGGCACCAGTAGCAGCATCTCGCAAACGCCAACTCGTTCCTAGGCAGGCTACGCTTTGTATCACCGCTTTCCAGAAGAGGCACACAGCTGACAACCTCTTACGGAAACTGAGGAAGATCATCGCAGAATGGCTTACCCCAATTGGACTCTCCTGGGGATTTGTGACATCGGACAACGCCAGCAATATTGTGCGTGCATTACATCTGGGCAAATTCCAGCACGTCCCATGTTTTGCACATACATTGAATTTGGTAGTGCAGAATTATTTAAAAAACGACAGGGGCGTGCAAGAGATGCTGTCGGTGGCCCGAAGAATTGCGGGCCACTTTCGGCATTCAGCCACCGCGTACAGAAGACTGGAGCACCACCAAACATTCCTGAACCTGCCCTGCCATCATCTGAAGCAAGAGGTGGTAACGAGGTGGAATTCAACCCTCTATATGCTTCAGAGGATGGAGGAGCAGCAAAAGGCCATTCAAGCCTATACATCTGCCCACGATATAGGCAAAGGAGGGGGAATGCACCTGACTCAAGCGCAGTGGATAATGATTTCAACGTTGTGCAATGTTCTGCAACCCTTTGAACTTGCCACACGTGAAGTCAGTTCAGACACTGCCAGCCTGAGTCAGGTCATTCCCCTCATCAGGCTTTTGCAGAAGAAGCTGGAGACATTGAAGGAGGAGCTAAAACAGAGCGATTCCGCTAGGCATGTGGGACTTGTGGATGGAGCCCTTAATTCGCTTAACCAGGATTCACGGGTGGTCAATCTGTTGAAATCAGAGCACTACATTTTGGCCACCGTGCTCAATCCTAGATTTAAAACCTACGTTGTATCTCTCTTTACGGCAGACACAAGTCTGCAGAGGTTCAAAGACCTGCTGGTGAGAAAATTGTCAAGTCAAGCGGAACGTGACCCGTCAACATCTCCTCCTTCACATTCTCCCGCTACTGGGGGTGCAAGGAAAAGGCTAAGAATTCCGAGCCTACCCGCTGGCGGTGATGCAGGGCAGTCTGGAGCGACTGCTGACATCTGGTCCGGACTGAAGGACCTGCCAACGATTACTGACATGTCGTCTACTGTCACTTCATAGGATTCTCTCACCATTGAAAGAATGGTGGAGGATTATATGAGTGACCGCATCCAAGTAGGCACGTCAGACAGTCCGTACGTATACTGGCAGGAAAAAGAGGCAATTTGGAGGCCCTTGCACAAACTGGCTTTATTCTACCTAAGTTGCCCTCCCTCCAGTGTGTACTCCGAAAGAGTGTTTAGTGCAGCCGCTCACCTTGTCAGCAATCGGCGTACGAGGTTACTTCCAGAAAATGTGGAGAAGATGATGTTCATCAAAATGAATTATAATCAATTCCTCCGTGGAGACATTCACCAGCAGCAATTGCCTCCACAAAGTACACAGGGACCTGAGATGGTGGATTCCAGTGGGGACGAATTAATAATCTGTGAGGAGGGGGATGTACACAGTGAAAGGGGTGAGGAATCGGAGGATGATGATGAGGTGGACATCTTGCCTCTGTAGAGCCAGTTTGTGCAAGGAGAGATTGATTGCTTCTTTTTTTGGTGGGGGCCCAAACCAACCAGTCATTTCAGTCACAGTCGTGTGGCAGACCCTGTCGCTGAAATGATGGGTCCGTTAAAGTGTGCATGTCCTGTTTATACAACATAAGGGTGGGTGGGAGGGCCCAAGGACAATTCCATCTTGCACCGCTTTTTTCTTTAATTTTTCTTTGCATCATGTGCTGTTTGGGGACAATTTTTTTGAAGTGCCATCCTGCCTGACACTGCAGTGCCACTCCTAGATATGCCAGGTGTTTGTGTCGGTCACTTGTGTCGCTTAGCTTAGTCACACAGCGACCTTGGCGCGCCTCTTTTTTTCTTTGCATCATGTGCAGTTTGGGGACAATTTTTTTGAAGTGCCATCCTGCCTGACACTGCAGTGCCACTCCTAGATGGGCCAGGTGTTTGTGTCGGCCACTTGTGTCGCTTAGCTTAGCCATCCAGCGACCTCGGTGCAAATTTTAGGACTAAAAATAATATTGTGAGGTGTGAGGTGTTCAGAATAGACTGGAAATGAGTGGAAATTATGGTTATTGAGGTTAATAAAACTATGGGATCAAAATGACCCCCAAATTCTATGATTTAAGCTGTTTTTTAGGGTTTTTTGTAAAAAACACCCGAATCCAAAACACACCCGAATCCGACAAAAAATTTTCGGTGAGGTTTTGCCAAAACGCGTCCGAATCCAAAACACGGCCGCGGAACCGAATCCAAAACCAAAACACAAAACCCGAAAAATGTCCGGTGCACATCACTAATTTAGACCCAGTTTGGGTCTTTGAACTATTAGCTTTACAGAAGGCTAATTAGGGTTTTCAGCTGTATGCGTGTGTTAAAAGGCTGTCAGTCTGATCATCTGTCTTACACACTGCTGGGGGGTAGGAGGGGAAGAAGAGGTTATGGAGTCTCTGTAAGAGAACCCTACTGCTTGAAAACCAGTGAGCTGTGCTTGGTAACACCTTCTTGTATTTTTGGAATGAGTTAGTACTATCCTGTGTATAGTCAGATCCGGATGGCACAGTATTTATTTTTAAGTTTGTTTCTGCTTTTCTGCAAAATAAAACTGGCTGAGGCCAGCTGCACCAAACAAACCAACTTGTGTGATCTCTCATACCCCTTTCACACCAGAAATGCAGGGCCTAAACCCGGGAATTCTGCCATGGGCTCATGCAGGGACATTCCCGGGTTGGGCCCGTTTATACCAGCATTTGGAACCGAGACATCCCGGGTCTACACCTTTCATACTGAACCGGGGATGGCCCTGCATTTTCTAAAAATGGGCGTCTCAGAAAAAGCACAAGACCAGGAAGTGCCCTGAAAAGCCAATCAGCATCAGCAGAGGCAACCCGGGAAGGTGGGACATGTCCCTGCACCATTCACACTGTCCAGGTTCCAGGGACGATCCCGGGACCAACCCTGGTCGATTGCAGGGTTGAAATGCAGGGACAGAAATCCCGGGTTTTTGTCCCTGTACCCTTTCACACTGAGAAATTTCCCGGGTTGATGCGCGTTCATGTGTTTTAACCCGGGAAATTTTGGGCTGTGTGAAAGGGGTATAGTGGCTGCACACTGCATTTACCCCAGGAGACGGTACCTGTTCCTTTAACCCTCTTACAGGATTGATAGATATATCATGCCAGACCGGGGGCAGAGTGCTGGGGTGTTGAGAGGGAATTCCTGTATGCAACTAAGGGCATGCGCACGCCATCTATTCACCTGATGTTGATCGGTAACTGCAAGTTTAAGGTCATGGCTAATTTTGCCTTGTGTCTTTATCAAGATAAAAACAGAATGATCCCTGTCCCTTATGTTTACACTATGTGGTCTAAGGGAACTACCCACCTTTATCTGAATCTACACCTACTGTACTTGGGCTATGTAGTATCCTAGTTATAGAAAAAATAGACTCCTGTATCTAGATATAGATAATACTAGAAAACCACTTACGCCTGTGCTTTGACAGCAGTGTACCATAGTCAGTCGCAGTTCCATCGTGGCAGGCAAATGCAGATCACGCCCTCCCTCGGTGGGAGGGGGGGGGGGTGTTCAGCATCACATTACACCGTAGTCACTGATCAACCGCGCTAATCTAGTAACGTCCGACTACAGTCGTTTGAACTAAATATGCTTCTATTTAAATAAATCTTTGCAACTATGCTTAAGGGGGACATGTACTAAGCAGTGATAAAAGTGGAGAAGTAAGCCATTGGAGAAGTTACCCATGGCAACCAATCAGCATTGACGTAACATTTCTAATTTGCATACTATACAATTGTACGGAGCAGATGATTGGTTGCCATGGTAAATTTCTCCACTGGCTCACTTTTATCACTGCTTAGTACATGCACCCCTTAGTCTGGTGAGTGCACCCCTAATTTGGCTGTTTGTGTTTGTAGCTAAACAGTACTCCTTTGGCTAGCTACCCCAGCAAGTTTCTACATATGGCGTGAGCGTGGACAAACAGGAATTTAGATATATATTCTGTGAGTATATATATATATATAAATATATATATATATATTTCTGCAGTGGGGTACACTGGGATTCAACAGGGAATAATATCGGAGTGTAGAGTTGGATCTTGATCCGAGGCACCAACAAGCTAAAAGCTTTGACTGTTCCCAGGATGCACCGCATCCTCTATAACCCTGCCTCCATGCACTGGAGCTGTTTCTGTGCAGGGTAAATACTGGCTGCTTTATTTTTACACTGCAATTTAGATTGCAGATTGAACACACCCCACCCAAATCTAACTCTCTCTGCACATGTTATATCTGCCCCCCCTGCAGTGCACATGGTTTTGCCCAACTACTAACAAAATTCCTGCTGCGATCACCTCAGAATTACCCCCATTGTATGGTTTATAGATTGTGATAGAGCAGGGGCCAATTAGTGGAAAGGAGGAGAGGTCTTGAAAAAGGACATCCAGGGTTCCCAGATCCTAATAAAGGTGCCAGAAGAGCCCTTTAAGATGCTGGTAATATGTTCCATGGTATAGATGTGTAATATGTTCCACGGTATAGATGGGTATACCTTTCCTACAATTTCTACCAGAGTGGGAACCTCTGTGGATTTCAAGGACGATGCTATGGCACACCTAGCTGCCAGAACCATATGGGTGAATAGTTTAGTCTGACTAAATCGAGAAGCCCTCGGGCAACGACACAGAAAGAAGGAAATGCTTGGGGCACAGGGGTATATGAACCCCTAGGATTGAGTTAATTAGGGACCCCAATTCCCTCCAAAGGGGGAGTAATTTAGGGCACTCCCACCAAATATGCAGGAACGTTCCATCCATTGTTTTACATCTCCAACATAACGGAGATAACTCCGGGTACATTTTAGCAAGTCGAGTGGGAACATAATACCATCTATAGATGAGCTTATATGCATTTTCCTTCGCTCGAACACAAATGGAGCTAGATGCTAGGCTAGAGTAGATATCAGACCATTCATCAGAATCAAACGTTTCCCCCAAGTCTGATTCCCATGCCCTTTCATGAGGTTCCTTATCTAATTGTGAGGGGAGCACCAGTGATCTATAGATAGTGGAAATAAGTCCTCTAGTTGAGTCCGTACGCATTGCAAGATCTTCTAAGGTAGTCAACGGTCTGTGATTAAGTTGTGTAAGGAGCGTGAGTGGAAGTGTCGGATCTGCAAGTATTGGAAGAAGAGTTTATGAGGTAAAGCAAATTTAGATTGAAAATCTGCGAAGGATGGGAACAGGGAATCTGTTGTTAGGTCATTCAGTAGTCTTACCCCTCCCTCCCGCCAATGTAAGAAAGCATTTAGATGACGGCCTGGCTGAAACAAAGGGTTATCAAATAGTGGAACCAAAGGGCTAGGGAGCGGAGCCAAGTGGTATTTACGATTAGCTGAGTCCCAGATGTCTAAGGAATGGGAGATTACCGGATGGGATTTAGTTGAGCGAGGGCGTGCTAAACAGGGGAGCCATAGTAAGGAAGAAATATAATTCAAGTTGAGGGAATCAGTTTCTATTGAGACCCAAACCCTCTCAGTTTTAGGAGCATTCCATTGGATACATTGGGGATAATTCTGAGTTGATTGCAGACGGAACTTTGTTAGCAGTTGGGCAAAACCATGTGCACTGCAGGGGAGGCAGATATAACATGTGCAGAGAGAGCTAGATTTGGGTGTGGTGTGTTTAATCTGCAATCTAAATTGCAGTGTAAAAATAAAGCAGCCAGTATTTACTCTGCACAAAAACAAAATAACCCACCCAAATCTAACTCTCTCTGCACATGTTATATCTGCCTCCCCTGCAGTGCACATGGTTTTGCCCAACTGCTAACAAAGTTCCTGCTGCGATCAACTCAGAATTACTCCCATTGTGCTAATCTGGCAGCTATATAGTAGGCCTTAAAGTCCGGGACCCCTAGGCCGCCCTCCGAGGAGTGTTTTTGTAATGTTACACATTTCACTCTGGGCTTCTTTTTGGACCAGATAAATTGTGACGTGACGTGGCGTGTTGGAGGTTTTTGAAAACATAGGGAGGCACCCGAACAGGAAGTCTTTGGAACAAATAGAGGAGTCTGGGCAAGTTCATTTTAACGGCATTGATATGGCCGATCCAAGAGATATATCGGCTTCCCTAGTTTTCAAGGTCTCTTTGAAGTTGGGTGAGTAGTTTGGGGTAATTGGCCTGAAAAAGATGAGAATAATTTTTGGTTATAGCAATTCCCAGGTACGTGAGCAGCCTCGTGTTCCAACGAAAATTAAACCTACTGGTCAGACTATCTTTCGCGCTCTGCGTGATATAAAAATCTAAAACCTCAGTCTTATCAGTTTTAATTTTATAACCAGAGTTTACTCCAAACTCCTCTATTTCTCAAAAAAGATGGGGCAGAGAATGTATAGGATCGGAGATTGTGAGCAGAACGTCGTCTGCATACAGTGCGATTGTGTTTGACAGCGCCTACCTTTACTCCTTTAATATATGGGTTGGCCCGGATCCGCGCAGCGAGGGGTTCTATTTAGAGAGGGCGAATATTAATGAGGAGAGCGGACAACCCTGTCACGTGCCATTAACAATTTGGAAAGACGGAGACATCACTCCGTTGGCAAGTACAGCTGCCCTGGGGTTACTATATAATGCAGAGACTCCTTGGAAGAAGTGGCCTGTAATCCCCACCTGTTGAAGCGTGTGAAACATAAAAGGCCATTGAATCCGATCGAACGTTTTTTCGGCGTCTAAACCCAGGACCAGAGCTGGCATCTTTCGTCTATGTATTTCGGGAATCAAATCAACCGTCCTGCACGTGTTATCAAGAGCTTGACGACCAGGTATGAAACCGACCTGGTCCGGGTGAATCAATTGAGGGAGAAGGGGTGCCAGCCTATTAGGCAATAGTTTCTCATAGATCTTGATATCAACATTTAAAAGTGATATAGGTCTATAATTAGTGACTAGCTCTGGATCCCGATCAGGTTTCGCAATAACAACTATACTTGCCAAGGAAGTCATAACATCAATAGATGCACCGTTCAATATGTCGTTGAAAAACCTTTTAAGAAAGGGAGTGAGCACCGCCGCACATTTTTTATAATACTGGGGGGAAAACCGTCCGGGCTTGGGGCAGCGGGATTTTTAAGTCCCTTAATGGCACCGAGAATTTCTATATCTGTAAAGTCAGCGTTTAAGTCTAACAGTTGTTTATCAGAAATATGAGGGAGTAATACGTTAGAGAAAAAAGAGAGAGATGGGGTGTCCCGTGGTCCACACTGGAATGGGGTAGTAGGGAGATTATAAAGCTTTTTGTAGTAGGACTGTGATAGGGGGTATATTTTATTCTCTTCTATTCCCCTCCTTTTCTCTGTCTGATTCTATTGTTTGTATTATATTACTATATTTTATATCTTTGAAGCAAATGTATAATTTTAACCCTTTAGTGATTTATAATAATTCATCACTAATTGTGTACCTTTTAATAACAAACCCGCAGAGGTTGCATCTAGACATATATATCTTTAAATCATTACAAATATTCTATTTATGGAAGAATGCACGCCAGTCATATAGAATGTAAAACGTAAGAATGTATTTCAACAAACAATTGCTACTCATAAAAGTGAATTCTATCATTAAACAGTATTGGTCAAATACAATGCAAGTTACCATATAATAGTTTCAGAGGTTCAAACTATATAAGAAAGAAACAGGATGAAAGAAGTTGAAAGAAGTGTGAGAAATTTATGTATGTATGTGTATGTGTATATTTATTACTGGGGAGATATCACTCAAAGCACTCGGCTAAATCACAGATTGCATAAAATGAAACCCTAGATTTATTGATACATATTGGGAAAATATATATCTGAAGAGACATCTAAGGGGATTGGTTTTGGTTTATGTGTGTGTATGCGGGGGAGGGGCAGCATGTGACTGCATGGTCCACAGACCGCATGGGACAGAAGCTAGACTCCATTTTGGGAAAACTCCCATGATTCCAAAATCTGTAACACATGGTTCAAAAGGGAATGCCAGCAGCCATTTTAGGTTTGCAGGTTCAAACACATAGCATTCTTTGCTAGGCCATAAAGTCACATATCAGAAGCCATTTTATAAACTACATATCTCTGAAAGACTCCACTACATTCCAGAATGTATAAGCTACAACATAATGCATATGTGCTGATTTTACAATTCCAAGCCAACACAGTATCTCAATAACCTGAGCATATTGTATGCTGGCTATGCTATATAATGTAGCCTGTAATTATATGCCAATCCTGGACTGTACCTTTGGAATAAACACATCCTACATTATGCTAACTTTTCAGGCCTAAAACCAACTAATTCCAGCCTTCCAAGACCAGCACCACATATTGCATGCTGTCCATATGAGCCATCACAAGACCAGATCACCAAGTGACCACAAATATCAGCATGCCATTGCTACAAGCACATGACCACAGTAACAAAAGGAAGTATGTGTCGACTTCTATATTTCAGCAAGATACACTATGTAAAACCACTACAATCTGTTATAAATCACCATCCGCAAATGTATACCAGGAATGCTATTCTACAGGTTGTCTAATATTCCAAATACAACTACAGATTTCACAGAGTATTATCACAAACACATAACAATCACATATTTGCACAAGCATCATTAACCTTAAAGTCAAATGTATTTCCAAATTAACTATTCTATGCCATTAAGCTGTGTGTGTACAATACTTAGCCTTAGTAAGGAGATCGGTCCTGGTGATGAGCAATCCATGCTTCTGGAGGCTAGGTTGATTCTGAGTGAGTGAGCTCTGTTTCTCACCTGTTCATGTAATACATTCAACCTGTGGGTGTGTCTTCTACAGGAAGTGTGTGAAAGCTATTGTATAGTAGTGAGCAGGCCATGAGAGCTGGGATTGTCTGTTCAGATGCTAACTAGGCCAAGGCTACAGTGTAGAGATGTTAATTAGCTCAGGTTACAGAAACATTTTGTTACCAGTTTAATTATTTGTGTAATAGTAAAATATAATATATGTCTCTAAAATGGATATAAGGAAATGACTTCTATAACAGACTGAAATTCCCGAACAATTGTCTCTGGATCATACGTGGTGGTCCCTGTGTGCTGAGATCTGAGTTTGTTAATCAAGTTTGAGGCCTTTTTTCCCCATAACTTATTAGCTAGAACAGAATCAGTTTTGTCTGTCTTATCGTAATATTTCTGCTGAAGCCGTCTTAGGATAAAGGCCGATCTGCGTGATAGTACAGTGTTAAGTCTGCCGCTTAAAGTGTTTATCTGGGAGAGTAAAGGAAGAGTGGGGTGCAGCTTATGTTCAGCTAATAGTTCAGAAGATATTTCAGTTTCTACGGAGGAGATTTCACACTGGCTTTGCTTCCGGCGATGAGACGCTTTACTGATGAGTTTACCTCTAAGCGTAGCTTTATGAGCCTCCCAAATAACACTGTTAGCAATCTCATCAGATAAGTTGATCTCAAAATATTCCGATAAAGCAGATCTAATGTCCTGGAGGGCAGAAGGATCCAATAGTAGGCTATCATCTAGACACCAGGAATTTGATCTACCACTGGAGTTATAGAAGTCAAACATAAGGACAGTTCCCGCATGGTCCGTCCATGAGATGGGCTTTATTCCCACATAGGAGACTGTAGACGCCAGGGAGAGGGAGACTAAGATCATATCAATTCTAGCATAGATTTGGTAGGGAGCGGAATAGTGGGTATAGTCTTTAGCCATAGAATTTTTGAGGTGCCAGGAATCTAACAACATGAGTCTATTCATGCAATCTCCCAGGACCTGAGCCATCCGCAGTACCTCAGGGGAATGTTTAATTTGTGTGGGAGCTTTTTTATCAGGGCCGGATTAACAATGGGGCGGATGGAGCTGCAGCTCCAGGCCCTCCATCTAAATAGGCCCATAAGATCTGCAGTGCTGGTTGCTCTACAAAGGATTTTTTTCCTTTGCGGTTACAGCGGCCTGCCAGCGGTGCCTAAGGCCGCCGCCCACATATACAGCAAACGCCACTACACCCCTTTCCTGCCCGGGGATGAAAACCGGGCATAATTATGTTCCTAATGGTGGCGCAGCAGAAAACTTTACAAGTCCACCCTGCGCGCCGCACAGTATCTGCCTGCCTCTTCAGTACAGCCGCACCGTGATGACACATCGCATCCTGCCATGTGACATGAAAAGCGCCGCCCCGCCACCGTGCATAACTGCAGTAGCAGCCGAGTTCCGCTCCCTGTAGGCGGCTTTAATCGTTGTGATTGAGGTGCTATGTGGCTGGTGCTGATGATCGGCGACAGGCTGCTGCTGAAGTGCTGATCAGGGAAGGGGTGTCAGTGTACTGCAGTGCCCCTTCAAAAGGTATGCACTGCCACTGACTAAGTTATATTTTGTTGCTCTCTCTCTCTATGTATGTATGTATATATGTGTATATTTATAGTACCATAATGCTGCCCTGATTTATCATTTATTGTCAAATCTATGCAAATGTTTTTATATATATATATATATATATAGTATATAGGTATATATGTGCATATATGTTTGACCGTATGTGCATATGGATGTGTGTTTGTGTGTGTGTGTGTATGTATATATATATATATATATATATATATATATATACACACACTACTCAACAATGCCCTCAGTCAGGGGTGTATTTAGAGGTCCGAGCGCCCCTGGCTGTCACGATCCGGGTATCTGGACGCCATTTCTTACCCATCAGATGCCTCCTAAGGCTGGCTCAGCGCTCCAGGACCGGATCCCATCTGTTATCCTGATGTGTACATTCCTGTATCCTCTCCTGTCACTCTGGGACGCTGTCACAGTAAACGCCATATTACACCTGGCATGGCGTCTCCCGCGGCCTCCGCCGCCGTCCCTGAACTTCTGCATGCAGAGTGTCTGAGTGGCGATTACGTCAGCCGCGGCCTCCGCTGTGTCCGCGTGGTTGGATGTGCATCTGTCAGCCTGGCGCCTCCTGTCTCCGGTGGCCGGCGCCGCCATTACTGTTTTCATTACCACATGGATTACAAACCAAACTTCCCTCCAAGTGTCTGCATGGGCGCAGCCATCTTGGATTCTGTCAGCTGATCATTTCCACCAATCTGTTCTCAGTATTGATAATCTGCATAATTGCCTAGCCAATCCCTTCCTTGCTGCAGGTATAAATACACTGTGCCTGAGCAAGGAAGGCGTCAGTGCTTTGGTTGTCAAACCTAGTTCCTGTTTGTCTCTCTCCTGTGATTGTCTTCCAGGTTCCAGCTCCTGTCTCAAGACTTCCACCATAGAGACCCGCACCAGCATTCCGCCTGCGGTGTAGCCTGACTCTCCAATCCATTGTGGATTCATCTGTTTCCAGCTACAACATTACCTGCTTCCAGCTCAGCTTCCAGCAGAGTACAGCTTCCCTTAAAGGGCCGGTGTCCTTTCTACACTTTACCACTCTCCACCGGTATTATTATTTCTCCGCTCTCAAGTTCTACATTTCAGTTCATATTTCATCGCTCCCAAGTTCATTTATTATTTAACTGGTTCCAGCCAGTATCCACTCCGTGCTAACAACAGTCTGGTTCCAGCCAGTATCCACAGCAGCTGTTTTATCTTCAGCAACCCAGCTTTTCCTGGAACACCAGCTGGCACAATCCTGGGTTATCTCCATTGCTACAGTCGGGCCTGGTAAGGACTTTCCATCTAGAAGATCATAAGAACTATCTCACACTACCAGTGCCCTGTGGCTCCTGCCATCCTGTAGTACCCAGGAACTGTATTTATTCTTTGCTGACTTTTACGTTTTCTTTTACTGCTGCTGTGCTGCGGAGTTGTCATAATAAACATCATTGACTTTTATCCAAGTTGTCGTGGTCACGCCTTCGGGCAGTTATTATTCATGTTACTTACATGTCCAGGGGTCTGATACAACCTCCCAGGTTCCGGTACATCTCAGCCCCTACAACTGAGGCTGCCTCCCGTCAGCTCAGGCCCTCAGTTGTGACAGTAAGCACTGACCTAATGAATCCAGCCGGAGACCAGGATCAAGCGGCCAGGCCGATGCAAGAACTGGCAGCCCGACTAGAACATCAGGAGGCTGCACAGGGCCACATCATCCGCTGTCTCCAGGATCTCTCTACTCGGCTGGATGGGATTCAGACAACTCTCCGTGGATCAGGCGCGTCTGGTGCGTCAACCACAGTGACTCCAGCTATAACCCCACCCACCTTACCCATTTCTGCTCCACGTCTTCATCTTCCAACGCCAGCAAAATTTGACGGATCTCCAAGATTCTGCAGGGGATTTCTCAACCAGTGTGAGATTCAGTTTGAGCTACAACCTGGCAATTTTCCCAGTGACCGTACAAAAATTGCCTACATTATTTCTCTTCTCAGTGGCTCAGCCCTTGATTGGGCATCACCGTTATGGGAGAGGTCCGACACCCTGCTATCTTCCTACACTGCCTTCGTGTCAACATTCAGGCGCATCTTCGACGAGCCAGGCCGGGTAACCTCAGCTTCATCCGAGATTCTCCGTTTACGCCAGGGGTCACGTACTGTAGGACAATATCTGATACAGTTCCAGATCCTGGCATCCGAACTGGCATGGAACGACGAGGCCCTGTATGCTGCATTCTGGCATGGCTTATCTGAGCGTATTAAAGATGAGTTAGCTACCAGAGACTTACCTTCTAAGTTAGATGAGCTAATCTCACTGTGCACGAAAGTTGATTTACGTTTCAGAGAGAGAGCAACTGAGCGTGGAAGATCATCTGCTCCAAAATCTTCTGCTCCTCCTCCTCGTCAACTGTCACCATCTAAAGATGAGCCCATGCAACTTGGCCGTTCCCGTTTAACTCCTGCTGAGCGCCGAAGACGTCTCTCCGAGTTTCTCTGTCTCTATTGTGCAGCTCCGTCTCACACCATTAATGCCTGTCCCAAACGTCCGGGAAACTCCAAATCCTAGCTCGCCAAGGAGAGGGCCGGCTAGGAGTAATGATCTCCTCTCCATCTCCTCAAGATTGTAATCTCCCAGTCTCGCTTCAAGTTGCTCAACGTTATCGGAACGTCATTGCCCTCCTTGATTCCGGAGCAGCTGGGAACTTTATTACCGAAGCCTATGTTAAACGGTGGTCCCTACCCACCGAGAGACTTCCTTCGTCCATTTCTTTAACTGCCGTGGATGGCAGCAAAATTTTTGATGCAGTTATTTCTTTAAGGACTCTACCAGTTCGTCTGAGAGTGGGAGTTCTTCATTCCGAACTTATTTCTTTTTTAGTGATTCCAAGAGCCACATATCCTGTGGTCCTGGGCCTTCCATGGCTCCGTCTTCACAATCCTACAATTGATTGGACGACTACGCAAATCCTGGCATGGGGTTCCTCCTGTGCTGAGACATGTTTGTTTAAAGTATTGCCTGTCTGTTCTTCCTCCCCCAGGTCGTCTGATGTTCCACCTCCTCCATATCAAGATTTCACGGATGTGTTCAGTAAAGCTTCTGCTGATATCCTTCCCCCTCATAGAGAATGGGACTGTCCGATTGATCTCGTTCCAGGGAAGGTTCCACCTCGAGGCCGAACTTATCCGTTGTCTCTGCCTGAGACGCATTCTATGGAGGAATATATTAAAGAGAACCTAGCAAAGGGGTTCATTCGACCTTCTTCTTCTCCAGCCGGCGCAGGCTTCTTTTTTGTAAAAAAGAAAGATGGTGGTCTGCGGCCGTGCATCGACTACAGAGGTTTGAACGACATTACCATCAAGAACCGTTATCCTTTACCCCTGATTACTGAGCTCTTTGACAGAGTTAGCGGAGCTACCATCTTTACAAAGCTGGACTTGCGAGGTGCATACAATCTCATCCGGATCCGTGAGGGTGACGAGTGGAAGACCGCCTTTAACACCCGTGACGGACATTATGAGTACCTCGTCATGCCCTTCGGATTGAGCAATGCTCCAGCTGTCTTCCAGCATTTTGTCAATGAGATCTTCAGAGACATTCTATACCGTCATGTCGTGGTCTATCTAGACGATATCCATATTTTTGCCAACGATTTAGAGGAACATCGTTTTTGGGTTAAAGAGGTTCTGTCCCGTCTCCGTGTCAATCATCTCTATTGCAAATTAGAAAAATGCGTCTTTGAAGTCAAGTCCATTCCGTTTCTAGGGTACATTGTGTCCGGTTCCGGACTAGAGATGGATCCTGAGAAACTACAAGCAATCCAAAATTGGCCGGTACCCTTAACCCTCAAAGGGGTCCAGAGGTTCTTAGGGTTCGCCAACTATTACCGAAAGTTTATACGAGACTTTTCCACCATTGTAGCGCCTATTACTGCTTTCACTAAGAAGGGTGCTAACCCGTCCAAGTGGTCTGAAGAAGCCATGCAAGCATTTCATCTTTTAAAACAAAGGTTCTCTGCGCCTGTTCTGAAACAGCCTGACATCGACTCTCCTTTCATCTTAGAGGTGGATGCCTCCTCCGTTGGAGTAGGAGCGGTGTTATCTCAGAGGGCTAAAGATGGCCATTTACACCCTTGCAGTTTCTTCTCCCGGAAGTTCTCCCCAGCTGAGCGCAACTATGCCATTGGCGGCCAGGAGTTGCTAGCCATCAAGCTCGCTCTAGAAGAGTGGAGGTATCTCTTGGAGGGAGCTTCTCATTCAATCACCATACTTACAGACCACAAGAACCTTTTATACCTGAAGGGCGCACAATGTCTCAACCCTCGTCAGGCCAGATGGGCACTTTTCTTTTCCAGGTTCGACTTTAAACTCCAGTTCTGTCCGGGCTCTCAGAATCGCAAGGCCGATGCCCTTTCCCGCTCATGGGAGCAAGAGAATGAGTCAGAGTCTTCAGACAAGCATCCTATTATAAATCCGTTGGCATTCTCCACGGTAGGGATGGACTCTACGCCCCCATCAGGGAAAAGTTTTGTGAAGCCGATGCTAAGGAAGAAGCTCATGCATTGGGCCCATGCTTCCCGTTTTGCCGGACATACAGGTATCCAAAAAACCCTGGAGTTTATCTCTAGGTCCTATTGGTGGCCAACTCTGAAAAAGGACGTCTTGGAGTTTATTGCATCTTGCCCAAAGTGTGCCCAACATAAAGTATCCCGCCAGTTGCCTACGGGGCAACTGGTTCCACTATCCGTTCCCCGTCGACCATGGACCCACTTGTCGATGGATTTCATTACAGACTTACCCATGTGCAACAAGTTCAATACCATCTGGGTGCACCAAGATGGCACACTTCATTCCTCTCACCGGTCTTCCGTCAGCTTCCAAGTTGGCTCAAGTATTCATACAAGAGATCTTCCGACTCCACGGTCTTCCTGAAGAAATTATCTCAGATCGAGGAGTTCAATTCACAGCCAAATTCTGGCGAAGTTTATGTCAAGTCCTCCAAGTCAAGCTAAAGTTTTCCACGGCTTACCATCCTCAGACCAATGGTCAAACCGAGAGGGTGAATCAGGACTTGGAGTCCTTCCTCCGCATCTATGTGTCCTCCTCTCAAGATGACTGGGTTCAATTACTTCCCTGGGCCGAGTTCTGTCATAACAACCAGTATCATTCTTCATCTGCTTCAACACCATTCTTCACTAACTTTGGATTCCACCCTAAAGTCCCTGAGTTCCAACCGCTTCCAGCAACTTCTGTTCCCGCAGTGGATTTCACCTTGCATCAGTTTGCCAATATCTGGAAGAGCGTACGATCAGCTCTGCTCAAGGCATCGTTCAGGTACAAGAAGTTTGCGGATAAGAAGCGTCGAGCAGTTCCTGCTCTCAAGGTGGGTGATCGGGTATGGTTATCCACGAAGAATTTGAGGTTAAGAGTTCCCAGTATGAAGTTTGCACCTCGCTATATCGGTCCTTTCAAGATTGAACAAGTCATCAATCCTGTTGCTTACAGACTCCAGTTGCCTCCCTTCTTAAAAATACCCAGGACATTCCATGTTTCCCTGTTGAAACCGCTGATCTTGAATCGGTTTCATTCCTCACTTCCTCCAACTCCGAAAGTCCAAACTCAACGAGGCGTTGAGTATGAAGTGGCCAAGATCCTGGACTCACGTCACCGTTACGGTCAACTACAATATCTTATTGACTGGAAGGGTTATGGTCCTGAGGAACGTTCATGGACCAATGCTTCTGATGTCCATGCTCCTGCCTTGGTCCGGAGATTCCATTCCAAGTTTCCTCAAAAGCCAAAGAAGTGTCCTGGGGCCACTCCTAAAGGGGGGGGTGCTGTCACGATCCGGGTATCTGGACGCCATTTCTTACCCATCAGATGCCTCCTAAGGCTGGCTCAGCGCTCCAGGACCGGATCCCATCTGTTATCCTGATGTGTACATTCCTGTATCCTCTCCTGTCACTCTGGGACGCTGTCACAGTAAACGCCATATTACACCTGGCATGGCGTCTCCCGCGGCCTCCGCCGCCGTCCCTGAACTTCTGCATGCAGAGTGTCTGAGTGGCGATTACGTCAGCCGCGGCCTCCGCTGTGTCCGCGTGGTTGGATGTGCATCTGTCAGCCTGGCGCCTCCTGTCTCCGGTGGCCGGCGCCGCCATTACTGTTTTCATTACCACATGGATTACAAACCAAACTTCCCTCCAAGTGTCTGCATGGGCGCAGCCATCTTGGATTCTGTCAGCTGATCATTTCCACCAATCTGTTCTCAGTATTGATAATCTGCATAATTGCCTAGCCAATCCCTTCCTTGCTGCAGGTATAAATACACTGTGCCTGAGCAAGGAAGGCGTCAGTGCTTTGGTTGTCAAACCTAGTTCCTGTTTGTCTCTCTCCTGTGATTGTCTTCCAGGTTCCAGCTCCTGTCTCAAGACTTCCACCATAGAGACCCGCACCAGCATTCCACCTGCGGTGTAGCCTGACTCTCCAATCCATTGTGGATTCATCTGTTTCCAGCTACAACATTACCTGCTTCCAGCTCAGCTTCCAGCAGAGTACAGCTTCCCTTAAAGGGCCGGTGTCCTTTCTACACTTTACCACTCTCCACCGGTATTATTATTTCTCCGCTCTCAAGTTCTTCATTTCAGTTCATATTTCATCGCTCCCAAGTTCATTTATTATTTAACTGGTTCCAGCCAGTATCCACTCCGTGCTAACAACAGTCTGGTTCCAGCCAGTATCCACAGCAGCTGTTTTATCTTCAGCAACCCAGCTTTTCCTGGAACACCAGCTGGCACAATCCTGGGTTATCTCCATTGCTACAGTCGGGCCTGGTAAGGACTTTCCATCTAGAAGATCATAAGAACTATCTCACACTACCAGTGCCCTGTGGCTCCTGCCATCCTGTAGTACCCAGGAACTGTATTTATTCTTTGCTGACTTTTACGTTTTCTTTTACTGCTGCTGTGTTGCGGAGTTGTCATAATAAACATCATTGACTTTTATCCAAGTTGTCGTGGTCACGCCTTCGGGCAGTTATTATTCATGTTACTTACATGTCCAGGGGTCTGATACAACCTCCCAGGTTCCGGTACATCTCAGCCCCTACAACTGAGGCTGCCTCCCGTCAGCTCAGGCCCTCAGTTGTGACACTGGCAAAGTAAAGGACTGGTCCCCCCCCCCTCCATATTTGAAATAGGGAAGGCAGGTGTGCCAAAAAAGGGGCATGGCCACTCAATGGTACCACAATTCAAATTACACCACAATAGTGTGCCTTACTCACATTACACAGCACAGTAATGTACATTATTCACGTTATGCTACACAGTAGTACCAGGGCCATCTCTAGAGATGAGGGGACCCGTGTGCAGATTCCGTATGTGAGCCCCCTCCTATTCCGTAGCCGTCACCGCTGCTGCTAGCACTCTGAGCGCTGTAGACTCTGGCACAGTGCCGGAGTCTACAGCGCATGCGCAGGATTCAGAAAAATGGTTACCGCATGATTTTTTCGAAGTCCTATGCGTGCGCTGTAGACTCTGGTACTGTGCCAGAGTCTCTAGTGGTCAGTGCGCTAGCAGCGGCAGTGACGGCTACAGGAGAGGAGGGGGCCCACACACAGTCAGCGATGGAATTCTGGAAAGGTAAGTATAGGAGAAATGGGTGCAGTGTGTGCGGTTTGGGCCCCCCTGGACTCAGTGGCCCATGTGCACCGCACACACTGCACCCATTATAGATACGCCCCTGAGTAGTACCCCTTATTCACATTATGCCACACAGTAGTGCCCATATATATGGGAAGGCATGCACACTCCTGGGAAAGTGGGCGTGGCCTCACAATTTTATATTATGATATCAAACTATAAATATATAATCACACCTACACATGCACACACATAATTAGCAGCCTTACACACAATACCCACAGTAGTTCTCCTTACACGTAATGTCCCCAGTATAGTGCCAGTTACACATAATGACCCCAGTAGTGCAGTGCCAGATACACATAATGCCTCAGAGTATAGTGCCAAATACACATATGCCCCCACAGTGCCAGATACACATATGCTCCCACAGTACCAGACACTCGTATGCCCCCACAGTGCCACTCAAATGCCCCCACAGTGCCAGATACACGTATGCCCCCACAGTGCCAGACACACGTATGCCCCCACAGTGCCAGAGACACATATGCCCCCATGTTGATTTTACTATTAAAGGCAGCACTTTTAGGTAGATTCAGTTTTAGAGGCGGCAGCTATCCCCCCACCCCCATGTAGTTTCTCAATAGCAGGGATGCCCATTAATGATCAAAGAATGCAGCAGCAGCAGCAGCCACTGTAATTGGCACAGGGGTCCAGCACCACACCACAATAAAGACAAGAAACTCTACATAAACTATACCTCCCAGCAGCCACTGCTGCATGGGCATCCATGCTGGTGAGGAACTACACGGGGGTGGGGGATAGCTGCTGCCTCTAAAAGTGAATCTACCTACTGCCCACTACCTACTGCCCACCTCTGGGTGGCGCCCCTCTTCGGCTGGCGCTCCTGGCGAGTGCCATCCTGGCCAATAGGAAGATACACCCCTGCCCTCAGTCTCTGTACCCTCTCTACAGTACCCCCTTGCAATGACACCCCCTCCTCACCTCCCAGCATGGCTCTGATTCCCCTCCCATTGCAGCTCCTTCCCAACCCTATACCCCCCAACAGCTCAGTCCTGCACACCCATCATCGATCTACCCGACCCCTACAGCATCACAGTTCCATCGCGAAGTCCTTGCTTCCATACTAAGGGGCTAATTGAGGTTGGATCGCAGTGTGCGATTGCAGTGTGCGATCCAACCGGAATTTTTGCTGAAAAGATGTAGGCGCATGCGCAGCACCCGTCCTGCGCATGTGCCTGCATTTTCTGCGGGGGGACACAGAAAATGCAATCGCCTCTGCCTATCAATCAGGCAGAGGCGGTCGCGGGGCGGAAACGCTCCATTTCCAGGAAGGAGACGGAGCGTTGTGGGGGCAGGGCAGAGCCACCGGTGGGCAGAGCCGGAAGAACGGGGTCATGTTGTGGACATGATCGCGGTGGCTGCATGATGTCACACGCAGCCGCTGCGATCAGGAAACTGGCAGCGAGTCTCCTGCGGCCGCAGCTAAGCTGCGCTAGCAGGAGGCTCCCACAGCCAGAGAGATAATGCCACAGTCGGGGGACACTTTTATACTGGTCCCTGTGGCCGTGGCATTACCCCCCCAACTAGTCACCCCTGGCCCCGTAGCCTAACCCAAATGTTGGCATTCCTCAGAATGTTGACCTTTCATATGTCAACATTGTGAACATGTCACCATTTTGTAGATGTCAACATATTCCATGCCAATATTTAACAATGTCGACATAACTCTCAACATTGTGATTGTTGCCATGGTGACTGCACCCTATAAATATTATACCATACTATAATGCCCACAATTCAAAGTACGCCACACAGTTGTAGCAGTAATGTTAATTTCAACCAAAAGGTTGCCCTTCAAAATTAATTAAAACACTCTGCCCAAAAAAATCCTTGAGCGAACATTAATATGGTGGTTAGATTTAATGTAGTCTCACTATGGTGCAGAGGCGGAACTAGCGGCGCTGCAGCCGATACATTGCTCTAGGGTCTGCCGCAGTGAGGGGTCCCACAGACTCATTATATATGCCGCTGCGCTGCCTGCTTCCAGTGCCCCAGACTCAAAGCAGCTGCTGCCTGCTCTATCCTCAGCACAGAGGCTAAACATGGCAATTGACAGTGGTTGTGGTCCGGGACCGTCCGGAAGGGGAGGACAGGCTGCTCTCTCCCTTCCTCCCCCCAGAATGACACAGTGATGTCCGCTAGTGCAGGCTTGGCTTAAATGAGTGATAGGCTGCGATTCATGTCCGACCAGAGGTGGAGGAGGGGCCGTTCTCTCCCTTCTCCTCCCCTCTACTCTCAGATCCTCCCCCCAGACTCAGTAACCCTGCCTGGCATTTTGCTGTTGCAGTGTCCCAACATCATGATTTAGTGACCATTCTCGCCCCAAAAGAAGAGGAGCTTCGCTTGCCCATCACCCGTTGGTCCCAGGCTTTGTAGCTGCTGTGTCGGCCAGGGGAAGATAGTCACCTGTTTCTCTGCATTCACAAGGATCGTGGTGGAGTAGGTGAAAGGTTAGTTCCTCAATCACAGCAAACTCTTGTTCTCTCCCACCCCTCTCTTTCTCCCCTGTCTCTCTCTTTTAGCATTTTTTCCTCAGTTTTCATGTTAAACCAATATGTTTTTTCTGTTTGCCTCATCCACTGATACTCCCTCCTACAGATACCTCATATGCCTGATTCTATCATTCACCCTCTGCCCTTCCCCGTCATCCACTGCCTCACCCCAACACTCTGTTTCTCCATCATCCTTTCCCCATCACCCACTGCCTCCCCCTGTCATCCACTCTCCATCACCGTCTGCCTCTCCCTGTCAACCTCTCTCCATCACCCTCTCCCTGTCACCCACTGCTTCTCCCTGTCATCCTTTCCCTGTCACCCTCTGCCTCTCTGTGCCACCCTCTTTCTGTCACAAACTGCTTCTCCCTGTCATCCACTGCTTGTCCCCCTTTCCCCATCACCCTCTCTCCATCACTGTCTCTGCCATGTAGCATATTGTGAACTGTGGGTGGTGCGGAAGAGGGGGCGGCAAAGCATATTTCTGCACTTCGGACAACCACTCACAAGTTCTGCCACTGCTATGGTGCATATTGATTAACCAGTTCTGCCATTAAAATATGAGGAAACTATTTCCAAAAGTTTAAAGGCAGAATTAAGAATCCTTAAGATGTACTACAGAGAAAAGCAGGCTTCCCCTCCAGCATCTGTTCCCATAATGGGGGTAATTCCAAGTTGATCGCAGCAGCAAGTTTGTTAGCAATTGGGCAAAACCATGGGGGTCATTCCGAGTTGTTCGCTCGCAAGCGGATTTTAGCAGATTTGCTCATGCTAAGCCGCCGCCTACTGGGAGTGAATCTTAGCATCTTAAAATTGCGAACGATGTATTCGCAATATTGCGATTACACACCTCATAGCAGTTTCTGAGTAGCTCCAGACTTACTCGGCTTCTGCGATCAGTTCAGTGCTTGTCGTTCCTGGTTTGACGTCACAAACACACCCAGCGTTCGCCCATACACTCCCCCGTTTCTCCGGCCACTCCTGCGTTTTTTCCGGAAACGGTAGCGTTTTTTCCCACACGCCCCTAAAACGGCCTGTTTCCGCCCAGTAACACCCATTTCCTGTCAATCACATTACGATCGCCAGAACGATGAAAATGCCGTGAGTAAAATTCCTAAGTGCATAGCAAATTTACTTGGCGCAGTCGCTGTGCGGACATTGCGCATGCGCATTAAGCGGAAAATCGCTGCGATGCGAAGATTTTTACCGAGCGAACAACTCGGAATGACCCCCCCATGTGCACTGCAGGGGGGTGCAGATATAACATGTGCAGAGAGAGTTAGATTTGGGTGAGTTATTTTGTTTCTGTGCAGGGTAAATACTGGCTGCTTTATTTTTACACTGCAATTTAGATTGCAGATTGAGCACACCCCACCCAAATCTAACTCTCTCTGCATATGTTATATCTGCCTCCCCTGCAGTGCACATGGTTTTGCCCAACTGCTAAAAAATGTCCTGCTGCGATCAACTTGGAATTACCCCCATTGTGCTGTGTGGGCAAACGCCATATTAGCCTATCACAGCTATGGGGTTGCCCTACCAGAGAAGATCTTGTGATCCCTCTCTGGTGGGCTTTAGGGCATCCCAAAGCGATTTGTGGCTTTGATGCATTGAACACCTGGAAAGTCAAGCATGCACAGTAGACACAAGGGGGTCTGTAGATGGAAATAAAGTGATCGCGGATGCGTTCGCTATGTTTCTTCCTGATCAATGGGGCGGGTTTTCATTAACATTAATACATACAAGCAGAAGAATAATCCTTATTGCCTTGATATACGACAATAAGGATTCTTAATTTTTATAAACAGTCTGCATATTTGTATAAATATGTCCTTATAGCTAGTTATAAGGTAAGGTATTTTTTTTTCATACATAGAGAAATTTCACATCAATGACACCACTAAGTGACACGTATGCTCATTAGTAGAGGGGTTTCACATTTACATTATCATTAAGTTCCATTTTTCATTTGTTGACATATTACGGTTACGTTCACATTACAACTATAGGGGTGGGGTGGTTGAGGTTTTTGAAGGTAGGTGCTAGTCACACCCTACAGTACAGACCACACCCCCTGTGCAGACCACACCTCCAGAACATTGGTCACAACCCCCATATCACTAGTACACACCCTTCAGCGCTGGTCACACCTCTTGCAGCAGCACATAATAGGCCCTTCATAAATTTCAGCTCCAGGCCCATGTGGACCTTAATCTGGCACTGTTTTTTATCAAGGGTTGGATCTAAGACTGCATTCAAATCCCCATCAATTAGTACGTGACCCTGAGAGAACTGTTCAATTCGTCTAAATATATTGCGGAAGAAACTTCCCTGGCCTGTGTTTGGTGCATACAGATTAACTAGGGTAATTGTCTCTGCTCCGATAGTACCCAGTAACATGAGGAATCTACCTTCCGGGTCTACCAGGGACATAGAGAAACCTTGTTAGAGATCAGGATTGCTACGCCTCTTTTTTTGCAGGGGGCAGAAGCAAAATAAGATTGGGGAAAGCACTTACCTTGCAATTGAGCATGATCGCCGGTCATGTGAGTCTCCTGAAGCATCGCAATGTCAGCTTTCTCCCATCTACAGGCATCTAGGACAAGTGTACGTCACCTGGGGGAGTTGAGACCATTAACGTTCAAAGAGAAGACCTTCAAACCCATAGGGGAGGCCAAGTATGAGAAGCCCTTGAATTCTGCTGAAAAAAACTAGAAAAATTTAACAGGACCAGTCGAGTCGGCGAAAGGGAAAAGGGGGAGAGAAGGGGGGAGGGAAAGAAAAGGAAGAGAAAAGGAGGTGAAAGAGGAAAGAGAAGAAAAGAAAAGGGCCTTGGCAGGCCAAAACCCCTTGAAAATTTGACCACAACGAAGGGGCTATGCATATCGACAGAGAGTAACACACTAGAATAAAAAAGGGGGGAAAAACAGGGTGAACAAGAACTAGAACAATATCCTCCTCTGGGGGAGGGGAGAAAATCTCGGGCCAGTGAGCCACCATGGGCCCCCAAACCATCCAGAAGATCTCCCAGAAGGGGAGGTGCATTAGTGGTGGATCCATGATATACAAACAGAAACACAAAATAGCAAATAACATATAAAACAAAAACAGAATTATCCAAGTAGTGAGACAAAATACGAAAATTGAGCCTATCAACAATAAATACTTAATGATAGGCAAAATGTAGGCCAGTGAGTGACCTAAGGTGCTAGCTAACTATAAGAATGTCAACAACAAACATTAATATTATACAGCACTAATGAGGTTATGAATGAGAAATTAAACCATTAATATAGAACAGATACAAGCAAGTAACCCATCCTACTTCCGTCTCTGGACAGAGTACATGACCAAACGAGCGAGAGTCCAAAGTCATGGAGGGGTAGAGTCATTTTTCGAGCCATGTCGAACTTGCTGCCACATCGCCTGAGGGGGGCGGTTACGCTGTGGCATGGGAGAGCTCGGTGGGACAGTACCAGTGTTAGGTTCCTGGAGAATATCTAAGTCTTCAAGTAATTTTTGGCCTTGTTCCAGCGTTTTGCCTGTGCGTACAGTGTTGTCTGCTAAGACTTGCAATTGGAAAGGAAAGTCCCATCGGTATTTTATGTTATGGTGGCGCAGAATTCTTGTGATAGGTTGAAGATCTCTCCTTTTCTGTATAGTAGAAGGTGCTAGATACATTTTAAATGGAGCCGCTGCGGCCGCTGTACTCAATCCTCAACCTACGTACTTATTACTAGAGATGTGCACTTGAAATTTTTCGGGTTTTGTGTTTTGGTTTTGGGTTCGGTTCCGCGGCCGTGTTTTGGGTTCGACCGCGTTTTGGCAAAACCTCACCGAATTTTTTTTGTCGGATTCGGGTGTGTTTTGGATTCGGGTGTTTTTTTTAAAAAACACTAAAAAACAGCTTAAATCATAGAATTTGGGGGTCATTTTGATCCCAAAGTATTATTAACCTCAAAAACCATAATTTCCACTCATTTTCAGTCTATTCTGAATACCTCACACCTCACAATATTATTTTTAGTCCTAAAATTTGCACCTAGGTCACTGGATGACTAAGCTAAGCGACCCTAGTGGCCGACACAAACACCGTGCCCATCTAGGAGTGGCACTGCAGTGTCACGCAGGATGGCCCTTCCAAAAAACACTCCCCAAACAGCACATGACGCAAAGAAAAAAGAGGCGCAATGAGGTAGCTGTGTGAGTAAGATAAGCGACCCTAGTGGCCGACACAAACACCGGGCCCATCTAGGAGTGGCACTGCAGTGTCACGCAGGATGGCCCTTCCAAAAAACCCTCCCCAAACAGCACATGATGCAAAGAAAAAAAGAGGCGCAATGAGGTAGCTGTGTGAGTAAGATAAGCGACCCTAGTGGCCGACACAAACACCGGGCCCATCTAGGAGTGGCACTGCAGTGTCACGCAGGATGGCCCTTCCAAAAAACCCTCCCCAAACAGCACATGACGCAAAGAAAAAAAGAGGCGCAATGAGGTAGCTGTGTGAGTAAGATAAGCGACCCTAGTGGCCGACACAAACACCGTGCCCATCTAGGAGTGGCACTGCAGTGTCACGCAGGATGGCCCTTCCAAAAATCCCTCCCCAAACAGCACATGACGCAAAGAAAAAAAGAGGCGCAATGAGGTAGCTGTGTGAGTAAGATAAGCGACCCTAGTGGCCGACACAAACACCGGGCCCATCTAGGAGTGGCACTGCAGTGTCACGCAGGATGGCCCTTCCAAAAAACCCTCCCCAAACAGCACATGACGCAAAGAAAAAAAGAGGCGCAATGAGGTAGCTGTGTGAGTAAGATAAGCGACCCTAGTGGCCGACACAAACACCGGGCCCATCTAGGAGTGGCACTGCAGTGTCACGCAGGATGGCCCTTCCAAAAAACATTCCACAAACAGCACATGACGCAAAGAAAAATTAAAGAAAAAAGAGGTGCAAGATGAAATTGTCCTTGGGCCCTCCCACCCACCCTTATGTTGTATAAACAGGACATGCACACTTTAACCAACCCATCATTTCAGTGACAGGGTCTGCCACACGACTGTGACTGAAATGACGGGTTGGTTTGGACCCCCACCAAAAAAGAAGCAATTAATCTCTCCTTGCACAAACTGGCTCTACAGAGGCAAGATGTCCACCTCATCATCATCATCCTCCGATATATCACCGTGTACATCCCCCTCCTCACAGATTATCAATTCGTCCCCACTGGAATCCACCATCTCAGCTCCCTGTGTACTTTGTGGAGGCAATTGCTGCTGGTCAATGTCTCCACGGAGGAATTGATTATAATTCATTTTAATGAACATCATCTTCTCCACATTTTCTGGATGTAACCTCGTACGCCGATTGCTGACAAGGTGAGCGGCGGCACTAAACACTCTTTCGGAGTACACACTTGTGGGAGGGCAACTTAGGTAGAATAAAGCCAGTTTGTGCAAGGGCCTCCAAATTGCCTCTTTTTCCTGCCAGTATAAGTACGGACTGTGTGACGTGCCTACTTGGATGCGGTCACTCATATAATCCTCCACCATTCTTTCAATGGTGAGAGAATCATATGCAGTGACAGTAGACGACATGTCCGTAATCGTTGTCAGGTCCTTCAGTCCGGACCAGATGTCAGCATCAGCAGTCGCTCCAGACTGCCCTGCATCACCGCCAGCGGGTGGGCTCGGAATTCTGAGCCTTTTCCTCGCACCCCCAGTTGTGGGAGAATGTGAAGGAGGAGATGTTGACAGGTCGCGTTCCGCTTGACTTGACAATTTTCTCACCAGCAGGTCTTTCAACCCCAGCAGACTTGTGTCTGCCGGAAAGAGAGATCCAAGGTAGGCTTTAAATCTAGGATCGAGCACGGTGGCCAAAATGTAGTGCTCTGATTTCAACAGATTGACCACCCGTGAATCCTTGTTAAGCGAATTAAGGGCTCCATCCACAAGTCCCACATGCCTAGCGGAATCGCTCCGTGTTAGCTCCTCCTTCAATGTCTCCAGCTTCTTCTGCAAAAGCCTGATGAGGGGAATGACCTGACTCAGGCTGGCAGTGTCTGAACTGACTTCACGTGTGGCAAGTTCAAAGGGCATCAGAACCTTGCACAACGTTGAAATCATTCTCCACTGCGCTTGAGACAGGTGCATTCCACCTCCTATATCGTGCTCAATTGTATAGGCTTGAATGGCCTTTTGCTGCTCCTCCAACCTCTGAAGCATATAGAGGGTTGAATTCCACCTCGTTACCACTTCTTGCTTCAGATGATGGCAGGGCAGGTTCAGTAGTTTTTGGTGGTGCTCCAGTCTTCTGTACGTGGTGCCTGTACGCCGAAAGTGTCCCGCAATTCTTCTGGCCACCGACAGCATCTCTTGCATGCCCCTGTCGTTTTTTAAAAAATTCTGCACCACCAAATTCAAGGTATGTGCAAAACATGGGACGTGCTGGAATTTGCCCATATTTAATGCACACACAATATTGCTGGCGTTGTCCGATGCCACAAATCCACAGGAGAGTCCAATTGGGGTAAGCCATTCCGCGATGATCTTCCTCAGTTGCCGTAAGAGGTTTTCAGCTGTGTGCATATTCTGGAAAGCGGTGATACAAAGCGTAGCCTGCCTAGGAAAGAGTTGGCGTTTGCGAGATGCTGCTACTGGTGCCGCCGCTGCTGTTCTTGCGGCGGGAGTCCATACATCTACCCAGTGGGCTGTCACAGTCATATAGTCCTGACCCTGCCCTGCTCCACTTGTCCACATGTCCGTGGTTAAGTGGACATTGGGTACAGCTGCATTTTTTAGAACACTGGTGAGTCTTTTTCTGAGGTCTGTGTACATTTTCGGTATCGCCTGCCTAGAGAAGTGGAACCTAGATGGTATTTGGTAACGGGGGCACACTACCTCAAGAAATTGTGTAGTTCCCTGTGAACTAACGGCGGATACCGGACGCACGTCTAACACCAACATAGTTGTCAAGGCCTCAGTTATCCGCTTTGCAGCAGGATGACTGCTGTGATATTTCATCTTCCTCGCAAAGGACTGTTGGACAGTCAATTGCTTACTGGAAGTAGTACAAGTGGTCTTCCGACTTCCCCTCTGGGATGACCATCGACTCCCAGCAGCAACAACAGCAGCGCCAGCAGCAGTAGGCGTTACACGCAAGGATGCATCGGAGGAATCCCAGGCAGGAGAGGAATCGTCAGAATTGCCAGTGACATGGCCTGCAGGACTATTGGCATTCCTGGGGAAGGAGGAAATTTACACTGAGGGAGTTGGTGGGGTGGTTTGCGTGAGCTTGGTTACAAGAGGAAGGGATTTACTGGTCAGTGGACTGCTTCCGCTGTCACCCAAAGTTTTTGAACTTGTCACTGACTTATTATGAATGCGCTGCAGGTGACGTATAAGGGAGGATGTTCCGAGGTGGTTAACGTCCTTACCCCTACTTATTACAGCTTGACAAAGGCAACACACGGCTTGACACCTGTTGTCCGCTTTTCTGTTGAAATACCTCCACACTGAAGAGCTGATTTTTTTGGTATTTTCACCAGGCATGTCAACGGCCATATTCCTCCCACGGACAACAGGTGTCTCCCCGGGTGCCTGACTTAAACAAACCACCTCACCATCAGAATCCTCCTGGTCAATTTCCTCCCCAGCGCCAGCAACACCCATATCCTCCTCATCCTGGTGTACTTCAACACTGACATCTTCAATCTGACTATCAGGAACTGGACTGCGGGTGCTCCTTCCAGCACTTGCAGGGGGCGTGCAAATGGTGGAAGGCGCATGCTCTTCATGTCCAGTGTTGGGAAGGTCAGGCATCGCAACCGACACAATTGGACTCTCCTTGTGGATTTGGGATTTCGAAGAACGCACAGTTCTTTGCGGTGCTTTTGCCAGCTTGAGTCTTTTCAGTTTTCTAGCGAGAGGCTGAGTGCTTCCATCCTCATGTGAAGCTGAACCACTAGCCATGAACATAGGCCAGGGCCTCAGCCGTTCCTTGCCACTCCGTGTGGTAAATGGCATATTGGCAAGTTTACGCTTCTCCTCCGACAATTTTATTTTAGGTTTTGGAGTCCTTTTTTTACTGATATTTGGTGTTTTGGATTTGACATGCTCTGTACTATGACATTGGGCATCGGCCTTGGCAGACGATGTTGCTGGCATTTCATCGTCTCGGCCATGACTAGTGGCAGCAGCTTCAGCACGAGGTGGAAGTGGATCTTGATCTTTCCCTAATTTTGGAACCTCAACATTTTTGTTCTCCATATTTTAATAGGCACAACTAAAAGGCACCTCAGGTAAACAATGGAGATGGATGGATACTAGTATACTTATGGATGGACTGCCGAGTGCCGACACAGAGGTAGCTACAGCCGTGGACTACCGTACTGTGTCTGCTGCTAATATAGACTGGATGATAATGAGATGAAATCAATATATATATATATGTATGTATATATAATATCACTAGTACTGCAGCCGGACAGGTAGATAATATATTTATTAGGTAATGATGACTGATGACGGACCTGCTGGACACTGTCAGCTCAGCAGCACCGCAGACTGCTACAGTAAGCTACTATACTATAGTAGTATGTACAAAGAAAGAAAAAAAAACCACGGGTAGGTGGTATACAATTATGGATGGACTGCCGAGTGCCGACACAGAGGTAGCTACAGCCGTGGACTACCGTACTGTGTCTGCTGCTAATATAGACTGGATGATAATGAGATGAAATCAATATATATATATATGTATGTATATATAATATCACTAGTACTGCAGCCGGACAGGTAGATAATATATTTATTAGGTAATGATGACTGATGACGGACCTGCTGGACACTGTCAGCTCAGCAGCACCGCAGACTGCTACAGTAAGCTACTATACTATAGTAGTATGTACAAAGAAGAAAGAAAAAAAAAACCACGGGTAGGTGGTATACAATTATGGATGGACTGCCGAGTGCCGACACAGAGGTAGCTACAGCCGTGGACTAACGTACTGTGTCTGCTGCTAATATAGACTGGATGATTGATAATGAGATGAAATCAATATATATATATGTATATATAATATCACTAGTACTGCAGCCGGACAGGTAGATAATATATTTATTAGGTAATGATGACTGATGACGGACCTGCTGGACACTGTCAGCTCAGCAGCACCGCAGACTGCTACAGTAAGCTACTATACTATAGTAGTATGTACAAAGAAGAAAGAAAAAAAAAACCACGGGTAGGTGGTATACAATTATGGATGGACTGCCGAGTGCCGACACAGAGGTAGCTACAGCCGTGGACTACCGTACTGTGTCTGCTGCTAATATAGACTGGATGATAATGAGATGAAATCAATATATATATATGTATGTATATATAATATCACTAGTACTGCAGCCGGACAGGTAGATAATATATTTATTAGGTAATGATGACTGATAACGGACCTGCTGGACACTGTCAGCTCAGCAGCACTGCAGACTGCTACAGTAAGCTACTATACTATAGTAGTATGTACAAAGAAGAAAGAAAAAAAAAACACGGGTAGGTGGTATACAATTATGGATGGACTGCCGAGTGCCGACACAGAGGTAGCTACAGCCGTGGACTAACGTACTGTGTCTGCTGCTAATATAGACTGGATGATTGATAATGAGATGAAATCAATATATATATGTATGTATATATAATATCACTAGTACTGCAGCCGGACAGGTAGATAATATATTTATTAGGTAATGATGACTGATGACGGACCTGCTGGACACTGTCAGCTCAGCAGCACCGCAGACTGCTACAGTAAGCTACTATACTATAGTAGTAGGGCCCTCATTCCGAGTTGTTCGCTCGGTATTTTTCATTGCATCGCAGTGAAAATCCGCTTAGTACGCATGCGCAATGTTCGCACTGCGACTGCGCCAAGTAACTTTACTATGAAGAAAGTAATTTTACTCACGGCTTTTTCTTCGCTCCGGCGATCGTAATGTGATTGACAGGAAATGGGTGTTACTGGGCGGAAACACGGCGTTTCAGGGGCGTGTGGCTGAAAACGCTACCGTTTCCGGAAAAAACGCAGGAGTGGCCGGGGAAACGGTGGGAGTGCCTGGGCGAACGCTGGGTGTGTTTGTGACGTCAACCAGGAACGACAAGCACTGAAATGATCGCACAGGCAGAGTAAGTCTGGAGCTACTCTGAAACTGCTAAGTAGTTAGTAATCGCATTATTGCGAATACATCGGTCGCAATTTTAAGAAGCTAAGATTCACTCCCAGTAGGCGGCGGCTTAGCGTGTGTAACTCTGCTAAATTCGCCTTGCGACCGATCAACTCGGAATGAGGGCCAATGTACAAAGAAGAAAGAAAAAAAAAAAACACGGGTAGGTGGTATACAATTATGGATGGACTGCCGAGTGCCGACACAGAGGTAGCTACAGCCGTGGACTAACGTACTTTGTCTGCTGCTAATATAGACTGGATGATTGATAATGAGATGAAATCAATATATATATGTATGTATATATAATATCACTAGTACTGCAGCCGGACAGGTAGATAATATATTTATTAGGTAATGATGACTGATGACGGACCTGCTGGACACTGTCAGCTCAGCAGCACCGCAGACTGCTACAGTAAGCTACTATACTATAGTAGTATGTACAAAGAAGAAAGAAAAAAAAAAACCACGGGTAGGTGGTATACAATTATGGATGGACTGCCGAGTGCCGACACAGAGGTAGCTACAGCCGTGGACTAACGTACTGTGTCTGCTGCTAATATAGAGTCTAGACTGGATGATAAATTATTGATAATGAGATGAAATCAATATAATATCACTAGTACTGCAGCCGGACAGGTACTATATATATTTATTATGTAATGACTGATGACGGACCTGCTGGACACTGTCAGGTCAGCACAGCACCGCAGACTGCTACAGTAAGCTACTATAGTAGTATGTATAAAGAAGAATGAAAAAAAAAAAAACCACGGGTAGGTGGTATACAATATTATATATATGTCAGGAATCGACTTACCAGGCTGACATCCGTCCGCCGCTGCGGACTCCGTCCTGGCTCCCTGCGGTCACCTGTCACCTATGCCCCTGCCATGGGACATCATCAAGGGCCTGGGAACACTCCTGAGACAGCGGGCGTGTAGCGCGCCGCGTCCCCGCTAGGCCGCGGCGTGGGCGCCGCCATGACAGTCTGCAAACAGCCAGTATACTGCGGCCAATCCGGTGCTTGGCCGCACCCACTTTCCTTCACTCACCCAATCCCTGTGCACCATGGGGTACATAAGAGACTGCAGGATCAGTCTGCAGGCATCCTGGACTTTGTGTCACTCCAGCGACCCATGTGAAAGGATCTGTTCCTGTTCCTCCTGTGTTCCTGGTTCTCTGGTTAAGAACTTGTACTCCTGGTTACTCTGCACAGCTCCGTGGAACTTCAAGGCCCAGCAATACCTGCAACCTGCAAACAAGGCTTCACACTCATCACCACCTTGTGTGCTTCAGCCTGCAGTTGAAGACTGACTCCAGGTGTGTTTCATTCCTCCACCTGTGATACAGCTTGCTGCTGCCAGTGCCTCATCACCTGCACTGTGAAGTCAGACTCCTGCCTCTGCTCAGGTTTGCCATTTCCACCTTGCTGCCTAAGTTTCCTGTTTTAAAACCTGCACTGGTTTCCAAACCAGAACCATTTCACAAACACTTGTTCTTCTGTTTATATATTACCGGATATTATTTTCTCAAGTCATCTGTCATCCATTGCCATAGACTTTCAGTTATCATACTGAGTGATTGACTTTATTCATCTGTTATTATTGTTTCTGCTACCATTCTGTATTATATCATCTGCCAAATAAAATACCATTGCGCTCATGCGCAGGAACGTTATCCAGCCTCCTCGTTTTCTCCCATCTACCTCCACTGACCCACTAGCGCCCCCTCCGGGGACACAGCCCAAACACAATCTGACAGTAAGTCCAGGATCGATGGACTCGGATGGTGGACGGAGTGTGGGGTCAGAGGCCTTGCAAAATCTGGTCTCCCGTCTGGATGGTCAAGAGGTTGCGCAGCAGCAGATGCTTCAATTCCTGCAAGGGATGTCCTCCCGATTAGATACACTACAGCAATCCCTGCCTAGTGTACTCTCTCCTACTGTTCCTGTTACTCCAGCACCTGCCAGTGCTGTGAGTTCTTCTATGCCGGCTGCATCAGCTCCAGTGTCACGTCTGCATCTGCCCGTGCCGAGCAAGTATGATGGCAGTCCAAAGTTATGTCGCGGGTTTCTCAACCAATGTGAAATACAGTTTGAGTTATTGCCACATAATTTCCCCACGCCAAGATCCAAGGTTGCCTACATCATCTCCTTACTCTCTGGATCTGCTCTGAGTTGGGTGTCTCCTCTGTGGGAACGTGCTGACCCTCTGATTAACAACTACACAGACTTCGTGTCAACCTTCAGACGGATCTTTGACGAGCCTGGTCGTGCAACATCAGCTTCGGCAGACCTGATCCAACTTCGTCAAGGTACCCGAAGCATGGGACAATATGTCATCCAGTTCCAGACGTTGGCTGCAGAGATTCAGTGGAACAACCAAGCTCTGGTAGCAGCTTTCTGGCACGGACTCTCGGATCGGATCAAGGATGAACTGGCGACCCGTGACATTCCTGTTCAACTGTCTGATTTGATCTCCCTGTGCATTAAGTTGGACTCTCGCATCCGCGAACGCAATAATGAACGCGCTCGGAGTGAGCCACGCAGATCAAGGTTCATACCTTCTGTACAGTTCCAGTCTCCCTCTTCTGACGAGCCTATGCAGATAAATAGGTCCCGCCTAACTCCTGAAGAGCGGGCAAGAAGAATACGTGAGAGACTCTGCCTATACTGTGCTGCTGCGGGCCATCAGATTAACTCCTGCACGGTGCGTTCGGGAAACGCCAGATCCTGACTTGTAAGGGAGGAGTCAAGTTAGGATCTTTCAGTCAAGCTCCTTCTCAACAAGACCTCATCCTTCCAGTGACGCTAGAGACTTCAGTTGGGCTCCAGTCTGCGTCAGCATTAGTGGACTGCGGTGCTGCAGGAAACTTTATCACCCAAGCTGCGGTAAATAAATTTTGCCTATCTACCTGTGAACTTTCTTGTCCAGTTTACATTACTGCTGTGGATGGTAGTCGAATCTCCAAGGGGAACATTTCTCATCAAACTGCCCCAGTGGTTCTGGGAGTTGGATTTCTCCATTCTGAACTGATTAAGTTCCTGGTCATCCCTCAAGCCACCCAAGAGATTGTCTTGGGCATGCCCTGGCTCCAGCTACATAATCCACAGTTTGACTGGTCAACGTTGCAGCTTACCTCATGGGGTTCACATTGTCATCAATCCTGTTTAGCCCAAGTGTGTCCCATAAAGTCTACCGAAGTAAAGACACAGTCAAGTCTCCCAGCAGCTTATCAAGACTTCTCAGACGTCTTCTGTGAAAAGGCTGCTGATATCCTGCCGCCCCATAGGGAATGGGATTGTCCCATCGATCTCCTTCCTGGCAAGAAGCCACCTAGGGGGCGCACCTACCCGTTGTCTGTTCCTGAAACTGAGGCGATGAGTGATTACATCAGAGAGAATCTTCAGAAGGGATTCATCCGTCCGTCATCATCACCCGCTGGTGCAGGTTTCTTCTTTGTTAAAAAGAAGGATGGAGGACTGCGTCCATGCATTGACTATCGGGGTCTCAATGACATTACCATCAAGAATAGTTATCCATTACCACTCATTACCGAATTATTTGACAGAGTTAAAGGAGCCCGCATTTTCACCAAGTTAGATCTCCGCGGTGCCTATAATCTCATCAGAATCCGGAGTGGTGACGAGTGGAAGACAGCTTTCAACACTCGAGATGGCCATTATGAATACCTGGTAATGCCATTTGGGTTGAGTAATGCTCCAGCAGTGTTCCAACACTTTGTGAACGAAATCTTTCGTGATGTCCTGTATAAGTACCTCGTTGTTTACTTAGATGATATCCTTATCTTCTCCTCCCAAGACCTTCCATCTCATCGTCTACAAGTCTGTGAAGTTCTCCGACGTCTTCGTGAGAACCGGCTCTACGGGAAACTATCTAAATGCACCTTTGAAGTTCCCTCTATACCCTTCCTGGGTTATATAATTTCCGGATCGGATCTTCAGATGGACCCGACAAAATTGGAAGCTATTGCCAATTGGTCCATTCCAAATTCTCTCAAGTCTATCCAGCGGTTCCTGGGTTTCGCCAACTACTATAGAAAATTTATTCGAGGATTCTCCACTCTCATCGCTCCTATTACCAACCTGACTCGGAAAGGGGCAGACCATTCCAACTGGTCAGAAGAAGCCTTGGCAGCCTTCCAGAAGATCAAGCTAGCCTTTATGTCTGCTCCAGTGCTGTCTCAGCCAAATGTCAACAGACCGTTCGAGTTGGAGGTAGATGCCTCTACAGTTGGGGTTGGAGCTGTTCTCTCCCAGAAGGGATCCGATGGGAAAGTCCACCCTTGTGGATTTTATTCTCGCAAGTTTCTTCCTGCAGAAGCTAACTACTCCGTGGGAGATCAAGAACTACTGGCGATCAAGCTGGCTCTCGAGGAATGGAGATATCTCCTAGAAGGGGCCAAACATCCGTTTAACATCTACACGGATCATAAAAACCTGCTATATTTAAAGGCAGCTCAGTGCCTTAACCCTCGCCAGTCCAGGTGGGCTATGTTTTTCTCACGTTTTAATTTCAAGCTTCATTTCCGCCCAGGTTCGCAGAATGTGAAAGCCGACGCGTTATCCCGATCCATGGAATCTGAAGAAGGAACATCTGACTCAGTGCCACATTCCATCCTGAGTCCCGTGGTTTTCGCTGCATCTCAAGTCTCCCCAGCTCCTCCTCCTGGTAAGACTTTTGTTTCCCCAGAACTCCGTTCCAAGTTGCTATCTTGGGCCCATCAATCCAAGTTCACTGGTCATCCTGGTGTCCTGAAGACCTTCAAGTTCCTTTCTGCGACATATTGGTGGCCAAAGATGAAAATGGACATCCAGGATTTCGTGGCATCCTGTCCTAAATGTGTGCAGCACAAGACTCCTCGTCAGTCTCCAGCAGGTCAGTTACAACCACTGTCTGTCCCTAGTCGTCCCTGGTCACACCTGTCCATGGATTTTATCACCGACCTTCCTCCTTCTCAAGGACATAATACCATTTGGGTTGTAGTGGACAGATTCACCAAGATGGCTCATTTTGTTCCTCTCCAGGGTCTCCCTTCTGCCCCAAAACTTGCCCAAATCTTCCTACGGGAGATTTTCCGCTTACATGGTTTACCCTCAGAAATAATATCTGACCGGGGGGTACAGTTTGTAGCGAGGTTTTGGAGGGCCCTCTGTTCTGCCATGCAGGTCAAACTGAAGTTTTCGTCATCATACCATCCTCAGACGAATGGGCAGACAGAGAGGGTCAATCAAGAACTTGAGACTTTTTTAAGATTATATGTTTCATCTTCCCAGGATGACTGGTTCGATCTGCTCCCATGGGCCGAGTTTGCCCACAACTTTCGATACCATACTGCTACTGAAACGACACCATTCTTTGCAGTATATGGGCAACATCCCCGTGTACCTGATTTCCAAGAACTCCCTCATATGGATGTTCCTGCTGCCACTACTGCTCTGACTCAGTTTTCATCTATTTGGAGAAAAATTCACGTTTCTCTCAAAAAGGCCTCCAGTCGGTACAAGTTCTTTGCCGACCGCAAGAGACGTGCGGTTCCTCATTTGAAACCTGGGGACAAGGTTTGGCTATCAACCCGTAACCTCCGTCTCAGGGTCCCATCCATGAAGTTTGCACCACGCTTCATTGGTCCTTACCCTGTCGAAAGAGTCATCAACCCAGTGGCCTACAAATTGAAGTTACCATCTTCCCTTCGTATACCTAACGCTTTTCATGTTTCTCTCCTCAGACCTCTAGTCCTAAACCGCTTTCAGAATACTCTTCCAGTAGGTCCCAAGGTTCGAACTCAGCGGGGCGTGGAATTCGAGATCAACAAAATTCTGGACTCCCGTTGTCGGTATGGACGTCTCCAGTACCTGGTCGATTGGTCCGGTTATGGCCCAGAGGAGAGAAGTTGGGTGAATTCGTCCGATGTCCATGCTCCTAGGTTGGTCCGTGTCTTCCACAGCACTCATCCCTCCAAGCCACGTGGGTGTTCGGTGTCCACCCCTAAAGGAGGGGGTACTGTCAGGAATCGACTTACCAGGCTGACATCCGTCCGCCGCTGCGGACTCCGTCCTGGCTCCCTGCGGTCACCTGTCACCTATGCCCCTGCCATGGGACATCATCAAGGGCCTGGGAACACTCCTGAGACAGCGGGCGTGTAGCGCGCCGCGTCCCCGCTAGGCCGCGGCGTGGGCGCCGCCATGACAGTCTGCAAACAGCCAGTATACTGCGGCCAATCCGGTGCTTGGCCGCACCCACTTTCCTTCACTCACCCAATCCCTGTGCACCATGGGGTACATAAGAGACTGCAGGATCAGTCTGCAGGCATCCTGGACTTTGTGTCACTCCAGCGACCCATGTGAAAGGATCTGTTCCTGTTCCTCCTGTGTTCCTGGTTCTCTGGTTAAGAACTTGTACTCCTGGTTACTCTGCACAGCTCCGTGGAACTTCAAGGCCCAGCAATACCTGCAACCTGCAAACAAGGCTTCACACTCATCACCACCTTGTGTGCTTCAGCCTGCAGTTGAAGACTGACTCCAGGTGTGTTTCATTCCTCCACCTGTGATACAGCTTGCTGCTGCCAGTGCCTCATCACCTGCACTGTGAAGTCAGACTCCTGCCTCTGCTCAGGTTTGCCATTTCCACCTTGCTGCCTAAGTTTCCTGTTTTAAAACCTGCACTGGTTTCCAAACCAGAACCATTTCACAAACACTTGTTCTTCTGTTTATATATTACCGGATATTATTTTCTCAAGTCATCTGTCATCCATTGCCATAGACTTTCAGTTATCATACTGAGTGATTGACTTTATTCATCTGTTATTATTGTTTCTGCTACCATTCTGTATTATATCATCTGCCAAATAAAATACCATTGCGCTCATGCGCAGGAACGTTATCCAGCCTCCTCGTTTTCTCCCATCTACCTCCACTGACCCACTAGCGCCCCCTCCGGGGACACAGCCCAAACACAATCTGACAATATATATATATATTATATACAATTATATATATATATATATATATTAAACTGGTGGTGATTGATTATTAAACTGGTGGTCACTTCAGGTCACGTTGCAACTTGCAACTAGTACTCACCTGAGGAACATAGCCAGAATCAAGCACTTAATTCCCTCAGATGATATGCCAAAAGTCATACATGCATTTGTATCATCTCGTTTAGATTACTGTAATGCCCTCTACCTTGGTCTCCCAGCAAAAGAATTGCAGCGCTTACAGCTGGTGCAAAACACAGCTGCCAGGCTATTAACCAACCAGCCCCGTTCTAGCCACATAACACCCATCCTCTACTCCCTTCACTGGCTGCCTGTACGATGGCGAATCATCTTCAAGATTGGCTTACTGAGTTTCAAAGCATTACATGACCAAGGCCCAAGGTACCTGAAACAGCTTCTGACCCCATACTGCCCCACTCGATTACTGCGATCTGTAGATGAAGGACTTTTAGCAGTACCTAGAATCTACCGTAATTCATCTGGGGGTCGAGCTTTTAGTCATGCGGCTCCGACTCTATGGAACTCACTTCCCCGCACAGTGCGAGAGGCCCCAACTATAGAATCCTTCAAAAGTAGACTCAAGACTTTTCTGTTTACTCAAGCATTCCCATAATTGTCCCTTTTAGTATCTTCATGCTTCTGTATTTTATGAAAATGTACTTCATTATTTTCTGTACTATATTATGCTATGTATCTGTTAAGCGCCTTGAGTCCTATGGGAGAAAGAGCGCTATATAAATAAAATTATTATTATTATTATTATTATTATTACTCCGAGGCCTAAGCAGACAATCACAAAATATATTATTATACTGGTGGTCAGTGTGGTCACAACAATGGCAGTGTGGCACTGACTCTGGCAGCAAAAGTGTGCACTGTACGTTATATGTACTCCTGAGTCCTGCTCTCAGACTCTAACTGCTCCCCACTGTCAGTGTCTCCCCCACAAGTCAGATAATACACTTACAGTCACACTATCTAATCTATAAATATCACTTCAGCAAGTAGTATAGTAGTATACAGTATAGTAGTACTCCTCCTAATAATGCTCCCCAAAATACTGTGTCTCTCTCTTCTCTAAACGGAGAGGACGCCAGCCACGTCCTCTCCCTATGACTCTCAATGCACGTGTGAAAATGGCGGCGACGCGCGGCTCCTTATATAGAATCCGAGCCTCGCGAGAATCCGACAGCGTGATGATGACGTTCGGGCGCGCTCGGGTTAGCCGAGCAAGGCGGGAAGATCCGAGCCTGCTCGGACCCGTGTAAAAAAACCTGAAGTTCGGGCGGGTTCGGATTCAGAGGAACCGAACCCGCTCATCTCTACTTATTACACCATTAGCATACAGAGCCCCGTACCGTGTACGCACTTTGCATACAAGCGCCGCGCTGGCTGTACAAAGATACTCTGTGAGCCCTTAGCAGCTACACATGTGATTGTAATACACTTAATAACCTTAGCAGGGAAAGGAAACACGACACCAGATTGTATTTAAAATACCGGGTTCCGACACACCAACATATAATTACTAAAAAGGGGGTTACAATAACAATACCAATACAATACAATAGAATAATGGCTACAGTCAATGGTACATACGTGTTTGGTTTTCGCCTGCACTTCCCAGTCTGGTCCTCAGTCATCAGGGTAGATGACCTTCAGAGTCTGTGTTTGACCTGGCATGCAGCTGGCTCTTTTATATAATATTCCAAAAACCTAACACAATGGATACTGTAATCTCTTTGTCCATTGGACACAGGGATGGTCATTTACAGTACAGGAGAGGTCATAGGTTGGTTTGAATAGGTGGGCGATGTCTGTTCCAGGTGCACTTGCAGGTGGTCTCCTCTGGGTTCCCGCCAATTACCAAATGTACAGTGAATACAGTTTAGATTTATTCTCTGCTCCTGCGCATAACTATTCGCAGAAGTGTGCGATCTTCTGCAAACCAACACAGGAATATTGCCCTTAATATACCCTACAACTGGATACCAAACACCACCTTATAACCTTGTTCTGTCCTCTCCTATCCTGTAAAGGTGAATCCCTTTGTTCTGATACCATTTAAACTGTTGTAACTTGCTGGTGTGATGCAGGGAGACTATGTGTACATTGTGCACTATTTGGATTAAATATGTAATGTGTTTTTATGGCTTTTCCATGCGAATACAAACACTACCGTAAATACTCATACCACGCGCTAATGCGCAGGACCGCGGGAGCAACCATACGCAAATTGCGGATATGCGCACGCACGGCAGAACAAGTATGCGCACGGAGTCCATCTGTGTGTAGTTTGTACGTGATGTGTGTACTGTAATATTTTTCGACTTCGACAGTGGTCAGGGCTACAGGAATAGTGCCAACCCCCCAGGCGCAGGAACGCTTCCCCCTGAGTCAGAGCCGCGTGTTTGCAGAGCGTTAATTAGAAGTGGAGGTGACCGGGTTATGAATTGTAAGACCCTAGAGCAACTAGGATAGAGCAAGGGACCAGCACATATGAAGTTACCCCTGCAGTGCTCAGTGTACAGCACCTGCAATTCCCTGAGCTGATATGAAGGTTAAAATGGCCGCCGCCAGCAGGACTGCAGCTGCTATGTGGAGGTGCAATGCAGAGTGTGCTTACCAAAACAATTACCGGGTTCTGGACTGCCCCGGGTGACCCGGCTCCTCGTCCTCCAGTGGGCTCTGTCAGCGGATGAATGCAGCGGATGCCGTGCGCCAGGGCCTGGAGTCCATGCAGCGTGAGCACCGCATCTCCTACTTCCGGCGGGTGACGGGGACACCGCTCGGCGGGGCAAGTGCAGACAATCTCCGGCTCCTTGCGGCTCCGTTCTATAGTAGTGGGTCGGGCAGACCCGTGAGCAGCCAAGGAGGGGTACCAGGCGGCCGGCGACATCGGTGCTGAGCGGGTCCGGGATCCTCCACTGACAACTTCCGGTCCGGCCCTTGTAGATATCGAGGTCCCGGCTTCTATCCCGGCGCAGGCCGCAACCTGCACGGGCACCTAGAGTGACCGCTGGCTCCGCAGCAAGCACCGGGCAGCTGCCGCAGGGTACTAGGGGCAGGGAGAGGTCACTAAAACCCGTATGGGGTGGCTCAGCTAGGACAATTTTGCAGATCTGTGCAGGAGCTGTGAGGCCGCACGTCCGTCCAGGTGCACAGCTGGCCACGCCCCCCCCCCAGCTAAATAGATTCTTATATGCGTACCAGAATTTCCAGGAATATTTGCCTGTAGTGAGGTCTTTCTTGGATATTCTCCCTCTATCCCTTGTAGCAGTGTGGATATACTCATCAAATGCAGTATTAAGCACAAAGGGAGAGGAGGAATGTGTCAGTATCAAGTACTGTCATAATCATTAAAGTGACTGTGCAATCACAAAAAAGTGCTGAGTGCAAAGTGCAACCTTATTTCAAATGGTAAAGCAAGTCGTGCTTGTTAAAATGAAAAAATTACCCAGTGAGTGTTTTTTATATAGCGAGAGAAGGGTAATAGTTTATGAAACAACTCACTTTTGCTTTCTTGTACATAGGAGAAGAAGGGGGGAGGGGGTTAAAGGCTCAGGTATCCACCATAATTTCCACAGTTGCACACTGTACCTTAAAACCAAATATGCCCCATAGGAAGAAAAAAACTCTGATACAATTTTTAACAGAGTTTAATGGACTTTACACACAAAAAAGGTAAAAAATGGACTCGTACAATATAAAAATTAAATTATGCTTATCTGGGTTTACATTAGTAGAGAGGTAGTATCATGTAGCTCTCAACGCGTTTCGTCCCTCCACGCTACCAATGGGACTTCTTTAGGAGTAGTGTGCCTATAGCTGCTGTGTGTTTTCATTTATTGTATCACACCCTTGCTATCACTATATTCTGTGCCCTTAGAGGATAAGTGCGTCAGGGTCCACATTATTTATCTATATATATATATATATATATATATATATATATAGAGAGAGAGAGAGAGAGAGAGAGAGAGAGAGAGAGAGAGAGAGAGAGAGAGAGAGAGAGTGCTACACAGTCTATACAGCTCAGTGTATTTTTCTGTGTATTTCAGTCACCCCATACCGGCTTAATTCTCTGTTTGTGTCCTGCTTTTATTAATACATAAATCAAGGGATTGGCATTCTTATTGTCTGGCTATATTGTACTGTGTGCACCATGGCTACATTCCTCCTAATGTTTGCCTCAGGCAGTGCTGATCCCACGGATTTACCAGAGGGGGAAACTGCTGCTGGGGACGCGAGTGCTGGGTCCCATACCTCTCCCACTCCACCTGTAGCTCATGTGGCCAATCAAGAGCCACCCTGGGCTGCCTTCTCCTGTATGTTAAATACATTGGTAACACATCTTACGCCCCCTGTGGGACTACCTGTGCCATTACAGCCACAAATTGTCCCTGTAACAAATCTGCCTTGGGTGGACACTCTGTCTGCCCAGATACAGATTTTGAATAAATCTTTGGTTAAACAGAAGCCTACAACTCAGCCCTCTGGGGCCAAGGGGCACTCCAAGCGTGTGGCTTCCTCCTTCCAATCCACTCATGTTTCGGATACTTCTGATGAGGATGGGGCTTATACTGATCCGACTGACTCTGACTCAGCGGCCTGTAACTCAAGTTGATGTCCCTGACTTATTGGAAGCTATCAAAATGGTTCTCCAGATTGATGATGAAGCAGATCCCACTACTGTGTCAAAGAAGCCTGATAAATTCAAGTGTCAGAAGGTGGTTAAAGTTGTTTTCCCTCACTCTGACCGTTTAATTGACATACGTCAGGAGGCATGGGCTTCACCAGGGAAGGAATTCTCCCTCTCTAAGAAGATGCTAGTTCGCTATCCTATCCCTATGGCAGAGGTTCCCAAACGCGGTCCTCAAGGCACCCCAATGGTCCAAATTTTAAATGTATCCATGCTTTACCACAGGTGAATTAATTAGCACCTTAGTCAATTTGATTTCACTATTTGTGCTGAGCCATGGATATACCTAAAACCTGGACTGTTGGGGAGCCTTGAGGACCGAGTTTGGGAACCTCTGTCCTATGGAGTTGAGTACCAAGTGGGAAACTCCACCTCCGGTAGACTCTCATGTTGCACTGATTGTGGTGTCATCTTCTCTGCCTGTCACCACTTTCACCTCCTTGAAGGAACCGACAGATAAGCGTGTGGAGGGATGCCTGAAGTGTATTTTTTCCCTAAATGGGGTGATACATAGACAAACTATTGCGGCCTCCTGGGCTGCAAAAGGTATCGAAGCATGGGTCCAGGTATCGGAGGATGAGCTACCTTCAGATATTTCTGACATTGCCAGACAGTGTCTGTCTCACATTACCACCGCCTCCCACTATATTCAGGAGGCGTCCTCTGAGGCGGGCATTATGGCGTCCAAAGCAGCCACTACGTCTATTTTGGCTCGCCATAATCTCTGGTTGCAGTCCTGGAAGGTGGACCTGGATTCCAAGAAGACTCTGGAGGTGCCCCCTTTTAAGGGAGACATCCTTTTTGGAGAAGATCTAAACAAGATCTTGACTGACTTAGCCTTTGCGAAGACTGCGTGTCTTCCTAATACTACTACTCCTGCTCCGAATGCCAAAAGTACTACTTTTCGTTCCTTTCGGACTTCAGGTAAATCGAAGGGTCAGGTGTACTCAATACGGCCTCGTGCTCCCAAGACCAGTAACCCCAAATCTAAACAATCCTGGGCTGCCCGTCAGCCTGCTTCCAAATAGGACAAGCCTGCAGCATGACGGGACGGGTCTCCCCCTGGGGGACCCCAGGGTGGGAGGCCAACTTTTTCAGTTTACCCAGGTCTGGTTAAGGACCACTTCAGATGCGTGGGTGCAGGAAGTTGTCTCTCACGGGTACGTGGTCTCCTTCAAGAGACGTCCCCCTCGCCAGTTCTGCACAATGGTCATCCCATCGGACCTGTTGAAGGAGCAAGCTCTACACTTGGTTGTATAATCCCTCCTGGAGACAGAAGTGGTGGTGCTGGTGCCTATCTCTTAAAAAGGAAGGGGCTACTACTCGACCCTGTTTCTAGTTCCAAAACCCAATAGGTATTTCCGGCCTATTCTCAACCTCAAGTCACTAAACAAATTTGTGAGAGTTTCCAAGTTCCGTATGGAAACACTGCGCTCCATTGTACTGGCCATGGAACCTGGGGACTACATGGTATCCCTGGATATACAGGACGCTTACCTGAATATACCTATTGCAATTTCACATCCGCAATATCTGCGGTTTGCTATTGGCAACCTCCATTATCAATTCAGGGCTCTGCCGTTTGGACTGGCCACGTCCCCTCAGATTTTCACCAAGGTCATGGCCGTGATGACAGCTCATCTCCGTCAACAGGGAATCAGGATCCTGCCGTCTCTGAACGACCTGCTGATCCTGACAAGCTCCCAAGATGTCCTCCAGAGTCATCTCCAGCTGATGGTGCAATTCCTCACAGCCCACAGGTGGCTGATCAATTGGAAAAAGTGCTTCCTGGTCCCTGCGAGGCGCATGGTGCACATGAGGGCTCTACTGGAAACACACAGCCAGAGGCTGTTTCTGTCTCCAGAGAAGGTCCAGAGGATTCAGGACAGGATCAGATACTTCCTCTCTCACCTAAGAGTGTCCCTTCACTCGGCGATGCAAGTACTAGGCCTGATGGTGTCGTCTTTTGACATGGTGGAGTATGCTCAATTCCATTCTCGTCCTCTCCAACGGTTAATCCTCTACAAGTGAGACGGTCTACCTCAGCGGATCAGGTCTCGAATGATATTCCTGACTCTGGAGGTCCGCTTGTCTCTAGCCTGGTGGCTCCAGGATCAACAGTTGAGCAGGGGCCGTCCCTTCTGGATTCTACACTGGGTCCTCTTGACTACGGATGCCAGTCTGAGGGGCCAGGGCGCTGTGTTCGAGCAACATTCTCTTCAGGGTCGCTGGACCAAGGAGGAGTCTCTTCTCCCCATCAACATTCTGGAACTGCGGGCAGTGTTCAATGCATTGACGCTGGCCCTGCCTCTGATAGGGAACAGGCCTGTTCAAGTACAATCAGACAACGCAACCACAGTGGCTTACATAAATTATCAAGGCGGCACTCGAAGGCGCACTGCAATGATGGAAGTGTCAAGAATTCTTTGCTGGGCGGAACGCCATCTGCCAGCAATATCGGCAGTGTTCATTATAGGTGTCCTCAACTGGGAACCGGATTTCCTCAGTTGTCAGGACGTACACACCGGAGAATTGAGCCTTCATCCTAGTGGACAAGTGGGGCCTACCAGATGTAGACCTGATGGCGTCTCGACACAATCATAAGGTTCCGACTTCGGATCAAGGACAAGGGAACCTCAAGCAGCATTCGTGGACGTACTAGCAATTCCATGGGAATTTCAGCTGCCGTACATGTTCCCTCTGGTGTCTCTCCTGCCCAGGGTACTGCGGAAGTTCAAGCAAGAAGGAGGAGTCCTGCTTCTGGTCGCTCCGGTGTGGACCAGACAGCACTGGTTCTCAGACCTGCAGGGTCTATCAATGGAATATCCTCTACTTCTTCCTCAGCGCTCAGACCTCCTCGTTCAGGGCCCCCGTGCAGAGCCATAACTATGTGTGTGCCAGGTGTGCCTGACACACAGCGCAGTCGCCCTGAGGGCACAACTGCCAGCATTCCATGTCAGCGGCTTGTAATGAGTTAAATTGACTCATTAGCGGTGACGCTATGTAATTGGTAGCGGCACCGCTACAGCTGTCCCTCTCTTTCCGCATTGGCTGGCTGGTGCTGCTGTGATTGCTGGGATGCGCTTCCCTCATCCCAGCATTAACAGCGGCGGCGGTCAGCCAATGCGGAAGGAGAGGGACAGCTGCAGCAGCGCCACCACCAATTACACTGCGCTGCTGCGGCTCCCGAGTCCCCCTCCCTCCTTCTCCGCTGCCCGGGATCTGCCAGCACCGAGGAGCCTGACTGCCTGAGCCAGCAGGGAGAGATGGTAAGTATCTATCTATCTATTCTGTCTGCCTTACTGTGTAAAAGGGGGATGCAGTCTGCCGTACCGTGTAAAAAGGGGGATGCTGTCTGCCGTAATGTGTAAAAAGGGGGACGCTGTCTGCCGTAATGTGTAAAAAGGGGGACGCTGTGTGCCGTAATGTGTAATAAGGGGACGCTGTCTGACGAAATGTGTAAAGAGGGGGACACTGTCTGCCATAATGTGTAAAAAGGGGGACGCTGTCTGCCGTAATGTGTAAAATGGGGACACTGTCTGCCGTAATGTGTAAAAAGAGGGACGCTGTCTGCCGTAATGTGTAAAAAGGGGACGCTGTCTGCTGTAATGTGTAAAAAGGGGGACTGCCTGCCGTAATGTGTAAAAAGGGGGACTGTCTGCCGTAATGTGTAAAAGGGGCTCTACCTGGTGTAGTGGCGCTACTGTGCGTCGTAATTTTAATAATGGATATTACTGTGCAGTATGAGTTGGTATTAATTTGTGGCCACACCCCTTCCCCATGAAGCCATGCCCCTATATTTTTTGCACGTGCCTACGGCGCGCACTGCCCCTATTTTACATAAGGGTGGGGGCCCAATGGCATTTCTTGCACACAGCGCTAAAATGCCTAGTTACGACACTGCCCCTGTGTCTACCCAGACCTGGCCAGACTGGCTTTGTCTGCATGGCTCTTCGAGCATCAGTCCTGAGAGCCGAAGGATTCTCTGAGGCGGTCATCCAAACTATGCTGAAGGCCCGTTAACCAGCTTCGGCTCGGATTTACTACAGGGTCTGGAACTCTTACTTCACCTGGTGTGCTGCTAAGAACTACTATGTCTATAAGTTCAGAACTTCATGGCTTCTGGCTTTTCTGCAACAAGGCCTGGATTTAGGCCTTCGTCTGGCCTCCCTCAAGGTACATAGGCCCTCATTCCGAGTTGATCGGTCGCAAGGCGAATTTAGCAGAGTTACACACGCTAAGCCGCCGCCTACTGGGAGTGAATCTTAGCTTCTTAAAATTGCGACCGATGTATTCGCAATATTGCGATTACTAACTACTTAGCAGTTTCAGAGTAGCTTCAGACTTACTCTGCCTGTGCGATCAGTTCAGTGCTTGTCGTTCCTGGTTGACGTCACAAACACACCCAGCGTTCGCCCAGGCACTCCCACCGTTTCTCCGGCCACTCCTGCGTTTTTTCCGGAAACGGTAGCGTTTTCAGCCACACGCCCCTGAAACGCCGTGTTTCCGCCCAGTAACACCCATTTCCTGTCAATCACATTACGATCGCCGGAGCGAAGAAAAAGCCGTGAGTAAAAATACTTTCTTCATAGTAAAGTTACTTGGCGCAGTCGCAGTGCGAACTTTGCGCATGCGTACTAAGCGGATTTTCACTGCGATGCGATGAAAAATACCGAGCGAACAACTCGGAATGAGGGCCATATTTCTGCCTTGTCGGTGTGGTTTCAGAGGAAGATTGCATCTATTCCTGACATTCATACCTTCACTCAGGGTGTTTTGCGGATACAACCTCCCTATGTCCCTCCTGTGGCTCCATGGGATCTGTCTGTTGTTCTTCACACCCTGCAAGAGTCTCCATTTGAACCTCTTGAGTCTGTGGACCTGAACTGGCTTACGCTTAAGGTCCTGTTTCTCTTGGCTATTGCTGGGTGTCGGACCTAGGCGCCTTGTCTTGTCGTCCACCCTTTCTGATGTTTCACCGTGACTGGGCAGTTCTTCGAACTCGCCCTGGCTATTTGCTTAAGGTGGTGTCATCTTTCAACCTTAACCAAGAGATTGTGGTTCCGGCCTTTATCTCTTCTGGTTTGTCTCCCGAATGGCGGTCTTTGGTCTTTTATATGTGGAGAGGACTGCCTCTATCAGGAGGTCAGATTCCCTCTTCGTACTGTTTGGTTTTCAGAAACGTGGCTGGCCTGTTAAAAAGTAAACTTTGGCCAGATGGATTAGAATGGTGATTGCACAAGCTTATGCGCAGGCTGATCTCCCAGCTCCTGCTGCTATCAAGGCCCAGTCTACTCGGTCTGTTGGACCTTCTTGGGTGGCGCGTTCGCTGAACAATTGTGCAAGGCAGCTACGTAGTCCTCTGTGAACACGTTCATCAGGTTCTATGCCTTTGATACTTACGCCTCCCAGGATGCTTTCTTTGGATGCCGGATTCTTGTGCCCACTACAGTGCATCCCCTACCATGAGGAACTGCTTTAGAACATCCCCGATGTTATTCCCTGTGGAATCCCAGTGTACCCGCTGCAAAAAAGGAGATTTATGGTAAGACTTACCATTGTTAAATCTCTTTCTGTGAGGTACACTGGGTTCCACAGGGCGCCCACTCTGACGCACTTAGCTTCTTTGGCTTTGTATGGCATTAGCCGCTGGTCCCTTCTCCTGTCGTGAGAATGTGGTTCTATGTGACTAACATCTGCTATCTCTTTTACCTGCTACTGAATTGGACTGGTTAACGAAACTGAGCACCAGTGTCAGGAGGCAGGGTTATAGAGGAGGCGGTGCAAGGCATCCTGGGAACAGTCAAAGCTTTAGCCTGTTGGTGCCTCGGATCAAGGACCAAATCTACACCCTGATGTATTTCCTGTGGAACCCAGTGTATCTCGCAGAAAGAGATTTAACTATGGTACGTTTACCATAAATCTCCTTTCTCTTTCATCCATCTGGGGAACACTGCGCACTTACTTACTAATGGGTTAGAGCGTGTGGGAAGGTAGTTTGGCACAGAACCTATAGAAAACTAACTACTCCCCCCTCTAACCCCTCCCATCTACAACCTGTTCAAGAATCACCTCCGTTTTAGTTTTGTGCCTGGAGAGTACAGGCACAGTTTTTTTGCCTATAGTTTTAGTTAGGTTTTATTTATTTGATTTGATTTTTTTTTGTGTGGATACTTAGTCCCTGTATACAGGTGACAAGTATATTTAGAGAAGGACTAGATAGATAGACGGATTCCCCACTCAATATAGCCTCTGGGGAAGCCACCATACTGAGGTCACTGGGGCTTTCTTCTGTCCGGACAAGGTATCCGAGGAAGCAACCTTCAGGTAGGACAGCATCAACCTGCCTGGGCAGTGTTGGGCTGTTACTCCCACTTTCATTATTTTATTTAGTGTGCTGTGCTTCACTGTGTGATTGTGCTCCGGTAAACACTCTGGCGGGTGTAAGCGGCGGTGCTATGGTGTCTGACAGGACTGTTGTATGGGCACGCTCGGTAGAGTTTTTGTGTGCTGTGGTCTGACAGGGACCGCTTGTATGGGCGCGCGCTGGTGCTCTGTCCACTGCTGTACATGCTGGTTTGGTCAGCGGTGAGGCAGCGGGCTCTTCCTCCGGCAGTGCGATACTGAAGAGGATGTAAGCCCTAAATACCGCTGCTGCCTCTGTCTGACGTCACGCTTTTACTGTAGACAGGTCCCTCTGCTGAAGTGCAACTGCCAGCCGCGGCGGTGATACAGAAGGGGAAGGAGCGCTTCCCGCCTTGCTCTTCCCGCTTCGAGGGTTATTACTGTGCCGCCCACCTCATTCTATGTTGGCGGGCTATAGCTACGGGCGGCATTTTCTCCACGCTGCCTATACACTGAGGGGGATGCTGCGCTACGGATAGCACATACACACACCGAAAACATTTGTGGACCCCAGCTTCTCACCCTGTTCAGTTCAGGCGGGGATCGGCTGACAGCAAGTATTGTGCTGGTCCTGTGCTTGTTCAGTTATTTACTTTATTTCCTTCACTGTTACAGTAATTTGTGGGGCTGTGTAAACATTTCTCTTTGCAGGGCTCACTGTTATATTGTTTACTCACCCTGTTATTAGTACAGGTGGGGTTCATATCTATATTATACATTGTGTAGGGGGATTAAAAAGACTTAATTTAGCCCCTTTTTACTACTCAGTGTTTACTTATTAGGCCACTTGTAACATTTTAAGACAGGGCCGGTTCCGGGGCTTCTGGCGCCCCGGGCGGCATTAGGGGGCGTGGCTTCACACAGGGGGCGTGGTCAGTTACGCCCCCTGTACTGTTGTAGGATGTGCAGTGCACGATGACGTCATCGCGCACCGCACAGCAAAGGTCCTCTCCACGAAGGTAAACTAGACGCTAAGCGTCTAGTTCCCTTCGTGGAGAGGACCTTTGCTGTGCGGTGCGCGATGACGTCAACGCGCACCGCACATCATTACAGTGAAGGTCCTCTCCAGGAAGGGAAACTAGACGCGTAGCGTCTAGTTTCCCTTCACAGCGGGATAGCGGGCCGCGGCAGTGGGGGGCACCACAGCAGCAGCGGATCTTGCCAGGGTGCGGCGCCCTCCGGAAGGCGGCGCCCCGGGCAAAAGTCCTGCTTGCCCGTGGCAAGATCCGCTACTGTTTTAAGAGCAATATGGCCAATAAGCCGGACAAATCTGCTAAAGGTAAAGCAGGCTCCGTTGTTTATTCGCCTGTTTACAGTGCTGCTCCAAACTCTCTAAAGGTAGCATGGACCCAGGTCCTCTCTGCACTGCGTGCTCTGGAACACCTGTTGCAGAGCAGCACAGGGGTTCTGCGGATCAGTCAATTCCTCAGTGGGTCAAGAACATTGCGAACATTGCCGACGCTAGTCCCAATCGGGTACTGATTCAGGACAGTCTGCTGAGAAGCCACCGTGGCCAAGAAATATGGGCAAATGTCTTTTTGACTTAGCACAGTCTTTGAACCAAGATAGTGACTGCTTCGGGTTCCACTGCTACTAAGCGACAGCAGCCACTGCCCGCTATAATTTTCCCAGGAGAGGAGTTAGATTCCGTAGGTCCCCCTCTGGAAGAAAGTTAAGTAGATCCTGAGTGGGAGGATACCTCCGCTTGGGAAGAGAAGGAGTGGTCTACTAGCTCAGGTGTCAGATTATTGATAGAAGCCATACATCAGACTCTTAATCTTGAAGATACTGCAGTGGCGGAGACTTAGCCTTTTTCAAAGACAAGTGGCTTTTTTCCCCTCCTATACGCACTTTGCAGATATTTTAAAAAAGCCTTGGCTTAAGCCAGATTCGCGGTTTCATGCTCATAAGAAATTGAGGTTTCTGTATCCATTTGCAGAGGAAGACACAAAATTCTGGGAATCAGCCTTGAAGGGGATGCTCCTATTACACATCTGGCGACGGCTACGGTTATCCCTTCAGTACATTCAGTGACATTGAAGGATCCCACGGATAGGGAGATAGAGGCAATTCTTAAATCCATGTTCGCCTAATCAGGTATTTCTCTACGTCCAATCCTAGCCGGTGCTTGGGTCCTTAAGGCCGTGGATGACTGGCTAGCACGGGTTGTATCTGGAAGCAATCTGATGATCCATCGGAGGATATTCAATTAGCGGAACAAATTTCTGAAACACTTACTTATGTAGATAAAGCCTTGTTGGATTCTGCCTCACTCCAGTCATATGTATCTGCTTTAGCAGTAGCGGCAAGGCGTGCACTCTGGCTTCGGGTTTGGAATGCTGACTTCGATTCCACACAGACTTTAATTGCCGTTCCCTTTGAAGGGGAATTTCTCTTTGGCTCAGAGCTTACGAAAATTATCTCCAATACCACAGGGGGCAAGAGCCTGTTTCTTCCAGTTGATCCTTAAAAGTCAAACCCAACAAAGCTTCGGTCCTTTCGTACTCAAGGCAGAGGAAGTTTCCAGTCCTTTCGAGCCTTTTCAAGATTTTCACAGCCGTCAAGTCTACCAATAAGCCTACCCAATGACGCTCTGAGGTCTCCGGATGGATCCTTGGTGGTTGGGGCTCGGTTACTACAGTTCAAGGAAGTGTGGCTCCTGTCAAAACATGATTGGTGGGTGACGGGTGTCGTATCCCGAGGATATGTTTTGGACCTCGAGGAACCAGTCCCACACCGCTTTTTCATCACTCCTCTCCGATGCAATCCCTCCAGACGACAAGCACTGATTCAGGCAACTTCCACGCTTTTACACAACGGAGTAATTCTTCCTGTTCCCAAACAACAACATTGTCAGGACTTTCACTCGAGTCTTTTTCTCGTAAACGAACCGGACGGTCTGTTTCGGCCCATTTTGAATCTAAAATGTCTAAATCTCTCGGTAGCGGGATTTCAAAATGGAATCCTTGGCATTTTCAGTTTCAAGCTCTTCCATTCGGCTTATTCACGGCCCCTTGGGTGTATATAAAAATCATAGCCCATATAGTTGCGGTATTGAGGTATCAGGGAGTCAACATTGGGGGTCATTCCGAGTTGATCGTAGCTGTGCTGCTACGATCGTTAACTCAGACATGTGGGGGGGACGCCCAGCACAGGGCTAGACCGCCCCCCATGTCAGTGCCGCCCCCCCCCCACACAAATACAAAAGCATCGCACAGAGGCGATGCCTTTGTATTTGAGGAGTAACTCCCGGCCAGCGCAGCTCCTGCGGATGGCCGGGAGTTGCTCGTCGCTCCCGCTGGCCGCAGCGGCTGCGTGACGCCCGCCTCCCCTACGTTGGCCAGACCGCTCCCCCTAAACGCCGCCGTTCAGCCCCCTCCCACCTAGTGACCGCCTCTGTCTCAGAGGTGATCGCTAGGTAACGAAAGCTGCCATGCGCCAGCGCACTGCGGTGACGGCGCATGCGCAGTTCCGACCCGATCGCTGCGCTGCGACAAACTGCAGCGAGCGATCGGATCAGAATGACCCCCCCATTACTCCTTAATTGGACAGACACTTCATCACCAACAATTACAGCTCACAACAGACACCCTACAGTCATTCGGGTGGATAGTGAATTTTCCAAAATCTTCTCTGCCTCCCTCTCAGAAGATGGTATTTCTAAGTGCCTTGTTCGACACCAGGAGCCAGAAAGTTTATCTGCCTCAGGACAAAGTTCAGGATCTACAATCCAGAATCCGATCCCTGTTACAGTTGCCAATGGTCTCAGTTCTCAGATGTATGCAAGTGTTGGGCAAGATGGTGGCAATCTTTGCGGCAGTGCCATATGCCAGATTCCATGCTTGACCCCTTCAAGCTCAGATTCACCTGTTGGACTTGAACGGGACCACATCTGGACATGTAATTCGTCCGTTTGTCGGTTCAGACTTGTCAGTCTCTCTATTGGTGGCTTCACAGTCCCAATCTGACCAAGGGGGCGCTGTTCATTATTTGTTCTTGGATGACGGTCGCCACGAACACCAACCCCAATTTCAGCACTTCCAGGGCCTGTGGAACAGCCAGGAATCGACATTGCCAATCAACATCTTTGAATTGAGAGCAATCCAGTATGCTCTGCTTCAGGTATAATCCAGCGTCCGGGGTGATCCGATACGCATTCAATCAGACAACGCCATGGTGGTGGTTTACATAAACATACCAGGCGGGCCTCGAAGTTGGAAATCCATGAAAGAAGTCTTCCATATTCTCCAGTAGGCGGAACATTGGGTTCCGACCATCTCCGCAGTTCACATTCCAGGAGTGGAAACCTGGGAAGCAGATTTCTTAAGCCGTCACACGGTCCATCCAGGGGAATGGGAGCTTCATCAAGAGGTCTTTCTTACTTTGGTGTCTCTGTGGGGTACTCCCGACATCGACCTCATGGCGTCCTGTCTCAACAGAAAACTTCCTCGGTACGGACCACAAACTCAGGATCCCAGACAGCGCTGATCAATGCCTTTACAGCTCCTGGCAGTTTCAACTGGGATATGTGTTCCCGACAATTCCTCTAATCCCATGCCTACTTCAGCGCATACGGAGAGAAGGTTTGTCGGTCGTTCTTGTAACTCCGGACTGGCTTCGTCACCAGTGGTACACTTTTATGCGCAGCATGGTGATCGAGGAACCATTCTGTCTACCACTGCGACCAGATCTTCTTCTACAAGGACCTTGTCACCACCACGATTTAAATTGTCTGGCTTTGACGGCATGGTTCTTGAATCCAGCATTCTAAGAGCTAAAGGTTTATCTCGCCTGGTGGTGAAAACTATTCTCCAAGCTAGGAAACCAGTCACCTCTCGAATTTATCACAGGGTGTGACGTATCTACATTGCTTGGTGTGAGAAACGGGGGTTGTCGCCGAACCTCTTTTGCTTACCATGTCTTTCCTGCAGGATGGTCTGAGTAAAGGACTTTGTCTTTCTTCCCTTAACGGGCAAGTTTCGGCCTGGTCGGTGTTTTTTTTTTTAAAACAAAGAAAATTGGCTTTCATTCCGGAGGTCCAGACGTTCCTTCAGGGGGGTGCTCAGTATTCAACCTCCGTTTGTTCCTCCGGTTCCCCCTTAGGATTTAAATTTAGTCTTAAGACTCTTCAGAAGGCTCCGTTTGAATCACTGGAATCTGTAGAATTGCGGTTCCTCACTCTTAAGTTGTTTTTTTCTTTGGGCCTTTGCTTCGGCCAGACGTGTCTCGGAGTTGGCGTCCCTTTCTTGCAGGCCGCCTTTGTTGGTTCTTCATGATGACCGAGTGGTCTTGCGTATGAAGCCTTCCTTTTTGCCAAAGGTTGAGTCAGTTTTCCACCTGCATCAGGACATTGTTCTTTCGGCGTTTCTTCCAAATTCTTCCGGATAGTCATTTGGCATTATTGTATGTTCTTAGGGCCTTACGCATTTATTTGTCTCGTACGGAGTCTAATCGTCGTACAGATACCTTGATAATTTTGACACACGCAAGCGTGGCTGGCCGGCCTCTAAGAACACGGTGGCTCGTTGGGTGACCTCTGCTATTCGACAGGCCTATGTATCCTCTACTATTCCCATTCCTGACCCCCTGAGGGCTCATTCGACCTGGGCGGTTGGAGCCTCCTGGGCTGTTCACAGAGGTGTATCTGTCGAGCAGCTGTGTAGAGCGGTGACCTGGTCATCCGTGCATACTTTCACAAAGTTCTACCGTTTTCACACTTTTGGATTGGAGACTGCCTCTGTTGAGCGTCAAATTTTACAGACAGCTGTGCCATCTGGTTCTCCCTCCTCTAATTAGCTTGCTTTGGAAAATCCCATCAGCAAGTGTGCATCGTCCCCCAGATGGATGAAAGAGAAATAGGGATTTTTGTTTACTTAACGTAAAATTTCTTTCTCTGATTCCATCTGGGGGACGCTGCGATCCCTCCCGTATTTTTGTCTGGTTTATTGGTTATGTTCTGTTCTGTCTCCTTCGGCTTTGCTAAACGTTAACTGAGGTGATTATTGAACAGGATGTAGATGGGGTTAGTTTTCTATAGGTTCTGTGCCAAACTCCCTTCCCACATGCTCTAATCCATCAGTAAGTGTGCAGTGTCCCCCAGATGGAATCAGAGAAAGAGATTTTACAGTAAGTAAACAAAAATCCCTATTTCTCTGTGCACAAGTTTGTGAAATTTTACAGGTTCAATACCTGCGTTACTAGTGACTAGTGACTAAATTGAACCTTTGTCCAATTTAGGGCATTGAATATTGGACAAAGCATTATCATCACACTCCCACACTTCTTAGGATAGATTTTTCCCTTAGTTATGTACTAACTGTAAAATCTGTTTCTCGTAATCCTTCTGGGGGACTCTGCATTCCCTCCCTTATGTTTTGATATGTAGCTTTCCACTTTTTCCTGTTGTCTGCTACAGTTTGCTTCTGGTATTGTCTTCTTTAGGACTTGATTTGTAAAAAAAACAAAACAGGTCCTGCTGGAAGTAGAAGGGATATATAGGGAAGGGTGCTTCAGTTCAATGGAAGTGATGCTATTCAATTGTTTCTGCCAATGGGTGCACTAACATCCTTTTCGCTCGCAGCCCCCATGCTAGTGAGCAGAAATGCATGAAGAGTGACCCGGGCTATATTGCTAAACCCGGCATTGCAGGGCACGTTCAGTGTGATTGAACAATGGGCGCCCAAATAATTGCATACCACCCTGCTAAAGTGGCGGGGGAACTGTCATTCAGAGCACCCACTAAGTTACTGAATCACGCCCAATATGTTAACTAGTTAAGTCCCTTCTCCGTTGCCCAGCCTCTATACCCAGTGTAAGGCGGTGTCCCTAGATGAATTATGAGTAACACATTTTATGGTGAGTACATAAATCCTGATTCCTGAAAAATCAAGAACGAACAGGGAATAAAACTTAAAGATCAGCAATGCTTACGTGTATTAAATGTTTGTGATACCTGTATGAATTGGAGGAAAAATAATAATTAGTTTCTGATTTGTGTGTACTGCAGAAACAGTGACTTATTGTGCATTTGTACCATGGGAACTATTCTAAACATTAATAAAAAATTCTGTGGACCTGCCTTTGAAGTGCTTGGTATACTTTACTGATGTTTACTGATGAGCTTAAGAAGAGTAAAAAAGTATGTTTATACTAGAGATGTGCAGTTTCGGATTTACCCAGATCTCAAAACGGCATCTTGTTGGCTCTCGGATGTCACGTGTTCTGGAAAGCAAATAAGAAAAATCCAGATAAATCTGAACTTGCATTAATTTTGGCGTTAAGAGCCGTGTAAATCCGAACCTCTAGCTGATACAGGAGATTCCATCTCTGCACTAACCAGGGGTTGGTTAGACAGGGAACAAGATAGTATCTGTTCCCCAGGCTCAGGGCCATAACTAGGGTAGTGCAGATGGTGTGTGGCACATAGCGCATTTTCCCTGTGGGAGCAACCATCTGCATCCACCCGTGATCCCTTTTGTATGCGCCACCGTGTACCGCCCACTGCAATGTATAATGGTAGCAGTGCGCCCGGCTCCTTCTATGATGGATGCACCACTACAATTAAACATTGAAGCATGCAGAGAATGTGTGGAGAGAGCAGCAATACTAGCCTCACCCCCAGTCGCCAGTGATTGGACTAATAGTTGAGCGCAGTGCTGTGACTGGCCGGCCATGCTGTAATCATCACTATGATTGGCTCCTGCTGGGTCCCCGCTTACTCAAGTTCTCTGTCCTGTCCATTCCATGCCACTGAGCTCCTCCCGGTCCCTGGTCTCCCCCCAGGTCCCCACTATACGGCGGGAGCAGAGTATGGCCTGTACCAAGACCAAACCACTCGTGTACACCTGTCTGATCCTGATTGAGACGAGTAACTTCACCAACTACATGGCCAGGCCCTCTGACACCAGGGGCAGCAGGAAGCTAAGGCCAGGGGGACACCCTGTGGATTATCCACAGGCTGGAGTGGCCGGAGAGCATCATCAAACGACACAACCCCCCCACCCTCACCCTGCGAGCACAAGCGAAATGCTGTGCTCCTGCAGCAGACACTTATTCGTGAAGGTATAAAATGTGTAGCGGGGCACTGACTTGCTAGCGAAATGGCTTGTTGGAAGGAGCTAACCAAGTTTGAAAAGGGGATCATCGTAGGCTGCACTAGACTGGTACTTTATACAGAAAATCGGTAACCCGGATGGACTGGCCAGCTCAGAGTCCAGATCTTAAGCTCATTGAGAACCTGTGGGGACGAATTTGAGCGACCGGTTTCCAATGCGGAGATGGAGTGTTGCGGTGGCTGCGCTGGCAGGAGGCTACCTCATTTTTTGCTTCCGTGCGTAGCAGTGTAAAAAAACCCTCTTAAAATGCCCGCTGCCGAGGAGACAGGCACTAGAGGTCAAATGTGACCTTTAGCGTCTGTCTCCTCCTTGGCGGTGGCCATTTTTGGTGGGATTTTTTACACTTACCAATCGGATGCTATGTGTTGGTCAGGAAACTCAGCTGGATTGGCATTTAAATTTGCCTGCCCAGATGTGACGTCAGTCTCCTGCTGCAAGTAACAGGAATAAAGGCCCTCATTCCGAGTTGTTCGCTCGGTATTTTTCATCGCATCGCAGTGAAAATCCGCTTAGTACGCATGCGCAATGTTCGCACTGCGACTGCGCCAAGTAACTTTACTATGAAGAAAGTAATTTTACTCACGGCTTTTTCTTCGCTCCGGCGATCGTAATGTGATTGACAGGAAATGGGTGTTACTGGGCGGAAACACGGCGTTTCAGGGGCGTGTGGCTGAAAACGCTACCGTTTCCGGAAAAAACGCAGGAGTGGCCGGGGAAACGGTGGGAGTGCCTGGGCGAACGCTGGGTGTGTTTGTGACGTTAACCAGGAACGACAAGCACTGAAATGATCGCACAGGCAGAGTAAGTCTGGAGCTACTCTGAAACTGCTAAGTAGTTAGTAATCGCAATTTTGCGAATACATCGGTCGCAATTTTAAGAAGCTAAGATTCACTCCCAGTAGGCGGCGGCTTAGCGTGTGTAACTCTGCTAAATTCGCCTTGCGACCGATCAACTCGGAATGAGGGCCAAAAAGCGTTGAGAGTGCAAACAGACTATTAAAAATTATTATGTATTCATATAATAAAATGTGAATATTCCCTTCATGTATTCAACAGAAGTAAATGTTCACACTAATTATAACCATGTGCAGTCAATGATAACAATATATCTGTAACAATTGAAGACATAGGGGGTCATTCAGATCTGATCGCTGGGCTGCTAAATTTGCTGTCCTGCGTTCAGATAGTAGCCACTTCCAGGGAGATGTGTAAATTCGCTGTGCAAGTGTGCGATGCTATGTGTATGCCGAGCTGCTAAAATTCACTTTGTGCAGTCTCTGCGCAGCCCAGGACTTACTCCTCCAGTGCGATCTCATCAGGCTGATTGGGGCCGGAGCTGACGTCAGACACCCTCCCTGAAAAGGCTTGGGCACGCCTGCATTTTTCAGAACACTCCCAGTAAACAGTCAGTTACCACCCACAAATGGCCTCCTTGTGTCAATCACCTTGCGATTGCCTGTACGAACGGATTTTTCACACCATCCCTTTCGCTGACCAGTGATGCCCTTTATTGTTGTCCAAAGCGCGTGCACATTGCGGTGTATACGCATGCGCAGTTAGTACCCTAGTGGCCACGACTTGCGTGTACAAGAATGCTGGATTGAGCGGCTCCATTTAGGACCAGAATGTCGGCTGTGTGATGTCCGCCTCAATAATGAGGGGAATGACGTCCTGACACGTTTCTCGACCCCTATACACTGGTCGTTCCTTCAGAGGAAATGAGAATAGCAAGTATACAAGCAGACTGCCCGTACACACAGTCAGATGCACCGATATATTTGAAGATACTGTATACCAGCCGTCGGCTGTGCTGCACAACCGACGCGATATGTCTGCAAAAGAAGTTGTTAAAAAACATATCAGGGATACACACCCACTGAAAGGTTCACGATATATATTGGCCGTTCGATTGAGCGGCCGATATATATTGGCCAATGTGTACCCAGCTTAAGTTATAGGAGAAGGAGTCTAATCAGTAGTCTTTTGACCGCTGTCAGGTCAGTGGAATGCATTGTAAGTTAACAATACTAGAACATGAAGGCATATCATATATTGAGACATACTTGCCTACTTTTGAAAACGAGAATATGGGTTATTTTAGTAGGATGTGCGCACAAAGCGCGGTTCGCTGCAGAAGGGGCGTGTCATACTTTGCCCAAAGGTCCTATCTAGTTCCACAAATGTGCGTGTCTATGCCTAAATGCTTGTTGTTGCAAGATATTTCTATATAACATTAGGAACAATATATTTTGGGAAGTTTTGCAAGTATTGATACTAACGTTGCTGTTTGCAATATGTATGTGCTGTGAGATTTATTTTCTTCTCACTTACAATATACATGATAAATGTGATGCTTTTGCAATAAATTCCAAATGCAAGTTGACCTTGTGTGAATCCAGCACTATACATATATGTATTAGATGTTATTTTATTGTGAACACTGGATTGTCTGCATTTTGTAGGCACTACCTATATTTATTGGATGTGCTACAGCAGTAGCAAAATCATTATACACACCAGATATTCTAATTAAACAAATGTGTCATAAGGAAACATTACAATTCTTACCCTATACAAGGGAGGGGTCTGAAGGTGCCCCCCTGTGGAGACTTTTCAGTACTGCATACAAAGACAAGGTTGCAGGTGCACAATTCAAACACTACCAATTGATTAATAACAATTGATAATGTTGATATTATCTTAAACCATAAAGCTATACCTTTAAACACACCTTTACCATGGAGCTGCTGCGGTCGCTAGCTCACGCTACGTACTTCATACGCTATTTGCGCACAGAGTCCCGTACCGTATACGCACTCAGCGTACAAACGCCGCACTGTGGGTACAAAGCACACAGAGCGTGCGCACACACAATTAATACACCTTAAAACCTTATACAGTTATACAATGCAATGATATGATTACACTTTAAACCTTATGCAGCGCTGGCGATACAAAGTATCCGCAGTGCGTACACCTTAACAATGCTTATATACCTTAAACAGGTTAATCTACTTTAAAACCCAGGCAGGAAAGTGAAAACACAACACCATTTGTAGTGAAACCACAGGGTTCTAAGGCCTCCGTGGATTGATTCCAAAAGATAAAAGATAAAACAATACAAGTTATACACTACAGACTAACAAGTAAATCTAAACAGAATAATGGCTACAGAGAATGTACGTACGTGAGAATATTCGCAAGCGCAACCCAGATCCGGTCCTCCGCCATCTGATAGATAGCGTTGTGAGCCTTCTGTCTGACTAAGCCTGCTGTAGGCTCTCTTTATTCACTTCATCCAAAACATAACACAATGGATACTGTAATCTCTTTGTCCATTGGACACAGGGATGGTCATTTACATTATAGGAGAGGTCATAGGTGGATTTGAATAGGTGGGCGATGTCCCTCCCCAACTGCTCTTGTGGATGGTCTCCTCTGGACTCCCCCCGCATACACAATACACAGTAAACACAGTCAATGTTCATATTCTACTTTTGCACATAACTATACGCAGGAACAAGCGATCTGTCTCAAACCAACACCAGAATGTTTCCCTTAAAATACCCTACAGCTGGACACCAAACACCACCTTGTAACCTTGTTCTGTCCCCTCCTATCCTGTAAAGGTGAATCCCTTTGTTCTGTTACTATTTTAAACAGCTATTTCTTTCTGATGTGGTGCAGGGGGCTATGTGTACAATGTGCACTATAAGGGTTAAATATGTAATGTTCTAATAACCCTCTATGCGTTCACAAACCCTACCGTAAATGCACATACCACGCGCCAAGGCGCATGGCCGTGGAAAGCTCCATTACGCAAGTTGCGGATATGCGCAAGCACGGCAGAGCGAGTGCACGCGCAGCGGGCATGTGCATGGGGTTAGTACATGGGGCATGTATTACAATATTTTTCGACTTTGACACAATCATTGCAATAAAATTTAGCATTTTGAGTGAGGTTCTTCACATAGTTATTAGTTATGGGCATAACTAACGGCTTGCCCACCACGTCCGGGTGACCTCATTAATCAGGAAAGTCCCTAGCATATTGGGGGGTACAAGTTTGGGGCGTGGGACACCCCAAACCCATGGCCGGATTAACAATGGGGCGGATGGAGCTGCAGCTCCAAGCCCCCCACTGAAAATAAGCCCACTGAGCTCCCTGCAGTGCAGGCAGTAGCCAGCGCTGACAGGTAAAAAAAAACATTTCCTGTCAGCACAAACAGCAGCTCACTCACTCTCCTCCGGCTGAGCATTCACCCCCACCCCAAATTGGTTAGCCTGTGTCCCGACCTCTTCGTGTTGCTTGGGGGCGGAGCCTCGGAAATAGCTCCGAGACAGCAGCCTCCTGTCAAGACCCTTCCCCTCTTCCATGAGGCATGTTATTGTTGGAAAGCTGCAGCAGGTGGGCATGCATATCTCTGAGGCCCCGCCCCCATGCCCGTCCGAAGCCCCCCCCCCTTGTCCATCAAACCATAAATGTTTTTGCTGCAGCATACCATTCCTGCTGCAGCTTCCCAACAATAACATGCCTCATGAAAGAGGGGAAGGGGTTTGGCAGGAGGCTGCTGTCTTTTAGTAAAGCTGGGTCCCTGGATGTCAGAGCTGAGGGGGCATACAAAACCATGTGAGTAGCAGCCCACACCAGGCCCTGAGGTCTCCTATGTAAGTGGTGTCTATGTCAGTAAGTTTTGAGGGTGTGTGTGTGTGTGTGTGTGTGTGTGTGTGTGTGTGTGTGTCACAAAGTAAGTAGTGTCTGTCAGTAAGTAGTGTCAGTAGGTTTTGCGTTGTGTGTGTGTCAGTAAGATTTGCATTGTGTGTGTGTGCGTGTGTCACAAAGTAAGTAGTGTCTGTCAGTAAGTAGTGTCAGTAAGTTTTGTATTGTGTCTGTCAGTAAGTTTTGCGTTGTGTGTGTGTGCGTGTGTGTGTCTCAGTAAGTAGTGTCTGTCATTAAGTGGTGTCTGTGTAAGTTTTGTGTTGTGCCGTGTGTGTCAGTATGTTTTGCGTTGTGTGTGTGTGTGTGTGTGTGTGTCAGTCCTGCAAGTGTGGTGGTACGCTCTGGTACGGCGTACCATTAAGAATGTGTCCACCAGTACGCCATACCACCCGCCACACTGTAAAACAACACCAAGCTCCTAAATCTTGCTCGGAGGCGCCGCCAGCACCTTCTTCCTTTTCCAGGAAAAGGACTGCTGCGAGCATGAAGGTGATGTCATCACCCTCCCGCACCTGGCAGACTGGCAGAGAAAAGTGATGGTGGGGTGTCGACCCAGCGGTGAGTGGGTGGTATTCAGTATACCAGTTGTTGGGATCCCGGGAGCACAGTATACCGGCGCCGGAATCCCGACAACCAGCATACCGTCACCTTTTCTCCCTCTTGGGGGTCCACGAACCCCCTGGAGGGAGGATAGCGTGGCGCTTACGCGCGCCACTGTGCCCGCACCGTGGCAAGTGTAGCGAGCCCGCAAAGGGCTCATTTGCGCTCGCCCTGCTGTCGGGAAGCCGGCGGTCGGGTAGCCGGCGCCGGTATGCTTGCCGCCGGGGACCCGGCCGCCGGCAACTCATACTACACCCCGGTGAGTAACTCTAATGGTCAGGACACCTCCCCACAAGTACAATGAGGCGGCACTCCCGAGTTTTGCTGGTGCATTAAGACTTATTGATCCAGAATCTTACTAAATAAATCTTACTGCACCAGCAAGACTCGGGAGTGCAGCCTCATTGTACTCTGTCCACAGCTTGAAAAACCGAAGGAGGACACTGGAGCAAATATTCACATTATAACAGGATGAGTGCAGGGTACACAGCTTATATATAACATTTGTTATTCTATAATCCGTGTCACATCCTGCTGTCCTTGTCTCTGTAGTCCGCAGGTGTCTGTGCCATGGATTCACATAATATATAACCACTCCACCTAGTGTCACATGGTCACATCCCTTAATGACATGTGACCACGGCGCGCAGGCACAGTACCACTGAGAAAAAAATTCTGTGTGCACCACTGGTGTCAGTAAGAAGTGTCTGTCAGTAAGTAGTGTTTGTGTCAGTACATTTTGCGTGGTGTATGTCAGTAAGTTTTGTGTTGTGTTTGTGTGTCAGTAAGTAGAGTCTGTCAGTAAGTGGTGTCAGTGTCAAAAAGTTTTGTGTTGTGCGTGTGTGTCAGAAAGTAGTATTTTTGTCAGTATGTTTTGCAGTGTGTGTGTGTGTGTGTGTGTGTGTGTGTGTGTGTGTGTCAGTAAGTGGTGTCTATGTCAGTTAGTTTTGTGTTATGTATGTGTCAGTAAGTAGTGTCTGTCAGTAGGTTTTGTAATGTGTGTGTGTGTGTGTGTGTGTGTGTGTGTGTGTGTGTGTGTGTCAGTAAGTAGTTTCTGTCAGTAGGTTTTGTGCTGTGTGTGTCAGTAAGTAGTATCTGTCAGTAAGTGGTGTCTGTGTCAGTAATACCCCTTTCACACCGCAAAAATAACCTGGTATAGACTGGGTATATTGCCGGGTCGAAGCGTTTCGATGTGCGTTGTGAAAGGGGTCATGGGCGAATTCCGGGTTGCCTGACCCGGTAATTCAACCCAGGAATAAAGAAGGGTTATTCCCAGGTTAAATACCTGGTCAGGTGCAGCGTGAACGGGTCACCCAGGTCGATGCAACCCGGGACCCGTTCACTGCATAGGGAGTAGTGGTGCAGAGATGATCTCATCTCCCAGCGCCGCCTCCGCACCTGATGCCGGCTCCGTCTCTGCCCACGGATGGCAACCCGAACCGGCGAATTGCCAGGTCGGGTTGGCGGTGTGTAGGGTCAAATGCCAGGTCCCACCCAGGAGTGGACCCATTTCCAATTCCCAGGTGGGACCCGGTATTGTGATGTGAGAGCGGTATAAGTATTGTGTTGTGTGTGTGTGTGTGTGTGTGTGTGTCAGTAAGTAATGTCTGTGTCAGTAAGTTTTTCTGTGTTGTGCGTGTGTCAGTCATTAATATCTATCAGTAAGTGGTGTCTGTGTCGGTAAGTTTTGTGTTGTGCGTGCGCGTGTGTGTGTGTTAGTAAGTAGTGTATGTCAGTAAGTGGTGATTGTGTCAGTAAGCTTTGTCTTGTGTGTGTCAGTATATAGTGTCTGTCAGTAAGTGGTGACTGTGTCACTCACATGGCATAGGCCACACCCCCTATTTAGACCACACCCACACCACACTGATCACACCCCCACATCACTAGTCACACCACCGCAGCGCTTGTCACACCTCCTGCCGAGGCACACAATAGGCCCTTCCTAAATTTCAGCTCCAGGCCCATATGGACCTTAATCTGGCACTGCCCAAACCCAAGCAGCCGAGTGACCCCAGGACAACACTAGAGTGAAAAAAGTGAAGTTAGTTATGTTAGTGAGAGAAGCTGATGAAAAACAGCAGTGGTAAAATAGTGAGAGGTAACGTGGTGAGAAATAAAGTAGTGAGAGGTAAAGTAGTGAGAAGTGAAGGTGGGAAATGATTCACACTGACCTTTCAGTACTGCATGCAAAGACAAGGCTGCAGGTGCACAATTCAAACACTACCAATTGATTAATAATAATCATTGCAATAAAATTTTGCATTTTGAGCGAGGTTCTTCGCATAATTATGGCCATAAATAACAATTCTTACCCTAACAGCTAACTAGCAGCAGCAGTATGCTATGGATGAGTGCACACCAGCACAGATAAGAAGAAGACCCTGTTTCTGCTGTCTCTTTCTCCGGTAAGGGTCCCCACAAGGGGGGATAATGAGAGTCATCAGCGGTGACTCCTGAGCAGCTACAGCAAATCACTGTTCTTGCAAAGCAACTCCTTAGTGTCACCCCTGGCAGAATCTGAAGAATCCGGGAGATCTGACCTACAAAGCAGGGCAGCAGGAGATTTATGGCTGAAATAGGAGCATCCTGCAGGATTCGGATGACTGGGCAACTATGTATTGAGACCCATTAAGGTTCTGCGAGCAGCTGCCAGTAAAGAAACCAATGTGTTGATTCAAACAGTTGAAAGATTTAAGTTTGTGTATTGACATGTGTCGATGTAGGGCCCCCATTTACGATAGAATCATACTACCCCTTTTCCACATTAGGTATAGTAAGCTGCTTGTCATAATACATTAACCTCTATAGCATCTGAATCACCTCTCTCGAACGGTGATGAGTGGGACGTCCAATATTTTAGCATTACCTTTTTTGCTACAGTCATTACAACTGTAAGAAAGGGTGTAATTGGGTTAACATTGGACCTAAGTACTAGTCACTGAAATTGACACACAGCAGGGCTCACAGGTATACAGGTTTTTATTTCAAATGACTAACGTAGGGGTATTTCATATTTGCATGATTTTTAATGAAAGAGGCAGATTAGGTTAGGATTTTTAATAAGAGAGTTGTCAGGGTCAGTTCTGGGGCATGATATTTATTGATGGATGGGGGTCAGATATTGACTATGACTTTTGATGATTTAGAAGGAGTCAGATCTGGGGGTCTAATTTTTAACAAACAGCTTGGGGTCTATTGATCTGTGTGTACCCAGTATAACCGTGTGACTGATTGAGGGGCTTCAGGACGCTTGAAGAGTGAGTTGGGACTTGTGGGCAGGAAAAAGCCATTCAATTATATGTAATTATTTTGGGAGATACTTTTGTGGGAGGCATGATCAATAGTGGACCAGTATACTCCAGGTGGGAGGGTGGCTTTTGGGGTACTGGCAGTACTGCTGTTGCCTGCTCAGTCCTATGGCTGGAGGTAGGCTTTATTTGAGAGACAATAATGAACTTTTCCCAAATAACAAAGCAGTGCCTCCAATTCATAATATGCAAGACTTGTTCCCAGGACATAATATGCCCCCCAGTGACACCCACTATTTATAATAGGCCACACATTTGTGCCCCAATACATAATATGCCCCCACAGCAACACTCCCAGTTCATAATATGCCACACATCTGTACCCCCAATTCTTAATATGCCACATATTTTTGCCCCAATATGTAATATGCCCCACAGCAACACCCCCAATTCATATTTTGCCACACATCTGTGCCCCAAATTTACAATATGCCACACATCTGTGCCCCCAATTCATAATGACTCACATCTGCATCCCAATTTATTATATGCCACATATATGTGCCCTCAATTCATAATGTCTCACATCTGTGCCCCAATTCATTATATTCCACATATATGTGCCTTCAACTCATAATATTTCTTACAAGTGTCCCTAGTTTATATACCCCATAGCAGTGCCTCAATTCATAACATCTGTGCCTTAAATTCATAATATGCCACACAAGTGTGCCCAATATATATACCCACAGCAGTGCCCTAAATTCATAAAATATTGTGCACATCTGTACCCCAACTCTTAGAAACCACAAAACAGTGTCCCCAATTCATAATATGCTTCAGAGCAGTGTCCACAATTACTATTCCTCAGTGCAGTTAGCCAAATTCATAATATGCCACACATCTGTGCAACCCAATTCATAATATGCCACACATCTTTGCACTCCAGTTCATAATATGCCACACATCTGTGCATCCCAATTCATAATATGCCACACATCTGTGCACTCCAAGTTCATCATATGCCACACATCTGTGCACCCAAATTCATAATATGCCACACATCTGTGCAACCCAATTCATAATATGCCACACATCTGTGCAACCCAATTCATAATATGCCACACATCTATGCATCCCAATTCATAATATGCCACACATCTGGGCACCCCAGTTCATAATATACCACACATCTGTGCACCCCAATTCATAATATGCCACAAATCTGTGCACCCCAATTCATAATATGCCACACATCTGGGCACCCCAATTCATAATATGCCACATATCTGTGCACCCCAATTCATAATATGCAACAGGTCTGTGCCCCAATATTTAATATGCCCTACAGCAACACCCCCAATTCATAATATGCCACACATCTGTGCACCCCAATTCATAATATGCCACACATCTGTCCACCCCAATTCATAATATGCCACACATCTGTGCACCCCAATTCATAATATGCCACATATCTGTGCACCCCAATTCATAATATGCAACAGGTCTGTGCCCCAATATGTAATATGCCACACATCTGGGCACCCCAATTCATAATATGCCACACATCTGGGCACCCCAATTCATAATATGCCACACATCTGTGCACCTCAATTCATGCTGCCCGTTGAGCAGAGATTCACAACCACAGATGGCTGAAAACGAGATTGCCGTGGGAAGAGGTGAAAGCCACACCCCAGTCTCTCGCCATGGTATATAGGGGGTCATTCCGACCCGATCGCTCGCTGCAGATATATACAGACTGGCGCCCAAGATGGCTGCCTCACCTTTTGTATGCTCCTGATCATCTCCATAAAACAGCTTAAATTCACCACAACTGACCTATGAATCATCATAAATATCCAAGGACTTATCTTGAACTTGTACTACTCTACGCGGACATTTCATCAAAACCAACGGATTGCATTCCTGCGCTGAGATACACACTGGATTGAATCCTGGACTGAATCCTCTGCATATCTCCACTGAGAAATCCTTCAGTTTAGCAGCTGCTGTACTCTGCATTGGACATTACCCAGATAAGGTACTGTGGATTACAACCTATCTTTGGCTACATCCAGCCCCTCACTTAGACATCATCCACCTCTGTTCTCTGAGCTACAAATAACTGATTTATTGCATTAATCTACTAATATCAGTATATTCAGGCTCTGAATTGCTGAAGGCTCACTGTTTAAAATCAGGATCCATTTCCAGGACATGTTATCACTTCTACCCCCACAAAAAAAAAAAATCTACTTCAAAGGCCTCTCACACTGAGACTTTCCACACCTACACAGTAGGAATTGGCTTCTAACACCTTTTCAAAAGGCTGCCTATCCTAGGATAATTGACTAAATCAGCAGTTATTTTATTTATTACTTGCTTCAAATATACACAATAGGTTATAGCAATAACTTTGTTCATAATCCCATTATAATTTTGGATCACATACCGAATTGGGGGAAAACAAAACACAAAAAGGAAAAACAAAAAAACAAAAAACAAACACTGCTTTCTCTCCCTCTCTCATCATCATATGCAGTTCAAATTTATAGTAATCTGTCATTGATGACCAAATGTATACGTATTGCTCCAGCTTCATTCTTTCACTCCGCCCACCACGCTCTGCAGTTCCTATCACACCATCACAGGCTTCTATTCTCCAATCCCTTGGCATTTTAAAAAGAAAACACAGGCGCATTCGTGGGAAGCGAGCAGGCCGGAAATGTATTTCCCCCGGTAACCATCTAAGTCCTTTGCCCACCTGCTCACCCCCATACTCAAAGAACAATCAAATAGAAGTGATACCCAAAAGACGGCCCTGTGTTTGGAAGGACAGAACTGTCTACTCTCACTTTGTGACCCCCATACCCAGAGCTCCTGCACTTAACATAAAGAAAACTGAAGGCCCTCTGGTATGCCCAATCAGGTCAGTCCTTTGTAATGCCAGATCTATAAGAAACAAGACTGCAACAATTGCTGACCTTATTGAATCTGCAGATCTAGCCTGTATTACAGAGACCTGGCTAGATGAAAATGCAGCACCTATATTGGAGGCTGCAGTACCAACAAACTACTCTGTCATCCACAACCCAAGACTGGACCGCAGGGGTGGCGGGGTGGCTATCTGCTTCAAAAAAGAACTTAAACTTAGGGTCCACCCTATTGAAACTACTCGCTCATTTGAGTGCATTGCTGCCCGGAGTTCGACAGGATTAGGTTTCAGACTACTTCTTATTTACCGGCCACCTGGAGATGGAAAGATATTTCTACAAGAAATTGCAGACACTGTTGCTGGCCTGGTTCTGGAACATCAAAGATGGCTCATCCTCGGGGATTTCAATGCATGGGTGGATGATGAGCTCTCACGCCTTGGCCAAGACCTCCTGTGCACAATGAATGGTCTGGGCTTCACACAGGTCATTCCCTCTGCCACACATAAAAGTGGTCACACTCTCGACCTCGTCTTTCAGATTGGATTAGAGGTCACTGACCTAAAAATAAACCCAGTCATCTGGTCAGACCACTACTCCCTCTGGTTCTCAGTTGCAACCCCTCAAATAAGATCTCTGCCCGTGGAGTTGACCAGGTATCGTCCAAGGAGGGGTATGACTCCCCAGGCTCTTGCAGCAAATCTGGATCTCTCTGCTATACAGGGTGCCTGTGAAGATCCCTGTTCCCTAGTCCGTTATTATAATAGGGATGTTATGGCTGCAATTGATATTATCGCCCCTGTGCGTTTAAGACCTCGTAAACCACAACGTCAAGCTCCATGGTTCGACAACAGTGTTAGTGAGCTCAAGAAAAGGGGGCGTAGACTGGAAAGACGATGGAGGAAGACTAACCTAGTGGATGACAAAATAAAACTAATAAAACATAACGAAGAATATCAATCGACAATCACTCGTAAGAAAGCACAGTTCCTGTCAAATGAGATCACAGCAGCAAACAATAGGCCAGCTCAACTTTTCCGTACAGTGGAGATGCTTTGCAAGCCAGCATGCCTGCAGACTGATGAGACCCTCTCCCAGGCAAGATGCAACGAGTTTGCAAACTTCTTTGCAGATAAAATATCCACCATCCGGGCTGGAATCTCCACAGTGCCATCAAAGGAGTGCCAAATTACAAAGCCCGCCAATATAAGCTACCTGCCTTCATGGACCAGCTTTGATCCAGTGGATGTAAAGGACACTGCTGAAATTGCTCGGATTTTGCGTCCCACCACCTGTGATCTGGACCCAGCCTCAACCAAGCTTCTAATAGGTTGTATGGATATAATTGGTCCTGTCTTTACAAAAATTGTTCAATGCTCTTTGCAGACAGGCATTTTTCCTGGACCCCTAAAGGAAGCAATTGTTAGACCGCTTCTTAAAAAACCTAATTTAGATCCCGACTGCATGACCAACTACAGACCGGTATCAAACCTTCCTTTCCTAGGAAAGGTGTCAGGAATCGACTTACCAGGCTGACATCCGTCCGCCGCTGCGGACTCCGTCCTGGCTCCCTGCGGTCACCTGTCACCTATGCCCCTGCCATGGGACATCATCAAGGGCCTGGGAACACTCCTGAGACAGCGGGCGTGTAGCGCGCCGCGTCCCCGCTAGGCCGCGGCGTGGGCGCCGCCATGACAGTCTGCAAACAGCCAGTATACTGCGGCCAATCCGGTGCTTGGCCGCACCCACTTTCCTTCACTCACCCAATCCCTGTGCACCATGGGGTACATAAGAGACTGCAGGATCAGTCTGCAGGCATCCTGGACTTTGTGTCACTCCAGCGACCCATGTGAAAGGATCTGTTCCTGTTCCTCCTGTGTTCCTGGTTCTCTGGTTAAGAACTTGTACTCCTGGTTACTCTGCACAGCTCCGTGGAACTTCAAGGCCCAGCAATACCTGCAACCTGCAAACAAGGCTTCACACTCATCACCACCTTGTGTGCTTCAGCCTGCAGTTGAAGACTGACTCCAGGTGTGTTTCATTCCTCCACCTGTGATACAGCTTGCTGCTGCCAGTGCCTCATCACCTGCACTGTGAAGTCAGACTCCTGCCTCTGCTCAGGTTTGCCATTTCCACCTTGCTGCCTAAGTTTCCTGTTTTAAAACCTGCACTGGTTTCCAAACCAGAACCATTTCACAAACACTTGTTCTTCTGTTTATATATTACCGGATATTATTTTCTCAAGTCATCTGTCATCCATTGCCATAGACTTTCAGTTATCATACTGAGTGATTGACTTTATTCATCTGTTATTATTGTTTCTGCTACCATTCTGTATTATATCATCTGCCAAATAAAATACCATTGCGCTCATGCGCAGGAACGTTATCCAGCCTCCTCGTTTTCTCCCATCTACCTCCACTGACCCACTAGCGCCCCCTCCGGGGACACAGCCCAAACACAATCTGACAGTAAGTCCAGGATCGATGGACTCGGATGGTGGACGGAGTGTGGGGTCAGAGGCCTTGCAAAATCTGGTCTCCCGTCTGGATGGTCAAGAGGTTGCGCAGCAGCAGATGCTTCAATTCCTGCAAGGGATGTCCTCCCGATTAGATACACTACAGCAATCCCTGCCTAGTGTACTCTCTCCTACTGTTCCTGTTACTCCAGCACCTGCCAGTGCTGTGAGTTCTTCTATGCCGGCTGCATCAGCTCCAGTGTCACGTCTGCACCTGCCCGTGCCGAGCAAGTATGATGGCAGTCCAAAGTTATGTCGCGGGTTTCTCAACCAATGTGAAATACAGTTTGAGTTATTGCCACATAATTTCCCCACGCCAAGATCCAAGGTTGCCTACATCATCTCCTTACTCTCTGGATCTGCTCTGAGTTGGGTGTCTCCTCTGTGGGAACGTGCTGACCCTCTGATTAACAACTACACAGACTTCGTGTCAACCTTCAGACGGATCTTTGACGAGCCTGGTCGTGCAACATCAGCTTCGGCAGACCTGATCCAACTTCGTCAAGGTACCCGAAGCATGGGACAATATGTCATCCAGTTCCAGTCGTTGGCTGCAGAGATTCAGTGGAACAACCAAGCTCTGGTAGCAGCTTTCTGGCACGGACTCTCGGATCGGATCAAGGATGAACTGGCGACCCGTGACATTCCTGTTCAACTGTCTGATTTGATCTCCCTGTGCATTAAGTTGGACTCTCGCATCCGCGAACGCAATAATGAACGCGCTCGGAGTGAGCCACGCAGATCAAGGTTCATACCTTCTGTACAGTTCCAGTCTCCCTCTTCTGACGAGCCTATGCAGATAAATAGGTCCCGCCTAACTCCTGAAGAGCGGGCAAGAAGAATACGTGAGAGACTCTGCCTATACTGTGCTGCTGCGGGCCATCAGATTAACTCCTGCACGGTGCGTTTGGGAAACGCCAGATCCTGACTTGTAAGGGAGGAGTCAAGTTAGGATCTTTCAGTCAAGCTCCTTCTCAACAAGACCTCATCCTTCCAGTGACGCTAGAGACTTCAGTTGGGCTCCAGTCTGCGTCAGCATTAGTGGACTGCGGTGCTGCAGGAAACTTTATCACCCAAGCTGCGGTAAATAAATTTTGCCTATCTACCTGTGAACTTTCTTGTCCAGTTTACATTACTGCTGTGGATGGTAGTCGAATCTCCAAGGGGAACATTTCTCATCAAACTGCCCCAGTGGTTCTGGGAGTTGGATTTCTCCATTCTGAACTGATTAAGTTCCTGGTCATCCCTCAAGCCACCCAGGAGATTGTCTTGGGCATGCCCTGGCTCCAGCTACATAATCCACAGTTTGACTGGTCAACGTTGCAGCTTACCTCATGGGGTTCACATTGTCATCAATCCTGTTTAGCCCAAGTGTGTCCCATAAAGTCTACCGAAGTAAAGACACAGTCAAGTCTCCCAGCAGCTTATCAAGACTTCTCAGACGTCTTCTGTGAAAAGGCTGCTGATATCCTGCCGCCCCATAGGGAATGGGATTGTCCCATCGATCTCCTTCCTGGCAAGAAGCCACCTAGGGGGCGCACCTACCCGTTGTCTGTTCCTGAAACTGAGGCGATGAGTGATTATATCAGAGAGAATCTTCAGAAGGGATTCATCCGTCCGTCATCATCACCCGCTGGTGCAGGTTTCTTCTTTGTTAAAAAGAAGGATGGAGGACTGCGTCCATGCATTGACTATCGGGGTCTCAATGACATTACCATCAAGAATAGTTATCCATTACCACTCATTACCGAATTATTTGACAGAGTTAAAGGAGCCCGCATCTTCACCAAGTTAGATCTCCGCGGTGCCTATAATCTCATCAGAATCCGGAGTGGTGACGAGTGGAAGACAGCTTTCAACACTCGAGATGGCCATTATGAATACCTGGTAATGCCATTTGGGTTGAGTAATGCTCCAGCAGTGTTCCAACACTTTGTGAACGAAATCTTTCGTGATGTCCTGTATAAGTACCTCGTTGTTTACTTAGATGATATCCTTATCTTCTCCCAAGACCTTCCATCTCATCGTCTACAAGTCTGTGAAGTTCTCCGACGTCTTCGTGAGAACCGGCTCTACGGGAAACTATCTAAATGCACCTTTGAAGTTCCCTCTATACCCTTCCTGGGTTATATAATTTCCGGATCGGATCTTCAGATGGACCCGACAAAATTGGAAGCTATTGCCAATTGGTCCATTCCAAATTCTCTCAAGTCTATCCAGCGGTTCCTGGGTTTCGCCAACTACTATAGAAAATTTATTCGAGGATTCTCCACTCTCATCGCTCCTATTACCAACCTGACTCGGAAAGGGGCAGACCATTCCAACTGGTCAGAAGAAGCCTTGGCAGCCTTCCAGAAGATCAAGCTAGCCTTTATGTCTGCTCCAGTGCTGTCTCAGCCAGATGTCAACAGACCGTTCGAGTTGGAGGTAGATGCCTCTACAGTTGGGGTTGGAGCTGTTCTCTCCCAGAAGGGATCCGATGGGAAAGTCCACCCTTGTGGATTTTATTCTCGCAAGTTTCTTCCTGCAGAAGCTAACTACTCCGTGGGAGATCAAGAACTACTGGCGATCAAGCTGGCTCTCGAGGAATGGAGATATCTCCTAGAAGGGGCCAAACATCCGTTTAACATCTACACGGATCATAAAAACCTGCTATATTTAAAGGCAGCTCAGTGCCTTAACCCTCGCCAGTCCAGGTGGGCTATGTTTTTCTCACGTTTTAATTTCAAGCTTCATTTCCGCCCAGGTTCGCAGAATGTGAAAGCCGACGCGTTATCCCGATCCATGGAATCTGAAGAAGGAACATCTGACTCAGTGCCACATTCCATCCTGAGTCCCGTGGTTTTCGCTGCATCTCAAGTCTCCCCAGCTCCTCCTCCTGGTAAGACTTTTGTTTCCCCAGAACTCCGTTCCAAGTTGCTATCTTGGGCCCATCAATCCAAGTTCACTGGTCATCCTGGTGTCCTGAAGACCTTCAAGTTCCTTTCTGCGACATATTGGTGGCCAAAGATGAAAATGGACATCCAGGATTTCGTGGCATCCTGTCCTAAATGTGTGCAGCACAAGACTCCTCGTCAGTCTCCAGCAGGTCAGTTACAACCACTGTCTGTCCCTAGTCGTCCCTGGTCACACCTGTCCATGGATTTTATCACCGACCTTCCTCCTTCTCAAGGACATAATACCATTTGGGTTGTAGTGGACAGATTCACCAAGATGGCTCATTTTGTTCCTCTCCAGGGTCTCCCTTCTGCCCCAAAACTTGCCCAAATCTTCCTACGGGAGATTTTCCGCTTACATGGTTTACCCTCAGAAATAATATCTGACCGGGGGGTACAGTTTGTAGCGAGGTTTTGGAGGGCCCTCTGTTCTGCCATGCAGGTCAAACCGAAGTTTTCGTCATCATACCATCCTCAGACGAATGGGCAGACAGAGAGGGTCAATCAAGAACTTGAGACTTTTTTAAGATTATATGTTTCATCTTCCCAGGATGACTGGTTCGATCTGCTCCCATGGGCCGAGTTTGCCCACAACTTTCGATACCATACTGCTACTGAAACGACACCATTCTTTGCAGTATATGGGCAACATCCCCGTGTACCTGATTTTCAAGAACTCCCTCATATGGATGTTCCTGCTGCCACTACTGCTCTGACTCAGTTTTCATCTATTTGGAGAAAAATTCACGTTTCTCTCAAAAAGGCCTCCAGTCGGTACAAGTTCTTTGCCGACCGCAAGAGACGTGCGGTTCCTCATTTGAAACCTGGGGACAAGGTTTGGCTATCAACCCGTAACCTCCGTCTCAGGGTCCCATCCATGAAGTTTGCACCACGCTTCATTGGTCCTTACCCTGTCGAAAGAGTCATCAACCCAGTGGCCTACAAATTGAAGTTACCATCTTCCCTTCGTATACCTAACGCTTTTCATGTTTCTCTCCTCAGACCTCTGTTGAAATATGGACAACAGACTATGGTTTTGTTTACATGCATGTAGTTACCGTACAGGGGCAGCAGATGGCGCTGTATAGTTACAGAGATGTAGTGTTTGTCTGTTGCATATGTTATGTACTTGTTTGTTTTACCTCACATGTGTTCCTTTCTAGAAGAGTCTCTGAGGGAGATGGAGATAAGCTGATGATACTGAAACCTGTTGTATTGATCCTGCTATTTAAGTACTATATAAAGGAGATATACATCTCAAGTCTCGTTCTGTCTGTATACAAGGTAACTCCTGAGGTAATACTTTATCTAAGGCTCCCCACTGCACACCTATGGTATCGATCCATCGCACTATACCAACAGGTTATGGGCCCAGACTGGAGTCTGTATAAGATAAAGTTTTCAGGAGTGCATCCTAAGCAGCATCCAGATCACGAGTCGCACTGCAAGTCCCAGCAGGCGCAGACAGCAGACTGTGTAACGCACAAGAAACAACCCAGGAGAACCTTGGAAAGAAAACTGTGAGTAAAACAAGTTTAATACCACAGAAGAATAGAGAGATCTATACAAGGAAGGGTTATGGCAAATTACACAGATCTCAGACTAGCTGCAAGCAAGCTTTCTAATGAGAACTATCAAACATGGAAGTTTAAAGTAGAAATGCTATTAACCAGAGATGATTTATGGGATGTTATAAATGCAGACAGACCTGAAGGAGAGGATCAGCAGTGGATTAAGAAGGACAGACAGGCAAGAGCCACTATAAGTTTACTAGTGGAAGATGAACAGCTTATACACATCAGACAAGAGAGTACAGCTAAAGGCATGTGGTGTGCTTTGCAGAGAGTGCATGAAGGAGCAAGTTTGAACAGCAAACTATTCCTATTAAGAAAATTATATCAAATGAGATTTAATAAAGGCAAGACAATGCAAGAACACATCAGTGCACTACTAGAGATAACCATACAGCTCAGGTCAATGGGAGAAGAAATCAAAAACAACCACATAGCAGCCATCCTCCTTTGCAGTTTACCAGATACATACAGTGCACTAATAAACGCACTAGAAATGAGACCTGAAGCAGAAATCACACCAGACTTTGTGAAGAACAGGCTCATAGAGGAGTATCAACGCAGAAAGGAGCTTACAGAGTGCAATACTGAAAGTGACACAGAGAAAGCACTTAAAATGGCGGACACTAAGCCACACACCAGGGAAACAAGAGCATGTTTCAGATGCAAGAAAGTGGGTCACCTGAAAAGAGATTGCACCATATGGAAGACAGAGCAGCACAAACCACCAGAAAGATTACACAAACAAAGAGTCAAAGCCACACTTACAGATACAGGAGCACACAAGTGGAATGGAACATTTAAAGCGACAGTAAACCAATTATCAGAAAAGTGGTATGTAGACTCAGGAGCGACTAGTCATATGACAAATAACAAGGACTTCTTTACTGAACTTGATTTGAACCATAAAGAAACAATCTACCTAGCAGATGGAACAAATATCATTGCAGAAGGGAAAGGGAATGGTCAATTCCTATGCTCCAAGGGTAATGGCAGCTATGCAGAAATACCCGTAACAGATGTGCTATATGTTCCCAAGCTTGAGGGAGCACTGCTATCAGTAAAGAATCTAGTAGAAAAAGGACTTACTGTAAAGTTTCAGAATAATAAGTGTTTTATCCAAAACGGAAGAGAAACACTAGCTACAGCCAGAATAAAAGAACATTTATACTGTCTGGATATTGCAGCACAGCAGGCAAAGCTGAGTACACAGAAACACGCTGACTGTATTCACAAGTGGCATAGAAGATTAGGACACAGGCACCCAGATTGCATAAAGGAAATGCAGAAGAGAGACCTAGCCAGGGATCTCAAAGTGTCAGACTGTTCAGAAATGATGAAGTGCCAATGTTGCATAAAAGCAAAAGCAACGAGAATAACAATTCCTAAGAAAAGTGAAACCAGAGCTTCCAGACCACTAGACCTGGTACATAGTGATGTATGCGGACCTATGAAAACGCGAACCGTAGGAGACAAAAGGTATATGCTGACATTCATTGACGACTACTCCAGGTTCACAGTCACTTATCTAATAAAAAGTAAAGATGAAGTCTTAGAAAAGCTGCAAGACTATGTGAACATGACCAGAAACAGGTTCAAGAGGAATATGCTAACTCTTCGCAGCGACAATGGAGGCGAGTTCACAGGACAGAAAATAGAACGGTACTTAAGAGGACTCGGTATTGAGCATCAGAAGACAGTACCATATACACCAGAGCAAAATGGCGTATCTGAGAGGAAAAACAGATCACTAACAGAAATGATAAGGTGCATGCTTACAGATTCAGGACTACCTGATAAATATTGGGGTGAAGCAGCAGCAACAGCCACCTATCTTCAAAACAGACTACTTTCCAAAGCAGTAAGGAAGACACCATATGAGCTGTGGCACGGTAAGAAACCCAGCTTAAAGCACATTAGAGTTTTTGGATGCAGAGCCTTCGTTTACATTCCTGCTGAAAAACGAAGCAAGTTGCAGAACCGAGCAGAAGAGGGAGTTCTAGTCGGCTATAGTGAACATTCAAAAGGCTACAGAATCTTAAATCCAAGAACTGGAAAGGTAGTTATAAGCAACAGTGTGACATTCATAGAAGAAACACGAGATGATGTCATAATTCCAGTAGACTCTACTGAAGAAGAAGAAAGCACCAAATTCAAAGAAACAGATGAAGTAGAGATCATTCAAGAAGTTGAAGTACAACACAAGACAAATACCAGCGACACTCATGAGAGTGCATCCGAGGGTGTGAGACGCTCTTCAAGAGAAAATAAGGGAAAAGCACCTACACGTTTATCTTACAAAGCAAAAGCCATTAGCATGCAAGAACCTGCATCACGAGAAGAAGTTGCTAAAGGATATTCACAGAAATTTGGAGAAGATTATGATGAAACGTTTGCTCCAGTTGTGAAGCACACTACCATTAGAACCTTACTCCTAACAGCAGCCATAAAGGGTATGAAAGTGAAACATTTCAATGTAAAGACGGCTTTCCTACATGGCGAACTAAAGGAAGATATATACATGGAACAACCACCAGGCTTCGTGAATTCTCAGAACCCAGATCACGTATGTAAACTGAACAAGAGTATATATGGTCTTAAACAAGCAGCAAGAGCATGGAATACAAAGATAAATGGAGTTCTGACAGAAAAGGGATTCATCAGAAGCAAAGCAGACCCATGTCTCTACACAAAGTTGATAGAGGAAAGATGGTTCTATGTATTAATTTACGTGGACGATTTGCTAGTTTGTTTCGAACAAGAAGGGGACGAAGTTGAATTGTTACAAGAACTAAACAGTCAGTTTGAAACAAAAGACCTCGGCCACATAACGCATTACTTGGGAATGCAAATCTCAAGAGAAGGTGATGGAACATTCACACTAAGTCAAGAAGTGGTATGGTTAATGCAACTACTATCAGACCTAGGAATGCCTCAAGAAGAACCTATTAAGATATATGAGGATAATCAAGGATGCCTTGCATTAGCGCAAACAGAAAGAGTGAACCCAAGAACCAAGCACATTGATGTCAAGCATCACTTCCTGAGGGATCTACAGGAACAAGGTCTTATAGAGTTGAACTATTGCCCAACAGAAGATATGACAGCTGATATCATGACTAAGCCTCTTATCAGAGAGAGACATTGGAGACTTACGTCAAAGATGGGTCTAACTGAAGAAACCCAGTCTGTTGAGAAGGGGTGTTGAAATATGGACAACAGACTATGGTTTTGTTTACATGCATGTAGTTACCGTACAGGGGCAGCAGATGGCGCTGTATAGTTACAGAGATGTAGTGTTTGTCTGTTGCATATGTTATGTACTTGTTTGTTTTACCTCACATGTGTTCCTTTCTAGAAGAGTCTCTGAGGGAGATGGAGATAAGCTGATGATACTGAAACCTGTTGTATTGATCCTGCTATTTAAGTACTATATAAAGGAGATATACATCTCAAGTCTCGTTCTGTCTGTATACAAGGTAACTCCTGAGGTAATACTTTATCTAAGGCTCCCCACTGCACACCTATGGTATCGATCCATCGCACTATACCAACAACCTCTAGTCCTAAACCGCTTTCAGAATACTCTTCCAGTAGGTCCCAAGGTTCGAACTCAGCGGGGCGTGGAATTCGAGATCAACAAAATTCTGGACTCCCGTTGTCGGTATGGACGTCTCCAGTACCTGGTCGATTGGTCCGGTTATGGCCCAGAGGAGAGAAGTTGGGTGAATTCGTCCGATGTCCATGCTCCTAGGTTGGTCCGTGTCTTCCACAGCACTCATCCCTCCAAGCCACGTGGGTGTTCGGTGTCCACCCCTAAAGGAGGGGGTACTGTCAGGAATCGACTTACCAGGCTGACATCCGTCCGCCGCTGCGGACTCCGTCCTGGCTCCCTGCGGTCACCTGTCACCTATGCCCCTGCCATGGGACATCATCAAGGGCCTGGGAACACTCCTGAGACAGCGGGCGTGTAGCGCGCCGCGTCCCCGCTAGGCCGCGGCGTGGGCGCCGCCATGACAGTCTGCAAACAGCCAGTATACTGCGGCCAATCCGGTGCTTGGCCGCACCCACTTTCCTTCACTCACCCAATCCCTGTGCACCATGGGGTACATAAGAGACTGCAGGATCAGTCTGCAGGCATCCTGGACTTTGTGTCACTCCAGCGACCCATGTGAAAGGATCTGTTCCTGTTCCTCCTGTGTTCCTGGTTCTCTGGTTAAGAACTTGTACTCCTGGTTACTCTGCACAGCTCCGTGGAACTTCAAGGCCCAGCAATACCTGCAACCTGCAAACAAGGCTTCACACTCATCACCACCTTGTGTGCTTCAGCCTGCAGTTGAAGACTGACTCCAGGTGTGTTTCATTCCTCCACCTGTGATACAGCTTGCTGCTGCCAGTGCCTCATCACCTGCACTGTGAAGTCAGACTCCTGCCTCTGCTCAGGTTTGCCATTTCCACCTTGCTGCCTAAGTTTCCTGTTTTAAAACCTGCACTGGTTTCCAAACCAGAACCATTTCACAAACACTTGTTCTTCTGTTTATATATTACCGGATATTATTTTCTCAAGTCATCTGTCATCCATTGCCATAGACTTTCAGTTATCATACTGAGTGATTGACTTTATTCATCTGTTATTATTGTTTCTGCTACCATTCTGTATTATATCATCTGCCAAATAAAATACCATTGCGCTCATGCGCAGGAACGTTATCCAGCCTCCTCGTTTTCTCCCATCTACCTCCACTGACCCACTAGCGCCCCCTCCGGGGACACAGCCCAAACACAATCTGACAAAAGGTTATTGAGAAAGTCGTTGCAAATCAACTGGAAACCCGCCTGACAACCCATGATATTTATGATCCATTTCAATCAGGATTCAGGAGAAGACATAGCACTGAAACAGCCCTGGTGTGTGTGTTAAATGATCTTCTGATGGCAAAAGACAGAGGTGACTGTTCAATATTAATCCTTCTGGATCTCTCGGCAGCATTTGATACCGTGGACCATGGGCTTCTGATTGAGCGACTGATACATTTCTGTGGTCTGGATGGCACAGTCCTAAGATGGTTCAAATCATTTCTCACAGGCAGGTCACAGAGAGTATCATCTGGATTATACTCATCACCACCAGTGTCATTGCCATGTGGTGTCCCACAAGGTTCTATACTATCCCCCATGCTTTTTGCAGTATACATGCTCCCATTGGGCGAAATAATCAGGCGCCATGGCCTGGTCTACCACTGCTATGCAGATGATACACAACTGTACTTGTCCTTTGCTCCGGGCACTGATAACCCAATAGCAACCCTTAATGGCTGTCTAGCTGAACTACAGGAGTGGATGAGCGCCAGTTGGCTGCGACTGAACCCGGATAAAACAGAGGTCCTTATGATACGACCGCAACATCAAAGGACAAGACTGCAGCATAGCCAACCAACTGGACTTACACTCGGGGATTCAGAATTACAGACCAGTGATCGTGTGCGGAATCTTGGCGTTGTCCTGGATGGTGGCTTGACACTTAAACATCAGATATCAGCCACAATCAAATCCTCATTCTTTCACCTGAGGAACATAGCCAGAATCAAGCACTTAATTCCCTCAGATGATATGCCAAAAGTCATACATGCATTTGTATCATCTCGTTTAGACTACTGTAATGCCCTCTACCTTGGTCTCCCAGCAAAAGAATTGCAGCGCTTACAGCTGGTGCAAAACACAGCTGCCAGGCTATTAACCAACCAGCCCCGTTCTAGCCACATAACACCCATCCTCTACTCCCTTCACTGGCTGCCTGTACGATGGCGAATCATCTTCAAGATTGGCTTACTGAGTTTCAAAGCATTACATGACCAAGGCCCAAGGTACCTCAAACAGCTTCTGACCCCATACTGCCCCACTCGATTACTGCGATCTGTAGATGAAGGACTTTTAGCAGTACCTAGAATCTCCCGTAATTCATCTGGGGGTCGAGCTTTTAGTCATGCGGCTCCGACTCTATGGAACTCACTTCCCCGCACAGTGCGAGAGGCCCCAACTATAGAATCCTTCAAAAGTAGACTCAAGACTTTTCTGTTTACTCAAGCATTCCCATAATTGTCCCTTTTAGTATCTTCATGCTTCTGTATTTTATGAAAATGTACTTCATTATTTACTGTACTATATTATGCTATGTATCTGTTAAGCGCCTTGAGTCCTATGGGAGAAAGAGCGCTATATAAATAAAATTATTATTATTATTATTATTATTATGTCTGAGTGCCTGATCGTAGCTGTGCTAAATTTAGCACAGCTACCATCAACTCGGAATTACCCCCCTAAGGTGGTGTGTTACAAACCTCCTGTTCTTAAACTGCTCTTGTCCAGATCTCAACATGGTGCACCAAAAAAGCATGGCGCATTCCGCAGTTCACATAACAGACAGCTTGTGTTGCCTTGCTAAACAACCTAGCATTTACATTAGGCCCTGATAGCAGCAGGGATTGGGTCGCATTTGGCCCGTGGCCTGCAGTTTGGACGTCCCTGCTCCTAACAGTAAGTGCCCTGGTTCAAATCAAACCCATGAGCCAGCACTGTGATGCAGCAGCACTTACCACCATGCCACCCATAACGGTAACATAAATATATTTGACTAGAATGTAATCAAAAGGAAATATTTTCAGTTCTGAAATCTGTTGAATTTTTTGCTACACCCTGAGTTAATCTGGATGCTGGTTGATAAAGGACAAGACAAGAAAACCCCATTGTAGGTTACATAATCCCAGAGTAGTAACTGTAGTTAATCTGATCTAAGGCTACTGAAACTTAAATCTAATTAAAATGTAATTTGTTAGGTATGTATAATTTTCAAATACTGATTCAAATCACCAGGATGCATTATTTTTGAGGAAGCCCTTAGAGAATTCCACACAATGAAATATAGTTGGACTTATCTAAAATGAGCAAACAACAAGTCAATAAAAATGCTTTCGCTATTAGTATAATTGCTATAAAAAAAAAAAAATCCATCCAAGGACTTTTCATCAGTTCCTCTAGCTCTTAAAAAAAATAATGGAGGCTTATTGTATGCAATATCAAAATGACTAGCAGTCCATGGGAAAATCGATTAGTTTATTAGAGGAGCATTGGGGAGTAACTGTGGTGATATGAAGCGCTGCAGTGCAATAACCACGCAAGAAGCAGACACATGGCTGCATTTCAATTTCCCGTGCCCTGCAGATAAATCCACTGGCCTTCATTTTATGAGCTAGTATTGATTTTTTACCCTTGTAGGGTCATTTAAACTGCAACGCAATCCCTTCAGTTTGGTGTAAGTAGAGATATTTATTAGAGATGAGCGGGTTCGGTTTCTCTGAATCCGAACCCGCCAGAACTTCATGTTTTTTTTCACGGGTCCGAGCGACTCGGATCTTCCCGCCTTGCTCGGTTAACCCGAGCGCGCCCGAACGTCATCATGACGCTGTCGGATTCTCGCGAGGCTCGGATTCTATCGCGAGACTCGGATTCTATATAAGGAGCCGCGCGTCGCCGCCATTTTCACACGTGCATTGAGATTGATAGGGAGAGGACGTGGCTGGCGTCCTCTCCGTTTAGAATTAGAATAGATTAGAGAGACACTTGATTTACTAATTTTGGGGAGCATTAGGAGTACTCAGTAGTGTACAGTGCAGAGTTTTGCTGATAGTGACCAGTGACCACCACTTTTATTTATAATCCGTTCTCTGCCTGAAAAAAGCGATACACAGCACACAGTGACTCAGTCACATACCATATCTGTGTGCACTGCTCAGGCTCAGGCCAGTGTGCTGCATCATCTATATATATTATATATCTGTCTGACTGCTCAGCTCACACAGCTTATAATTGTGGGGGAGACTGGGGAGCACTACTGCAGTGCCAGTTATAGGTTATAGCAGGAGCCAGGAGTACATAATATTATATTAAAATTAAACAGTGCACACTTTTGCTGCAGGAGTGCCACTGCCAGTGTGACTAGTGACCAGTGACCTGACCACCAGTATATAATATTAGTAGTATACTATCTCTTTATCAACCAGTCTATATTAGCAGCAGACACAGTACAGTGCGGTAGTTCACGGCTGTGGCTACCTCTGTGTCGGCACTCGGCAGCCCGTCCATAATTGTATATACCAGTGACCTAACCGTGGTTTTTTTTTCTTTCTTTATACATACATACTAGTTACGAGTATACTATCTCTTTATCAACCAGTCTATATATTAGCAGCAGACACAGTACAGTGCGGTAGTTCACGGCTGTGGCTACCTCTGTGTCGGCACTCGGCAGCCCGTCCATAATTGTATATACCACCTAACCGTGTTTTTTTTTTCTTTCTTTATACATACATACTAGTTACGAGTATACTATCTCTTTATCAACCAGTCTATATATTAGCAGCAGACACAGTACAGTGCGGTAGTTCACGGCTGTGGCTACCTCTGTGTCGGCACTCGGCAGCCCGTCCATAATTGTATATACCACCTAACCGTGGTTTTTTTTTCTTTCTTTATACATACATACTAGTTACGAGTATACTATCTCTTTATCAACCAGTCTATATATTAGCAGCAGACACAGTACAGTGCGGTAGTTCACGGCTGTGGCTACCTCTGTGTCGGCACTCGGCAGCCCGTCCATAATTGTATATACCACCTAACCGTGGTTTTTTTTTCTTTCTTTATACATACATACTAGTTACGAGTATACTATCTCTTTATCAACCAGTCTATATATTAGCAGCAGACACAGTACAGTGCGGTAGTTCACGGCTGTGGCTACCTCTGTGTCGGCACTCGGCAGCCCGTCCATAATTGTATATACCACCTAACCGTGGTTTTTTTTTCTTTCTTTATACATACATACTAGTTACGAGTATACTATCTCTTTATCAACCAGTCTATATATTAGCAGCAGACACAGTACAGTGCGGTAGTTCACGGCTGTGGCTACCTCTGTGTCGGCACTCGGCAGCCCGTCCATAATTGTATATACCACCTAACCGTGGTTTTTTTTTCTTTCTTTATACATACATACTAGTTACGAGTATACTATCTCTTTATCAACCAGTCTATATATTAGCAGCAGACACAGTACAGTGCGGTAGTTCACGGCTGTGGCTACCTCTGTGTCGGCACTCGGCAGCCCGTCCATAATTGTATATACCACCTAACCGTGTTTTTTTTTTCTTTCTTTATACATACATACTAGTTACGAGTATACTATCTCTTTATCAACCAGTCTATATATTAGCAGCAGACACAGTACAGTGCGGTAGTTCACGGCTGTGGCTACCTCTGTGTCGGCACTCGGCAGCCCGTCCATAATTGTATATACCACCTAACCGTGGTTTTTTTTTCTTTCTTTATACATACATACTAGTTACGAGTATACTATCTCTTTATCAACCAGTCTATATATTAGCAGCAGACACAGTACAGTGCGGTAGTTCACGGCTGTGGCTACCTCTGTGTCGGCACTCGGCAGCCCGTCCATAATTGTATATACCACCTAACCGTGGTTTTTTTTTCTTTCTTTATACATACATACTAGTTACGAGTATACTATCTCTTTATCAACCAGTCTATATATTAGCAGCAGACACAGTACAGTGCGGTAGTTCACGGCTGTGGCTACCTCTGTGTCGGCACTCGGCAGCCCGTCCATAATTGTATATACCACCTAACCGTGGTTTTTTTTTCTTTCTTTATACATACATACTAGTTACGAGTATACTATCTCTTTATCAACCAGTCTATATATTAGCAGCAGACACAGTACAGTGCGGTAGTTCACGGCTGTGGCTACCTCTGTGTCGGCACTCGGCAGCCCGTCCATAATTGTATATACCACCTAACCGTGGTTTTTTTTTCTTTCTTTATACATACATACTAGTTACGAGTATACTATCTCTTTATCAACCAGTCTATATATTAGCAGCAGACACAGTACAGTGCGGTAGTTCACGGCTGTGGCTACCTCTGTGTCGGCACTCGGCAGCCCGTCCATAATTGTATACTAGTATCCAATCCATCCATCTCCATTGTTTACCTGAGGTGCCTTTTAGTTGTGCCTATTAAAATATGGAGAACAAAAATGTTGAGGTTCCAAAATTAGGGAAAGATCAAGATCCACTTCCACCTCGTGCTAAAGCTGCTGCCACTAGTCATGGCCGAGACGATGAAATGCCAGCAACGTCGTCTGCCAAGGCCGATGCCCAATGTCATAGTACAGAGCATGTCAAATCCAAAACACCAAATATCAGTAAAAAGCCTCTTTTTTTCTTTGCGTCATGTGCTGTTTGGGGAGGGTTTTTTGGAAGGGACATCCTGCGTGACACTGCAGTGCCACTCCTAGATGGGCCCGGTGTTTGTGTCGGCCACTAGGGTCGCTAATCTTACTCACACAGCTACCTCATTGCGCCTCTTTTTTTCTTTGCGTCATGTGCTGTTTGGGGAGGGTTTTTTGGAAGGGCCATCCTGCGTGACACTGCAGTGCCACTCCTAGATGGGCCCGGTGTTTGTGTCGGCCACTAGGGTCGCTAATCTTACTCACACAGCTACCTCATTGCGCCTCTTTTTTTCTTTGCGTCATGTGCTGTTTGGGGAGGGTTTTTTGGAAGGGCCATCCTGCGTGACACTGCAGTGCCACTCCTAGATGGGCCCGGTGTTTGTGTCGGCCACTAGGGTCGCTAATCTTACTCACACAGCTACCTCATTGCGCCTATTTTTTTCTTTGCGTCATGTGCTGTTTGGGGAGGGTTTTTTGGAAGGGCCATCCTGCGTGACACTGCAGTGCCACTCCTAGATGGGCCCGGTGTTTGTGTCGGCCACTAGGGTCGCTAATCTTACTCACACAGCTACCTCATTGCGCCTCTTTTTTTCTTTGCGTCATGTGCTGTTTGGGGAGGGTTTTTTGGAAGGGCCATCCTGCGTGACACTGCAGTGCCACTCCTAGATGGGCCCGGTGTTTGTGTCGGCCACTAGGGTCGCTAATCTTACTCACACAGCTACCTCATTGCGCCTCTTTTTTTCTTTGCGTCATGTGCTGTTTGGGGAGGGTTTTTTGGAAGGGACATCCTGCGTGACACTGCAGTGCCACTCCTAGATGGGCCCGGTGTTTGTGTCCGCCACTAGGGTCGCTTATCTTACTCACACAGCGACCTCGGTGCAAATTTTAGGACTAAAAATAATATTGTGAGGTGTGAGGTATTCAGAATAGACTGAAAATGAGTGTAAATTATGGTTTTTGAGGTTAATAATACTTTGGGATCAAAATGACCACCAAATTCTATGATTTAAGCTGTTTTTTAGTGTTTTTTGAAAAAAACACCCGAATCCAAAACACACCCGAATCCGACAAAAAAAATTCGGTGAGGTTTTGCCAAAACGCGTTCGAACCCAAAACACGGCCGCGGAACCGAACCCAAAACCAAAACACAAAACCCGAAAAATTTCAGGCGCTCATCTCTAATATTTATCACATATACACCGTAAGGTGTCCCGTCGCCTCATGCAGACAAATATTCTGCAGACTGCACCTGTTTACACAATGTAGTATTTTTTACAGCTGTATTTAGTTGAGAAGGAGACATAATAACGCAAAGGTGTGGTAATGAACGTCACATCTAACAATGGCTGTTCTAATGAGGCAACATTTATGGTCAGGCCTGTAAATACATGAGTGCGTTTTTAAATAAATTGTCATCTGGACCCTGCTGATTAATAGTCACAGTAAAGCTGGATGTTAATATTTAATTAACCGTTTAAGATTAATCCTTATTGGATGGAATTTCCATTCTCCTTATGTATATTCAATTATATAAGGGGAAGGTCAAGTTTGATATAAATGGAGTGATTTTGGCAGTCATTTTAGGGAAATTTTTTTTTTGCACAGTAAACCTTCATGTTTGGATCTTTATTTCTTGGAAAATAAAAAAAAATACACTCATATAATTGTGTTAAAAATGTCTTTAACCCACAGGAAACAGATTGCAGCATTTTTTTTTAAATATATATCTTTTCAAGTACACTTGAAAAGTTAGGGACATATTCAATAGTCGTGGTGCTTACTGTGGACTGATAGCCTCCAATAATTTTAATGCCTGGAGCTATTCAATTTGAAACCCATTTCCTTCCCCCCGGTAAACCCAGGGCTTAAGTGTATTAATCCATAGATTCCGGGTTAAGTGCACAGAACTATGGATTAACAATTTTATGATGACAAGGGCAAAAAGATCTACTTTACACGGATTTCTGCTCGCACCTCAGGAGGGGGCAAGCAGAAATCCACTGTAATACCCCTTTCATACACTTCCTCTAATGGGCAAAACCATGTGCACTGCTGGTGGGGCAGATATAACTAGTGATGAGCGGGTTCGGTTCCTCGGAATCCGAACCCCCCCGAACTTCACCCATTTTACACGGTTCCGAGGCGGACTCGAATCTTCCCGCCTTGCTCGGTTAACCCGAGCGCGCCCGAACGTCATCATCCCGCTGTCGTATTCTTGCGAGATTCGTATTCTATATAAGGAGCCGCGCGTCGCCGCCATTTTCACTCGTGCTTTGGAGATGATAGGGAGAGGACGTGGCTGCGTTCTCTCAGTTTCTGTGTTCAGTGTGCTGCAAATATCTGTGCTTAGTGTGCTGCAAATATCTGTGCTCAGTGTGCTGAAAATATCTGTGCTCAGTGTGCGGAAAATATCTACGTTCTCTGCCTGAAAAACGCTCCATATCTGTGCTCAGTGTGCTGCAAATATCTGCGATAAGTGTGCTTTATTGTGGGGACTGGGGACCACCAGTATTATATAGTAGGAGGACAGTGCAGAGTTTTGCTGACCAGTGACCACCAGTATTATATGTTCTCTGCCTGAAAAACGCTCCATATCTGTACTGCATTGTAGTATATAGTAGGAGGACAGTGCAGAATTTTGCTGACCAGTGACCACCAGTATTATATCAGTACGGTACAGTAGTCGACTGCTCTACCTACCTCTGTGTCGTCAAGTATACTATCCATCCATACCTGTGGTGCATTTAAGTTTTGCGCAGTATATATAGTAGGAGGACAGTGCATAATTTTGCTGACCACCAGTATATAATATATAGCAGTACGGTACAGTAGGCCACTGCTCTACCTACCTCTGTGTCGTCAAGTATACTATCCATCCATACCTGTGGTGCATTTTAGTTGTTGTGCGCAGTAGTAGGAGGACAGTGCATAATTTTGCTGACCACCAGTATATAATATATAGCAGTATGGTACAGTAGTCCACTGCTCTACCTACCTCTGTGTCGTCAAGTATACTATCCATCCATACCTGTGGTGCATTTAAGTTTTGCGCAGTATATATAGTAGGAGGACAGTGCATAATTTTGCTGACCACCAGTATATAATATATAGCAGTACGGTACAGTAGGCCACTGCTCTACCTTCCTCTGTGTCGTCAAGTATACTATCCATCCATACCTGTGGTGCATTTTAGTTGTTGTGCGCAGTAGTAGGAGGACAGTGCATAATTTTGCTGACCACCAGTATATAATATATAGCAGTACGGTACAGTAGGCCACTGCTCTACCAACCTCTGTGTCGTCAAGTATACTATCCATCCATACCTGTGGTGCATTTTAGTTGTTGTGCGCAGTAGTAGGAGGACAGTGCATAATTTTGCTGACCACCAGTATATAATATATAGCAGTACGGTACAGTAGTCCACTGCTATACCTCTGTGTCGTCAAGTATACTACAAAAGTTCAGTAAAATGACCCAAAAATCAAAATGATAAGCATCTGAGGAGAAGCGTAAACTTGCCAATATGCCATTTACGACACGGAGTGGCAAGGAACGGCTGAGGCCCGGCCTATGTTCATGGCTAGTGGTTCAGATTCAGATGAGGATGGAAGCACTCATCCTTTCGCTAGAAAACTGCAGTGCCACTCCTAGATGGGCCAGGTGTTTGTGTCGGCCACTTGGGTCGTTTAGCTTAGTCACACAGCTACCTCATTGCACCTCTTTTTTTCTTTGCATCATGTGCTGTATGGGGACTATTTTTTGAAGTGCCATCCTGTCTGACACTGCAGTGCCACTCCTAGATGGGCCAGGTGTTTGTGTCGGCCACTTGGGTCGCTTAGCTTAGCCATCCAGCGACCTTGGTGCACCTCTTTTTTTCTTTGCATCGTGCTGTTTGGGGACTATTTTTTAAATCTGCCATCCTGTCTGACACTGCAGTGCCACTCCTAGATGGGCCAGGTGTTTGTGTCGGCAACTTGGGTCGTTTAGCTTAGTCACACAGCGACCTTGGTGCACATCTTTTTTTCTTTGCACCATGTGCTGTTTGGGGCCTATTTTTTTAAGTGCCATCCTGTCTGACACTGCAGTGAACCTCCTAGATGGGCCAGGTGTTTGTGCCGGCCACCTGGGTCGCTTAGCTTAGTCATCCAGCGACCTCGGTGCAAATTTTAGGACTAAAAATAATATTGTGAGGTGTGAGGTGTTCAGAATAGACTGGAAATGAGTGGAAATTATGGTTATTGAGGTTAATAATACTATGGGATCAAAATGACCCCCAAATTCTATGATTTAAGCTGTTTTTGAGGGTTTTTTGTAAAAAAAAAACATCCGAATCCAAAACACACCCGAATCCGAAAAAAAAAATTTCAGGGAGGTTTTGCCAAAACGCTTCCGAATCCAAAACACGGCCGCAGAACCAAATCCAAAACCAAAACACAAAACCCGAAAAATGTCCGGTGCACATCACTAGATATAACATGTGCAGAGAGAGTTAGATTTAGGCGGGTTATATTGTTTCTGTGCAGGGTAAATACTGTTTGCTTTATTTTTACACTGCAAATAAGATTACAGTTTGAACACACCCCACCCAAATCTAACTCTCTCTGCACATGTTATATCTGCCCCACCTGCACTGCACATGGGGGGTCATTCCAAGTTGTTCGCTCGGTAAATTTCTTCGCATCGCAGCGATTTTCCGCTTAGTGCGCATGTGCAATGTCCGCACTGCGACTGCGCCTAGTAAATTTGCTATGCAGTTAGGAATTTTACTCACGGTTTTTTCCTCGTTCTGGTGATCGTAATGTGATTGACAGGAAGTGGGTGTTTCTGGGCGGAAACTGGCCGTTTTATGGGTGTGTGTTAAAAAACGCTTCCGTTTCTGGGAAAAACGCGGGAGTGGCTGGAGAAACGGAGGAGTGTCTGGGCGAACGCTGGGTGTGTTTGTGACGTCAAACCAGGAACGACAAGCACTGAACTGATCGCAGATGCCGAGTAAGTCTCGAGTTACTCAGAAACTGCACAGAGATGTCTTATCGCAATATTGCAAATCTTTCGTTCGCAATTTTAAGAAGCTAAGATTCACTCCCAGTAGGCGGCGGCTTAGAGTGTGCAAAGCTGCTAAAAGCAGCTTGCGAGCGAACAACTCGGAATGACCCCCATGGTTTTGCTCATTAGAGGAAGATTTTGCTTTTGCGATAAACCTTGAATTAGGCCCTAAGTTCAGTGCAGGCTCTGCAGAGCTGGCTGTAAGCAAATAATATATACCTTTTGTAGGAGTATCTTGTCCACCTGTTATAGGGTAGGTACAAGTATTCATTGATGATGACTAAAAGCCAGGGCCATATGTAACACACGCAGATGTAGTCACATCAGAAGATACATACAATTCATATATGGGCAAATGTACATATTTTACTGTACATATTTCTTTTCAGCATTGTGTACCTATCAGCTCTGCTGAATATTGCCATGGCTTTACATTAATCCTGCACAATTTTATGGGATGCAAGGAAAATATTTTTTTGTTATTATATCTTTATTAGACATATAAAGTGTTACGCTGAGCAGAGCCAGGCAGAGAGTGATGGTCCTGTACTATGCAGCACTTGGAAATGTCATCCCTCACTCATTATAAGCTGTCGCTGCATTTCTCATAGCATGCATATTGCTGCAATTAGGACAGAGTAAAAGGAATATTTAAGTAAAAAAGGTTTGTCTGCAGCATTCCTGATGGATGACAGCCATTCATAATGCCCATAGTTTTTTTTAAACTACTTTGTGATTATTCTCAATTTATGTCAGTAGACCCATTAGCTATGACTTCAGCTGTTTTGCAGGAAGAAAGACGATGATTACTGTACCTGTGGGCTATGCTGTGATTAATTCTTCATAGATAATCCCTTCTATACTGTAGAGATGAGCGGGTTCGGTTCCTCGGAATCCGAACCCGCCCGAACTTCACCTTTTTTTACACGGGTCCGAGTGACTCGGCTCCTCCCGCCTTGCTCGGTTAACCCGAGCGCGCCCGAACGTCATCATCCCGCTGTCGGATTCTCGCGAGGCTCGGATTCTATCGCGAGACTCGGATTCTATATAAGGAGCCGCGCGTCGCCGCCATTTTCACACGTGCATTGAGATTGATAGGGAGAGGACGTGGCTGGCGTCCTCTCCGTTTAGAATAGATAGAGAGTGAGACACTTGATTTACTGGAGCATTAGGAGGAGTACTCAGAGAGTGCAGAGTTTTGCTGATAGTTATACTAGTGACTGACCACCAGTGCAGTTTTATTTATTTTTATTATTTAATATAATCCGTTCTCTGCCTGAAAAAAAACGATACACAGTCACATACCATATCTGTGCTCAGCCTCAGTGTGCTGCATCATCTATGTATATCTGACTGTGCTGAGTGCTCACACAGCTTAATTGTGGGGGAGACTGGGGAGCAGTTATAGCAGGAGTACATATTTAACAGTGCACACTTTTGCTGCCAGAGTGCCACTGCCAGTGTGACTGACCAGTGACCACTGACCACCAGTATATTGTGATTGTCTGCCTGAAAAAGTTAAACACTCGTCGTGTGGTGTTTTTATTCTATAAGCGCATTCTGCTGACAGTGTCCAGCAGGTCCGTCATTATATAATATATACCTGTCTTGCAGTAGTGATATATATATATATATTTTTTATATCATTATCATCCAGTCTATACTAGCAGCAGACGCAGTACGGTAGTCCACGGCTGTAGCTACCTCTGTGTCGGCAGTCGCTCGTCCATCCATAATTGTATACCTACCTGTGGTGTTTGTTTTTTTTTTCAATCTTCTTCATACTAGTAGTTTACTTTAGGAGTCTGCAGTGCTGACAGTGTCCAGCAGGTCCGTCATTATATAATATATACCTGTCCTGCAGTAGTGATATATATATATTTTTTATATCATTATCATCCAGTCTATACTAGCAGCAGACGCAGTACGGTAGTCCACGGCTGTAGCTACCTCTGTGTCGGCAGTCGCTCGTCATCCATAAGTATACTAGTATCCATCCATCTCCATTGTTTACCTGAGGTGCCTTTTAGTTGTGCCTATTAAAATATGGAGAACAAAAATGTTGAGGTTCCAAAAATAGGGAAAGATCAAGATCGACTTCCACCTCGTGCTGAAGCTGCTGCCACTAGTCATGGCCGAGACGATGAAATGCCATCAACGTCGTCTGCCAAGGCCGATGCCCAATGTCATAGTAGAGAGCATGTAAAATCCAAAACACCAAATATCAGTAAAAAAAGGACTCAAAAATCTAAAATAAAATTGTCGTCGGAGAAGCGTAAACTTGCCAATATGCCATTTACCACACGGAGTGGCAAGGAACGGCTGAGGCCCTGGCCTATGTTCATGGCTAGTGGTTCAGCTTCACATGAGGATGGAAGCACTCAGCCTCTCGCTAGAAAAATGAAAAGACTCAAGCTGGCAAAAGCACAGCAAAGAACTGTGCGTTCTTCGAAATCACAAATCCACAAGGAGAGTCCAATTGTGTCGGTTGCGATGCCTGACCTTCCCAACACTGGACGTGAAGAGCATGCGCCTTCCACCATTTGCACGCCCCCTGCAAGTGCTGGAAGGAGCACCCGCAGTCCAGTTCCTGATAGTCAGATTGAAGATGTCAGTGTTGAAGTACACCAGGATGAGGAGGATATGGGTGTTGCTGGCGCAGGGGAGGAAATTGACCAGGAGGATTCTGATGGTGAGGTGGTTTGTTTAAGTCAGGCACCCGGGGAGACACCTGTTGTCCGTGGGAGGAATATGGCCATTGACATGCCTGGTGAAAATACCAAAAAAATCAGTTCTTCGGTGTGGAAGTATTTCAACAGAAATGCGGACAACATTTGTCAAGCCGTGTGTTGCCTTTGTCAAGCTGTAATAAGTAGGGGTAAGGACGTTAACCACCTCGGTACATCCTCCCTTATACGTCACCTGCAGCGCATTCATCATAAGTCAGTGACAAGTTCAAAAACTTTGGGCGACAGCGGAAGCAGTCCACTGACCAGTAAATCCCTTCCTCTTGTAACCAAGCTCACGCAAACCACCCCACCAACTCCCTCAGTGTCAATTTCCTCCTTCCCCAGGAATGCCAATAGTCCTGCAGGCCATGTAACTGGCAATTCTGACGAGTCCTCTCCTGCCTGGGATTCCTCCGATGCATCCTTGCGTGTAACGCCTACTGCTGCTGGCGCTGCTGTTGTTGCTGCTGGGAGTCGATGGTCATCCCAGAGGGGAAGTCGTAAGACCACTTTTACTACTTCCACCAAGCAATTGACTGTCCAACAGTCCTTTGCGAGGAAGATGAAATATCACAGCAGTCATCCTGCTGCAAAGCGGATAACTGAGGCCTTGGCATCCTGGGCGGTGAGAAACGTGGTTCCGGTATCCATCATTACTTCAGAGCCAACTAGAGACTTGTTGGAGGTACTGTGTCCCCGGTACCAAATACCATCTAGGTTCCATTTCTCTAGGCAGGCGATACCGAAAATGTACACAGACCTCAGAAAAAGACTCACCAGTGTCCTAAAAAATGCAGTTGTACCCAATGTCCACTTAACATGGACATGTGGACAAGTGGAGCAGGGCAGGCTCAGGACTATATGACTGTGACAGCCCACTGGGTAGATGTATGGACTCCCGCCGCAAGAACAGCAGCGGCGGCACCAGTAGCAGCATCTCGCAAACGCCAACTCTTTCCTAGGCAGGCTACGCTTTGTATCACCGCTTTCCAGAATACGCACACAGCTGAAAACCTCTTACGGCAACTGAGGAAGATCATCGCGGAATGGCTTACCCCAATTGGACTCTCCTGTGGATTTGTGGCATCGGACAACGCCAGCAATATTGTGTGTGCATTAAATCTGGGCAAATTCCAGCACGTCCCATGTTTTGCACATACCTTGAATTTGGTGGTGCAGAATTATTTAAAAAACGACAGGGGCGTGCAAGAGATGCTGTCGGTGGCCAGAAGAATTGCGGGACACTTTCGGCGTACAGGCACCACGTACAGAAGACTGGAGCACCACCAAAAACGCCTGAACCTGCCCTGCCATCATCTGAAGCAAGAAGTGGTAACGAGGTGGAATTCAACCCTCTATATGCTTCAGAGGTTGGAGGAGCAGCAAAAGGCCATTCAAAGCCTATACAACTGAGCACGATATAGGAGGTGGAATGCACCTATCTCAAGCGCAGTGGAGAATGATTTCAACGTTGTGCAAGGTTCTGCAACCTTTTGAACTTGCCACACGTGAAGTCAGTTCAGACACTGCCAGCCTGAGTCAGGTCATTCCCCTCATCAGGCTTTTGCAGAAGAAGCTGGAGACATTGAAGGAGGAGCTAACACAGAGCGATTCCGCTAGGCATGTGGGACTTGTGGATGGAGCCCTTAATTCGCTTAACAAGGATTCACGGGTGGTCAATCTGTTGAAATCAGAGCACTACATTTTGGCCACCGTGCTCGATCCTAGATTTAAAACCTACATTGGATCTCTCTTTCCGGCAGACACAAGTCTGCTGGGGTTCAAAGAACTGCTGGTGAGAAAATTGTCAAGTCAAGCGGAACGCGACCTGTCAACATCTCCTCCTTCACATTCTCCCGCAACTGGGGGTGCGAGGGAAAGGCTCAGAATTCCGAGCCCACCCGCTGGCGGTGATGCAGGGCAGTCTGGAGCGACTGCTGATGCTGACATCTGGTCCGGACTGAAGGACCTGACAACGATTACGGACATGTCGTCTACTGTCACTGCATATGATTCTCTCCCCATTGAAAGAATGGTGGAGGATTATATGAGTGACCGCATCCAAGTAGGCACGTCAGACAGTCCGTACTTATACTGGCAGGAAAAAGAGGCAATTTGGAGGCCCTTGCACAAACTGGCTTTATTCTACCTAAGTTGCCCTCCCACAAGTGTGTACTCCGAAAGAGTGTTTAGTGCCGCCGCTCACCTTGTCAGCAATCGGCGTACGAGGTTACATCCAGAAAATGTGGAGAAGATGATGTTCATTAAAATTAATTATAATCAATTCCTCCGTGGAGACATTCACCAGCAGCAATTGCCTCCACAAAGTACACAGGGAGCTGAGATGGTGGATTCCAGTGGGGACGAATTGATAATCTGTGAGGAGGGGGATGTACACGGTGATATATCGGAGGATGATGATGAGGTGGACATCTTGCCTCTGTAGAGCCAGTTTGTGCAAGGAGAGATTAATTGCTTCTTTTTTGGTGGGGGTCCAAACCAACCCGTCATTTCAGTCACAGTCGTGTGGCAGACCCTGTCACTGAAATGATGGGTTGGTTAAAGTGTGCATGTCCTGTTTATACAACATAAGGGTGGGTGGGAGGGCCCAAGGACAATTCCATCTTGCACCTCTTTTTTCTTTCATTTTTCTTTGCGTCATGTGCTGTTTGGGGAGTAGTTTTTGGAAGGGCCATCCTGCGTGACACTGCAGTGCCACTCCTAGATGGGCCAGGTGTTTGTGTCGGCCACTTGGGTCGCTTATCTTAGTCACACAGCTACCTCATTGCGCCTCTTTTTTTCTCTGCGTCATGTGCTGTTTGGGGGGTGTTTTTTGGAAGGGCCATCCTGCGTGACACTGCAGTGCCACTCCTAGATGGGCCAGGTGTTTGTGTCGGCCACTTGGGTCGCTTATCTTAGTCACACAGCTACCTCATTGCGCCTCTTTTTTTCGTTGCGTCATGTGCTGTTTGGGGGGTGTTTTTTGGAAGGGCCATCCTGCGTGACACTGCAGTGCCACTCCTAGATGGGCCAGGTGTTTGTGTCGGCCACTTGGGTCGCTGAGCTTAGTCATCCAGCGACCTCGGTGCAAATTTTAGGACTAAAAATAATATTGTGAGGTGTGAGGTGTTCAGAATAGACTGAAAATGAGTGGAAATTATGGTTATTGAGGTTAATAATACTTTGGGATCAAAATGACCCCCAAATTCTATGATTTAAGCTGTTTTTTAGGGTTTTTTGAAAAAAACACCCGAATCCAAAACACACCCGAATCCGACAAAAAAAATTCGGTGAGGTTTTCCCAAAACGCGTTCGAACCCAAAACACGGCCGCGGAACCGAACCCAAAACCAAAACCCAAAACCCAAAAAATTTCCGGTGCTCATCACTACTATACTGTACAGTTATAGAAGTTAGGTGTGGTGAGAATGGTGACCCCTACTGTTCTAAATACTGTTTTGCGGCTTTGCAGAATCCCGGAAAGAACCAATGCTGGATAAAACAGCTTTTAGCCAGGATCAGAGGCGTAGCTAGGGTTTTTGGAGCCCAGGGCAATATGTAAAATGGTGCCCCCCCCCCCCCCCCCCCCCAGGAGAAAAAAAAATGGGCGTGGCCACACTCCAGAAGGGGTGTGGCCACGCTCCAGAAGGGATGTGGCCACGCTCCAGAAGGGATGTGGCCACTGAAAATGGCCCACAGTGCCAGTTACATTGCCCCAGAGTGCCAGATACAATGCCCCACAGTGCCAGATACAATGCCCCACAGTGCCAGTTACATTGCCCCACAGTGCCAGTTACATTGCCCCACAGTGCCAGTTACATTGCCCCCCAGTGCCAGATACAATGCCCCACAGTGCCGGATACATGCCCCACAGTGCCAGTTACAATGCCCCACAGTGCCAGATACATGCCCCACAGTGCCAATTGCATTGCCCCCCAGTGCAAGATACAATGCCCCACAGTGCCGGATACATGCCCCACAGTGCCAGTTACATTGCCCCACAGTGCCAGATACAATGCCCCAGGGCCGGACTGGGACTAAAAATAGGCCCTGGCATTTTTGAAGTACACAGGCCCACCTCTGTGACTCCTCCCCTTACTATTCCTGACTCCTCCCACTTATTAGTCTATGTTCTTACAAATATAATTAATATTCTAACAACATACAGGCGTACATCACTCTCTATTAAAATATACACAACCAGTGGTTGAAGTGGAAATTTTTAAGTGGGGGTATGGAAATGTGAGGATTGTAATTAAGTGCGCGCCGAAGGCGCGCGCGCTCCGGAAAAGGGGGCGTGGCCACTCAAAGGGGGCGTGGTCACTCAAATGGGGTGTGGTCTTCAGTGTAATTTACCACACCATACACCCCTTATACGCATTATGCACCACAATAGTAGGACCCCTTATACTATCTAGTACTGCTGCCCCTTTCACATTATACCACACAGTATGAGACAAAATTCACATTACAGCACCCGGTATGAGTCGAAATTTACATTATATGCCCCCGATAGTGCAGTGCCAGGTATACAAATGCCCCCACAGTGCCAGGTATACAAATGCCCCCACAGTGCCAGGTATACAGATGCCCCCACAGTGCCAGGTAAACAATTGCCCCCACAGTGCCAGGTAAACAATTGCCCCCACAGTGCCAGGTAAACAAATGCCCCCACAGTGCCAGGTACACAAATGCCCCCACAGTGCCAGATCCACAAATGCCCCCCACAGTGCCAGGTATACAAATGCCCCCACAGTGCCATGTATACAAATGCCCCCACAGTGCCAGATCCACAAATGCCCCCACAGTGCCAGGTATACAAATGCCCCCACAGTGCCAGGTATACAGATGCCCCCACAGTGCCAGGTATACAGATGACGCCACAGTGCCAGGTATACAAATGCCCCCACAGTGCCAGGTAAACAATTGCCCCCACAGTGCCAGGTACACAAATGCCCCCACAGTGCCAGATCCACAAATGCCCCCCACAGTGCCAGGTATACAAATGCCCCACAGTGCCAGGTATACAATTGCCCCACAGTGCCAGCCAATTGCCCCCACAGTGCCAGGTATACAATTGCCCCCACAGCAGCCAGTGCTGCAGCTGCTTACCGCTGCTGCACTGCTGCTGCTGTTGCTGCTGCTGCTGCTCCTCCTCCTCCTCCGGGCTGTGAGGGACGGGGGTGAGAACGCCGGGCGCCCGCCAGCACGGCAGTGTCTGGCGCGGCAGCGTATAGCGTTCAAACCAGCCGCCGGTTCGTGAGCCAATCAGAGCTCGCGGACCGGCGGCTTCTGATTGGCTGCCGGTCCGCGAGCTCTGATTGGCTCACGAACCGGCGGCTGCTTTGAAGTCCGCTATACGCGCCGCGCCAGACACAGCCGTGCTGGCGGGCGCCCGGCGTTCAGACCCCCGTCCCTCACAGCTCTCCAAGCCTGACAGCTGAGACGCGCTGCCGCCGGACTGAGCGGCAGCGCGTCTCAGTGACCGCTGGACCAGCCCACGTGGCCATCGGCCCTTCTGGCATCTGCCAGAAGTGCCAGATGGCCAGTCCGGCCCTGCAATGCCCCACAGTGCCAGTTACAATGCCCCACAGTGCCAGTTACAATGCCCCACAGTGCCAGTTACAATGCCCCACAGTGCCAGATACATGCCCCACAGTGCCAGATACATGCCCCACAGTGCCAGATACATGCCCCACAGTGCCAGTTGCATTGCCCCACAGTGCCAGTTGCATTGCCCCACAGTGCCGGATACATGCCCCACAGTGCCGGATACATGCCCCACAGTGCCAGATACATGCCGCACAGTGCCAGTTACATTGCCCTACAGTGCCAGATACATGCCCCACTGTGCTGTATACATGCCCCACTGTGCCAGATACATGCCCCACAGTGCCAGTTACATTGTCCCACAGTGCCAGATACAATGCCCCACAGTGCCAGATACAATGCCCCACAGTGCCAGTTACAATGCCCCACAGTGCCAGTTACAATGCCCCACAGTGCCAGATACATGCCCCACAGTGCCAGATACATGCCCCACAGTGCCAGTTGCATTGCCCCACAGTGCCAGTTGCATTGCCCCACAGTGCCGGATACATGCCCCACAGTGCCGGATACATGCCCCACAGTGCCAGATACATGCCCCACAGTGCCAGTTACATTGCCCTACAGTGCCAGATACATGCCCCACTGTGCTAGATACATGCCCCACTGTGCCAGATACATGCCCCACACTGTGCCTGATACATGCCCCACACTGTGCCTGATACATGCCCCACTGTGCCAGTTACATGCCCCACTGTGCCAGTTACATTGTCCCACAGTGCCAGATACAATGCCCCACAGTGCCAGATACAATGCCCCACAGTGCCAGATACAATGCCCCACAGTGCCAGTTACATGCCCCACAGTGCCAGTTACATGCCCCATAGTGCCAGTTACATGCCCCACAGTGCCAGTTACATTGCCCCACAGTGCCAGATACATGCCCCACTATGCCAGATACATGCCCCACTGTGCCAGTTACATACCTCACTGTGCCTGACACATGCCCCACACTGTGCCTGATACATGCCCCACTGTGCCAGTTACATGCCCCACTGTGCCAGTTACATGCCCCACTGTGCCAGTTACATGCCCCACTGTGCTCTCTCTCCTCCCCCCCCCCCTCCTCCCCCCCGGTCACTTACCGAGTCACTGGCGCCGCTTGTTCTATGTGAGGGGAGGAGAGCGCCTCTCCTTCCCCTCACCGCTCCAGGACAGGTCTCCGGCGGCTATGTGGTGCCGGTTCGCTAGCCAATCAGAGCTCGCGGACCGGCAGCCAATCAGGAGCCGGTCCGCAAGCTCTGATTGGCTAACGCCGCCGGAGGCCGGACACAGCAGCGCTGCTAGGGCTTTCAGCGGCGGTGAGGGGAGGGAGAGACAGTGCGCTCTCCTCCACTCACATTTCGGCTTTCGGCGTGACTGGGGCGAGTGGGGCATGATGCCCTGGCCGGCGGCGCCCCCCTCTCCTGGGCCTGCCAAGGCGCCCAGGGCACGTGCCCCACTCGCCCTATCTTAGATACGCCTCTGGCCAGGATGTACTGTATATTACACTCCAGTGACTCTTGTTACAAGAGATCTTTTGTTAGAGCAAATTAATTGATTATATGCCCCTCATTCAGTTTATATTTCTTATACATTAACCTGTATACAGAATATACATTATTAGATGTGTATGTGGAGATGTGTGTAGGCGCTGGGGCGTGTGTGTCCGCTCTCAGCGCCAGGCTCCCGGCAGAGTGCAGGGTATTTGTGTCCCCTGCAGTTATGGGCTGTGGACAGCGCTGGGGCAGCTTGCCATTTCAAATTTGGCGCTCTCCGCGAGCCAATCACGGCTCGCGGAGCACCGGTCAATCACGGGAGGCCGCGTGGAGCCAATCAGCGCTCGCCGCGTCATAGGTCGTGCCCGCGGCGAATTACTTCAGATGCCACCGGGACCCAGAAGAGGAAGGAGGTTGCGCTAAAGAGCGGCGAAGAGCCGGACGGAGAGGAGAAGAAGTGCGGCGACCGGAGAAGAAAGAAGGCATCGAGTGAAGAGCTCCAGTGGACGCCGAAGAGGCCAGAAGATGCCGGCCTCCAGAAAGAAGATGTGCAGCGGCGGCTGGACGTGGAGGAGCAGCGGCGGCGCCGCTGGCCAGGACTGGTCAGCAGCCGATGATTGAGGCGGAGATCCGGAGAGGCTACCAGAGGTGGGAAGAAAAGAGCTGACGAAGCTACCCCCTGGTGTCTCTCCCACCGGGTCAGGTAGGCCATTTTAAGGAGCCCCTGCTACCCCCACCCCTCCCTAGACCACCAGGGATCGGGCATTAGGCCCGTGGGGGGGACAGTCAGGCCACAGGCCTGTGGCGCAAGGTAGGCAGGCACTAGGACCGTGGGCAAGATCAGGCAATAGGCCTGTGGGGACAGTTAGAGGGCATTAGGCCCTAGTTTAAAGTGTGGCCGATTAGGAAATAAGGTGACCCTGGGCATTAGGCCTAGGTCACCCATCTGGCCTCGGTTAGGCGGGCGCTAGGCTCATCGGTGATGTCAGGCCTCTGGCCTGTGCGCAGTTAGGGGGCGCTAGGCCCAGTCAATAAGTGCCCCCCCAGGTGAATATGGGTGGTACTGGTCGCTGGCCCAGGCTACTCCAACGTGACTAAAGTAGGCAGGCCCAAAGGCCTGAGCTCCTGGTAAGTTATTGTACAGGAGGTGGGTAGGCTATGTGGCACCCACTCCCCAGAAAGTAGGTAGAGATTTAAAGGGACAGCACCGGTTGATCTTGTACTGTGATATTGTGATGTATGTTGTTTCTGTGCAGGGCAAAGTTTGTTTACAGTTTGTGCATAGTTGTGTTTCACCACATACACCTGAGCTAGTTTGAGGGCTCTGTTCATGTAGCTAGTGTAGCGGACGCACACTAGGGTGGAGTTAGGCCCTGCACGGCTGTTGTTTGTTTGCCTCCTTACAGGGACCTGTAAGTGAAGAGGAAGACCGCAGTACAAGATTAGCGACGGTGAGCATCATCTGTGTCCGCCTTTCCCCTGTGCGCCGGTTCGGTGGACCTTGCACGGCCGTGTGAGGTCCAGAGTACACCTCAGCGTGAGAGCGCTGTTTGGTGAAAATTGGGTGGCTGTGGCTTTGTGCCGATGATGAATTTCACTTAACCGGTGAAGGTCGCCGCCACCCTGGGAGTATCCTCTTTTCCTCTGGAAAAGAGTTGATACTCCTTAATTGGTTCACCTTTCTTCCTAGCTCGTCAGTCATCTACATCTGGAAGGGGATCGCCGTGTCCGGTCCAACTGAAGGTTCAAGGTCCGTTGAAGGTTCCGTGACCTGAAGGTGAGAGAGTGCGGCACCTGATAAGTAGTGAGTCTACACCTGCACGGCAGCAGGAACTACACCGCACCGCCACCCTCACATGTAGATAAAGAAGCTCACTTGAACCATGGGGAATAGGTTAGCATGTTCTCACATTATAGCATCCCCCTTTTCCTTAGAGCTTGATATGTGTACTGGATCTCTGTTTCCACCAGGATTTTTGTTTGGGTACAAGGTATTCATTACTACAGTTTCACAAACTCCACTATTACAGTCCAGGTTTTAAGGATACCCATGCTTGAGTCCAGATGGTCAAATCAAATTGACTGAGGTATTAATTGAGTCACATGTGCTCAAGCATGGATATCCTTAAAACCTGGACTGTAATTGTGGAGTTTGGGAAACTGTGCACTGTTATAGGCCCTACACACTGGGCGATATCACTGAAAGATATGAACGATCTTGTTCATTAATGAATGAGATATCGTTCATATCTTTCAGTGTGTAGGCGCCAACAATGAACGATGCGTGGCCCCGCACTCGTTCATCGTTGGTGCCGGCTCGCTTAAACATGCAAGTCAATATGGGCAATCTCATCCATATTAGCTTGCACTGCTATGGAGCCGGGTGACAGGGGGAATGAAGAAACTTCACTTCCGCCCCCCTGTCACCCCCCACCACCGCTACCGGGTTGCCCGTCGGTCGTATCAGCCATCGGGCACCTCGGTGGCACATTGCCATGTGTGTAGGGCCCCTAAGAAACTGAATGGAACTGACAAAATCAGGAGCAGCCCTAGTCAAGAAACTAGCAAGATTCCTACACACAAATTCAGTTTAGATAACATCCATGCATCTGCCGTGATAATTATAATTGGTAATTTAATGGATGCGTGGCCTGGTCTTATTCTGTTGCATCAGTGTCTAAACGTAGTGCACTAACAACAAATTGATCACGCTAGACAACAAAGAAGATTGCTCTTGCATATGTGTTGTGAATAGAAATGCTAAGGGAAAATGTATGCCAGCAGTTAGCATGGTAAACAGGCCACAAAATCTAAGAGTATGTCCTTCTTGGCAGAATGAATATTAATGGATTGAGGCACGGGTCCTCTCGCAGCATATTCCAGGTGGAGAATGACAGCGCTGTGTTTATTAACCAACTTTATCAAAATCAACAACAATAATTCACGGCAGACTGGCTCTGCATGGGCTCATTGGTCAGCAGTGCACCACAGATTCATTAACTGTGATAAATTGATTTTAAACATCTCACTGCTAAACGCAGCAGGAAATAGTATCAATAATCATAAAACGTTCACCTTCTATACAAAGATAAACTGTTACACAGGAGATGGTACCGTTATGTACTTGAAGGGTTTAGTAGCACACTACAGAAAACATTCTTTATAATGTTCCATCTCTAACTACTGGGTATAGTTTGTACATTACATATCTATCTCTCCTTTAGAGTGCCCCCTTGATGTAAAAAAACCCTAGCTTGTTTCAAACTTGTTATATACAGTGGCTTGCAAAAGAAGTTTTCAACCCCCTGAAAAGTCAACAGATTTGTTTGACACACAGATATTTCCAGACCGTATATATATTGCCAACCAGTGGGCTCTTATAATGTCATAAATCATTATGTCTCTGCAGTTTCTTTTTTTTTGTTACTGAAAAATGCCTGCATAAGTATTCTACCCAGCTCCGTAACAGGGCGCCACTGCGTCCTGTGCTGGACCCGCCCCCTGAGCGACACTTAATCCATCATAGGGATGGCCATCGGTGGGTTATCCATCAATGGGTAACATCGGTGGATAACTTTGATGGTGGGAAACCATCTGAATGGGAACCATCAATGGTTTGGTCACCATTAAGTTAGTATTGAACTAGACGCGGGCCAATCAGAGCCCAGGGGCGTGGCTTCATGGGTGTCAGGGGGTGGAGCTATGCTCCGTGTCCCTGACACCCTAGAGAAAAAAATAAAAAAATATTTGAGAGCTTTTTACCATCTGGTTCTCCCCCATCTATGGTAAAAGTAGTTACCATCGGTCATAGACCATTGATGATTTTGAATCATTCGCCATCATAACTGAGTGCCTTACAGGGTCGGTTGACAGGTGCGCCTTCGCTGGAGCACTAGCCTACTGCTGTAAGCGACCTAGAGACACTCCAATAGGCAGTGTGGGAGAAGACATAATGGGTGGAATTCAATTGTTTGAAAAGTCGGTTGCTGACTGTTTTTTCCTGTCTATTAGATAGGAAAAAAACAGACACCCAACTGACTTTTAAAACAATTTAATTCCCCCCAATGTCTTTCCCGCAGAGTGCTGGAGCCGTGAGGCAGAGCACAGCGCAGGTTGCAGTGGAGGGTGAGCATGGCTGATACTGCCCCCAGGGCATCACCCCTCCCCAGTACGACAGCACCATCCGCACTGCCGTCCTTATGGCCCTGATTCTATGCCCTATACCAGGCCTGGCCAACCTGTGGCTCTCCAGCTGTTGTAAAACTACAAATCCCATCATGCTTTGCCACAGTTTTGCTATTAGGGAATGCTAAAACTGTGGCAGGGCATGCTGGGATGTGTAGTTTCACAACATCTGGAGAGCCACAGGTTGGCCAGGCCTGCCCTATGCTATGGAAAATCTCATTTTATACAGCTGAAAGCTATTACTCTAACAGTTGTCTCTCAATTAGCCTCCACATGTGAATCATTAAGAAAGCATACCTCCCAACATGACCCTCTCCAGGAAGGACAGAATGCTCTGCTCCTGGACTTCCCTCTTCATGTAGGATTGCCATCACCTGTGCTGAAACACCTATCTTATCCACTAACCTGTTCGAAACAGATGCCGGCGATCTTGAATTAATAGAAAAAATACAGAAGCAGAGCATTGTGTCCCTCCTGGAGAGGGTCATGTTGGGAGCTATGAGAAAGGTCAGCCTTTATGGAAAAAACTCTAATGCTAGAAAGATTGGTCATACTGTGAATCTGAAGGATAACTGATAATGAAGGCCAAAGAGTATTATAAGAAGTGTAAAATAAAGGTATAGCCATCCACAAGATAGGAAAGGCTACAAAATAATATCAAAGTGCTTGGTTATCCCAGTGTGCACTGTTGGATCACTTGTACGGAAATAGCAGCTGCATCATACCACCCAGACATTGCCCAGACAAGGCCGTCCACACCAGGGAGGAGATTTGTGAGGAAAGTCACAGGGAGGAAAACTATCACTTTGCAGGGGCTACAGAGTGCAGTGGCTGAGACTAGAGAGAGGATGCACCAGCCAACCATATGAAGAGATCTACACACAACTGGCCAGTATGGGGAGGATGGTTAGAAAGAAGCCATTACTGAAGAAGAACCCATCAAAGCATGTGTGCGGTTTGCCAGAAGACATCACAGTGAGCCAGCTAAAATGTGGGATAAGGTTTTGTGGTCAGATGAGGCAAAAATGTAGTCTTTAGCCCCCAATTCAAAATGTGATGTGTGGCCTTTCCCAGCAAACCCCATACCAACCGGAAAGTATGGGGGTGGAAGCATGTTCTGGAAATGCTTTTCCACATCTTCTTGTTAAAAGGACTGATGGTGCATAATACATTGAGATACTGCAAGAGAATATGTTTCAGTCTGCTATTTAACTAAGGTTTAGGAGAAAGTTCATCTTTCAGCAGGACAATGGTCCCCAAAAAGCAACACAGTTCAACAACAAAAAGGTAAATGTTCTACAATGGCCAAATCATTGTCCAGATGTGTCTGTTCTTCAGATTTGGCAACAGATCCAAAAATCCAACAGACAGCAAACATACCTCTAGATCTCAATCCAATTGGGAATCTGTGGCACTATTTGAAAATTTCAGCCGACTAGCGTAATCCATCCTGGAGTAAATCTGCAAGGAACAATGTTTTCTAGCTGTGTATATTGATCAGTATTCAGTCTTACTGAAGCCGGAATCTTTATGGATTACATAGTGTCTGACTGCACTCCCTGACCCTCTGGAGTATACGATTGCATGTATGATGTCATCTACCTGCTGATGGCCTTAGGTCAAATGCCCAACTATAGTTCTTTTTCTCTTCCATAACAGGGTACATTTGTTAGTGTGGACAAACATTGGTCATCACATATGCAAATGTGAATAAATACCAGGTGGAATGGTGCACACATACTATTGATGAGACATTTGGATGAATGTCCTCTTCTCTGGTGGAATTCATTTTACAAAGTCTCTGTAATCATCTTCTAGTCCTCTCATCAAAGAAAATGTAGCACACATTTCACTGCTAGAGCGTATTCGCCTCCTCACCCCAACTAGAGTAATACATGCATATCAGGAAATACAGGACTACATACATAAGACGAACTGACCACATCTCTTCTCCCGCTCTGGGGCTTCAGGTGGATAATTATAGCTTCCACTGGCTATGCCTGTCTTGTTGACGTATCTTGCAATAATGGCTGGTGCCATATATTGAAATACCCGCTTCTGCATACTTCATTTTACATGGGAACCCATGCTCTAATCTGATAGTTTTTATCAAATTCAACTAAACTACTGAATATGTATTCGCAGTCTTTAGATTTCACATGTATGTCATCACTTGTGCTTCCATGTTTGTTTTTTGTTTTGAAACAGGAAATACATGTATATTGGATTCAGTATGATTTACAGACGGTCAGGAGACTGATGCTGGAATCCAGACAGTTGTTCAGTTTCCTTGCAGGCTTGCTGCCCACACCATTCTGCAGGCCCGGTGGCTCACTTCGCTCACCACACTATTATATTCCCCCTCGGTTGGTGGCATGCACCCACCAACCGAGTGGGGATGGCGAGCGTTTGTCGGGATTTCAACGACTGTCGGGATTCCAACGTAAGTCTCCTGACTGCCGGGATCCCTACCATTGGGAAATTGTGACCCTATATACTGACATACACTGGCATATAAATAACTCATAGTAGCAAATGTAAAATATGGCGCAACAATGAATGTGTGAATGTAACAGATAACAAATTAAGGGGGGTCATTCCGAGTTGTTCGCTCGCAAGCGGATTTTAGCAGATTTGCTCATGCTAAGCCGCCGCCTACTGGGAGTGAATCTTAGCATCTTAAAATTGCGAACGATGTATTCGCAATATTGCGATTACATACCTCGTAGCAGTTTCTGAGTAGCTCCAGACTTACTCGGCATCTGCGATCAGTTCAGTGCTTGTCGTTCCTGGTTTGACGTCACAAACACACCCAGCGTTCGCCCAGACACTCCCCCGTTTCTCCAGCCACTCCTGCGTTTTTTCCGGAAACGGTAGCGTTTTTTCCCACACGCCCATAAAACGGCCTGTTTCCGCCCAGTAACACCCATTTCCTGTCAATCACATTACGATCGCCCGAACGATGAAAATGCCGTGAGTAAAATTCCGAAGTGCATAGCAAATTTACTTGGCGCAGTAGCAGTGCGGACATTGCGCATGCGCATTAAGCGGAAAATCGCTGCGATGCGAAGATTTTTACCGAGCGAACAACTCGGAATGACCCCCCAAGAATCAGTTACATTTTTTCCCCTTGTGATTTATGGAAAAATGGGGCTGAGAGACTGGATGGGAAAGGTTCTCTCTGTAGCCCAGAAGGCATACTTTTCAAGGACTTACACGGGGCGATTTACTCGGAAAGCTTAAATCCTTGGCCTTATGTAGTGCCAGGGAGTGGCAAGTTATTGTAACAGTACCAATGTACCCAACTGTTTGCTGTTACCCAGTTTTGTCTTATTATGTTGAGCTGTAAAGCAAAACGGAATTTGCTGCGCTATATAAGAAACTGTTAATAAATAAATAAATAACATACTCTTATGACATAGGAGGTAGACGGGCATCTTTTCTGCATAGCTTAGTGGCTCTCCAGACATAAATGCTGCCTGTGTAAAAACCAGGGGGCTGTATTCATTGACATTACTGCCTCACTGAGACACTGCTGTAACAAATGTCAATGAAAACCATGTATTTGTGGATCAATCCTAGCACTTGTTGGACAGTAGAGACATTCAAGGATAGCACAATACTCGCTGAGTTACACAGCAGATGTCTTAAAAGTGTGACACTTGAATGTTAGAAATACAAGCTTGAAATGTAACCTGTCAGTAGATCCCTGTGAATAAAAGTCAGCAAAAACATTTTGGAAAACAAATGCCCAGATGGGATAAACAGTAAATTACATGGGCCCAAATGTATTAAGCCTTAACAAGAGATTAAGTTGAGACGGATAAAGAGTGATAAATGACCAGTCAATCAGCTCCTGTCATTTTTCAAACACAGCCTGTGACATGGCAGTTAGGAAGCTGATTGGCTGATCATTTATCTCTCTTTATCCTTCACCTCACTGGGGTCTATTCATGAAGCAGTGAAAAGAGTGGAGAAGTGAGCCTGTGGAGAAGTTGCCCATGGCAACCAATCAGCTGCTCCATACAATTGTATAGTATGCAAATTATAAATGTTACTTCAATGCTGATTGGTTGCCATGGGCAACTTCTCCACTGGCTCACTTCTCCACCTTTTTCACTGCTTCATGAATAGACCTTCATCTGTTAAGGCTTAATACATTTGGGCCATGGACCAGTAGAAGTCAGAGCTTAGCTGTAGAAAGCAGGAACAGACCATAAAACCAAATTGTTAGTGGGCCACAGGCAGGTTATATGGGTGTTGGAGTTCCTCCTTGCCTCAAGTGGTAAAATGTCTGTTTACGTCTCCTGGCATATATAATCAAAGTATGTCAGGTTATGCTGCTGTGGATGACTGCTGCCCTGGGATAAACTTCTACAGTTTCCAAACACTGAGAGTTAACGCTGGCTTTAGAGTATGTTCCATGTCTTAAATAGGAAACTGGCTTTAGAGTATGCTTTATTCTGGTGGGATACGGTCGTTAGGTCGACACCACTTAGGTCGACATTGTCATTAGGTCAACGTGTACTAGGTCGACATGTCAAAATGTCGACACGAGTTTTTCAAATTTTTAAAAGTTTTTGGATTTTTTCATACTTTACGATCCACGTGGACTACAATTGGGAACGGTAACCTGTGGCAAGTGAAGCTAGGGGACACGGTGCACTAATTGGGGTTCCCCGTCACTTTGCACCAAAACAAGTAAAAAAAACTCATGTCAACCTTTTGACCTGTCGACCTAATGACCATGTTGACCTAGTTTCCATGTCGACCTAATGCATGTCGACCCATAGTGGTCGACCTAATGACTGGCGACCTAAGTTGGGTGGACCCAACGACCCATACCCCTTGTGGTAATTTGCTGGTAATTTACTGCCTCATTCTGGTTATTTACTTTATTAAGTCACAGGGAGAAGGGAGGCCGCTGGGGAGGGTTAGTGTTAGGCTCCAGGAAAGTGAAGGTTAGGGTTAAGCTGCGGGGAGGCGCGGTCAGGTTTAGGCTGCAGGGGGAGGGTTAGGGTTAGGCTCCGGGATATGAGTGTTAGGTTTAGGCAACACCGGGTAGGGTTAGGGTTAGGGTTAGGCTGATGGGGGGGGGGGGATAGGTTTAAGCTGCGGAAAGAGAGGATTAGTGTTAGGGGAAACTGGGGGAAGGTGAGTATATTTACCTAGCCCCTGTAGGGATTCTCACTATTGGGATGACAAGGTCGGTCTTCTGACCGTCAGCATTCCGACCATCGGCATATCATACCCAACCATCTACAGCAGCCTGTGTCTTTGCTGTCTTTGCACATACACAGGATAATTGTCAAAGCATTTGGATAGACCATGTCTTGATCTGGCTGAATATATATTTACACTGAGGTTGCGGCAGGCTGATTACACTAGCTCATGTTGTGTATTTTGCATGGTTTGCACTGAGAATGCTCCTGTGCAGACCTACACGCAGTTTAGCACATATTAAACCCAACAATCGGCGATGCAGATTGGGGTTGGGAAGGGGTGTTCTCACATAGACGTGGTTCAGTAAAGTGTCTTCAAGCAAATGTGGCTCATGCAGACAAGCAATTATGTGCATATGCCAGTTAGACTGCATATATGTGAAAAGGGTGTGTAAACACCCTTTTTAACATTATTTTAGTAAACATAATATTGATAAATATGCACCTAAGGGAGGAATTCAATTGATTATCGCACCTGATCTCCCGTCAAAAGTGACGGGAGATCGCAGAGGTGATATTCAATTGCTTCCCATTATCGCCCTGATTGCGCCAATCACACCCATATAGGTCGGGTTTATCTGCATAAAGCTAGGCGCGATCATGTAAAGTGCCGTTTGGGCACCCAAACGGGTCAGTTTTTGCTCGTTACAGCTTGCCACCACCAGGTGGTGTGAGCTGTATGCAGACGCCGGCAGCCATTGCTCCCGAACACAATTGAATAGATCCATTTGTGCACCCTGTAGTGGCTACCAGGGCCGGCTCCAGGCATGTTCGACTAGAGCGGCCGCGCGGGGCGCCACTCTTACAGGGCGCCGCACGCTGCGGCCGCCATTTTCCTGCCTGGAGCCAGCCTCTGTGTGTCCGACTCCCGGCCGCTTGTGTGCGCGCTATGCAGCGCGCTGTGCGGCGCCGGCGTCTGACGTTGGACGCCGGCGCCGCGCAGCGTGCATAGCGCGCACACAGTTTTGTTCCTCCGTCCGCGGCCCGCCCACAGCAGTATTCCCGGCTCCCAGCAGCACCGCAGTGTCAGTGACAGACAGGTAAGTTAAAATCTGTCTGGCACTGTGTGGGGCCGTTTATTTTTCTGGCACTGTGGGGGCATTATTTTTCTGGCACTGTGGGGGCATATCTGCACTGTGGGGGCATTATTTTTCTGGCACTGTGGGGGCATTGTTTTTCTGGCACTGTGGGGGCATATCTGCACTGTGGGGGCATTATTTTTCTGGCACTGTGGGGGCATATCTGCACTGTGGGGGCATTATGTTTCTGGCACTGTGGGGGCATTATTTTTCTGGCACTGTGGGGGCATATCTGCACTGTGGGGGCATTATTTTTCTGGCACTGTGGGGGCATTATTTTTCTGGCACTGTGGGGGCATATCTGCACTGTGGGCATTATTTTTCTGGCACTGTGGGGGCATATCTGCACTGTGGGGGCATTATTTTTCTGGCACTGTGGGGGCATATCTGCACTGTGGGGGCATTATTTTTCTGGCACTGTGGGGGCATATCTGCACTGTGGGGGCATTATTTTTCTGGCACTGTGGGGGCATATCTGCACTGTGGGGGCATTTATGTTTCTGGCACTGGGGGCATTTATGTATCTGGCACTGTGAGGGCATATCTGCACTGTGGGGGCTTTTATGTTTTGTGGCACGGCGGGCATTTATTTATCTGGCACTGTGGGGGCATTTATGTTTTGTGGCACTGGGGGCATTTATGTATCTGGCAGTTATGTATCTGGCACTGTGGGGTCATTGATGCATCTGGCACTGTGGGGGCACTTATGTATCTGGCATTGTGTGGTCATTTATGTATCTGGCATTGTGGGGGCATTTATGTATCTGGCACTGGGGGCATATCTGCACTGTGTGGCCATTTATGTATCTGGCACTACTGGGGGGCATGTCACGTGTAGCTGGCACTGCTGGGGGGTATGTCACGTGTAGCTGGCATTGCTGGGGGGCATGTCACGTGTAGCTGGCACTGCTGGGGGGCATATCATGTAGTGTATCTACTAGGCGTCTGTGGCTAGGCAATGTGTCTATCGTGCGCTGCCTGGCGCAAAGTGTCTATCGTGCGCTGCCTGGCGCAAAGTGTCTATCGTGCTCTGCCTGGCGCAAAGTGTCTATCGTGCTCTGCCTGGCGCAAAGTGTCTAACGTGCTCTGCCTGGCGCAAAGTGTATAGGAGGTTCTACCTGGTGCAATGTGTATTAGCTGCACTACTATGTGGTGTAATGCGAATTGCCACTACTCTGTGGTCATGCACCTTCCCCACGAAGCAACGGCCCTAAATTTTTGCTGCGCGCCTTCGGCGCGCACTGTCCCTGCTTCAGCATGTGGGTGGAGGAGCACCAAGCATTACAGTATGTACATCATTTTGCCCTCCTTACTTAAAAATGTGCCCTCCTTGTGATCAGCACCCTGCCCTAAAACGTGAACACTATCATGTGTAGCTGGCACTGCTGGGGGTCTATTGTGTGTAGCTGGCACTGTTGAGGGGCATGTCATGTGTAGCTGGCACTGCTGCGGGGCATGTCATGTGTAGCTGGCACTGCTGCGGGGCATGTCATGTGTAGCTGGCACTGCTGCGGGGCATGTCATGTGTTGCTGGCACTGCTGCGGGGCATGTCATGTGTAGCTGGCACTACACTGGAGACATTGTGTGTAAGGAACACTACTGTGGCTGTTCTGCATAAGGCTGCTAATTGTGTGCATAGAGGGGGTGTGAAAAAATATATTTATTTATAGTTTAATAATATGAAGTTACGAGGCCACACCCACTTTCCCAGGAGGCCACGCCCACTTTTCCCGAAGCGCGCGCGCCTTCGGCGCGCGCATAGGGGTTAGGGGGCGCTTTTACATTTTCTCGCACAGGGTGCTAGTAGGCCTGGAGCCGGCCCTGGTGGCTACCAGCGGGATAAGATTTGAGTCTCGCCCTATAAATGCTGCAGGTAGACTACAGGGTCTATTCATTAAGAAATTAAAAAAATGAATTGTCTCTTATGACTATATATCGCGTCAGTTTGATGCGATGTATAGCTTTTATAAGTAGCAATTCATGCATACTTACCTTTCCGGCAATGCGCTGCAGTATCCAGGGCTCCAGTGGTGCTGTTTACTCCATCGGTCCCCTTCTGCGGTGTTGGAGTCAGCCGATGGGTCCCTTTGCGCATGAACCGCTGGCTGACCTCCCGGGAGGATGCAGGGGCTGCAGGGTGGTCAAAGGAGTGGAGCTAGCACGGGTGCTGGGCAGAGAGCAGGGGAAGCACTAAGCTTCCCTGCCGTCTCTACACCGAAGTTAAGATTCTGCCATCCTGAGGTGGTGAATCTGAACTCCGTGGAGAAGTGGAAAGCGGAGCTTTCTGTTCCCTCATGAATCGCACTCACCATGATGCCATTCAGGCACAGTGCGGGGGTGACGCTGTAGAAGTCAGGACCTCTCCACAGTAACCCGCTCTGTGAATAGCAGAAAGCAGAGAAAAGCCCTGTTTTCCGCAAAACAGTGCATTTCTCTGATACATGAATAGACCCCTACATATGTTAAGGGCATCATGCAGAATAGACTGTTGCTATGGATGCAACCTGAGGTGGGGAAGAAAGATTGGGACCCTTCCACTCAGCATGCTGTAACACTTGAAATACAAAGATCACAACCTGCAGCCATCGCAGCAAAAGAAACAGATTACAATTGGTATATCAAACAGTATGTGAAATAATCCTTTATTACATCATTCATTATGTATTTTTCTTTTCTAATATTGACCATTTATCTTTAAAAAAAATTATAGATTTGATTTCCTGCCTCTGTTCTACGAAACCCATAGAGAAAAGTAGAGAGCAGCTAAACGACTGCTTTTAGGGAGCAGTACAAAGGAATGGCTACATGTAACAAGGTATCTCTAATCTCTTCTCATCCTCTTTAATAAATAATTTAGTTCATGGACATAAGTCATTGATCTTGTCATTATTCATCATGATCCAATCAAAAGTGAGAGCTATGCATGGTGAAATATACCAAATAATTCATTAGTGTCCCTCAATACAATTAAAAGAAGGGAAGATGAGCCTTGATCCCTGTGGAGTAATTCATGCATGATCCGTGTGTGATTAGTAGAATGGAAATGCTGAATGTCATTTGATTTCTAAGCATTTGGAAGTGTTTAGCAGAGAACAGCTCATCCATCTGTTCCCCACGCCTGTCTGCTATGAGGAATGGAAGACACCAAGAGGCAATTGATCAAAATGTATTTGTAGAAGTCCTGCCTATGGTTTGATAAACTGAGTGAATTGACCCTTCTCTGGCATCCCATAAATGTAGCCATAAGGAATATAGCTGACTGATTCTGCCGTTTCTTGAATTTATCGCTCAGAATTTTAACGCTAGGCAGGGTTTCTAGGAAGACCTAGTTGGAGTTCAAGTTTGGCAAAATCCGTAAATATATTTTGCGTACTTTGTTTTTATTATAAATTCTCAAATTAAGTAAAGTTTAATAGTATATCAGTGTCATTATATTCAAAGGTGAACTTGCTGGAAGAATTCTATGATAAAATCAGTTTACAGGCTATACAGATTTGTCCTCATACACCAATGCTGCAGTTGCGCCAAATAGCCCCTATTGGCACGCCCGGTCCCATGCAATTCTGCTAGCACTGGGCATCTTTTTACCCAAAAATGCTTCATAGGGGTCTATTCAATTATTGTCGGAAATCCTGACTTTCCGGAAAAATGTCACTTTTCGACTTTTTTAGTTCGAATCTGGATTTGACCTATTCAAGTCCAGTGCCATTTTTCCGACAAGTCGGAAATTCTGACTTGTCGGAAAACACGTGGCTCGGCGGATTAGCTGCGGATCCACAAATTTTGGCGATAAGCGGGCGTTTCCAACAGGTTTTTGGCCCAGTTTAAGAAAAGGTCAGATCGGCATTGTCGGAAATGACTGGAAATTGAATACTAAAGTGCCGGATCCTCTACGTCAGAGAGGTGCAATGTGACTGGGATGCTCAAGGAGACTGTGGTATTAATTTTCTATGCAACACTTGTATATTTGTGTGTGATTTATAGGCCTATTTATTAACATTTATGTTTACTAAAAATGTGAAAAAAGGTGTTTTCACACCCTTTTCACATTAATTTAGTATCACTGAAATGTATTAAAGAGATTTTTGGAGCAGTTTTCATGAAACACTGCTCCAGACCCTTTAATTGTCATTTTTTTAGTAACCCACATAGCATTTCCCATACTTCTAATAGGAAATGCGATATGGACGAATTTACTAAAACATTTTTTTTTAAAACACAGCACTGTTCCCTTCGATATTAACACCAGTTCAGGCTGCCAAAATCACAGGGCAGCACTGCGAGATCCTTACTTCTGCCTAGCTTTCTCTGACCCCTGGCCAGTGTGATCAACTATGTGTGTCTGATGGATACACAAGCTGATCACTGGTTAAAATAAAATAAAAAATAGTAAAAAGAAAAAAAACATACTTACCAGTCCAGGGAGCCGTTGATCGGTGCTCCATACTCCGTAGCGAGCTGCCGTGCCCTCCATGTGTTGTGCTGTGACCCCGGTGCAGTAACAGCAGCGCACAAGACCCGGCAGCCCTGCAGGAGCAGCGATCGCCGGCTCCCTGGACTGGTAAGTATATTTACCGTACGGTGGGGTTAGTCACGATGGGGGTCGGCACATGCGAGCAGGACATCAGAAAAATACCCCAATGTTGCTGCGGATTGTCATCGCAGGAACTGAGCTTGCTCGCAAGTTCTGTCCCTGCATGCGATAATTGATGCATCGATGCAGTGTCATCAATTATCGCAGTGCGGATTCGGACGATTTCATCACACCACATCCGCATCCAAGGATGCTGATAAATAGGCCCCTTAGTCTGAATCTGGATATAAAGTGCTACGATGGAAGACTGAGGCTTTCGTCCCAACGTCAAGTTCCGTTGTGCTTCGTTCACAAATTCAGACTGTTGCAAGCAGATTTACAAGTGTCGCATAGCAAATTCGCACAGTCTCCTGGTGCGTCTTATTGGCAATGCATTGCGACTGAGAAACATTTTCATGTAATAAAACAAAACAAAAGCAAAAAAGACGACCAACGCTATCAGAGCGGCACAGGACCTGGCAGGTCATTTGAGCCAGGCATCTTGTGTCACATGGCATATTGAGGCGAGTTGTGAGGACACCTCTGCATGCATACCTCCCAACATGACCTTCTCCAGAAGGGACAAAATGCTCCGCTCCTGGACTTTCTGCTTAATGTATGATTGTCAGCACCAGTTTTGAACAGGTTAATGGATAACAAAGGTGTTTCAGCACAGGTGATGGTAATCATAGATTAAGAGGGAAGTCCAGGAGCAGAGCATTCTGTCCCTCCTGGAGAGGGTCGTGTTGGGAGGCATGTAGTATGCCATGGGCTACTAATAATTTAAAAGCATCCCAATCTGCTTGTCACATCAAATGAAATGCATTTCTTTACGTTCCAGTGTAAGCTTTATATATTGGGGATAATTCAGACCTGATCACTCACTAGGGTTTTTGCAGTGCTGCGATGAGGTCAGTACTGCGCATGCGTATGCACCGCAATGCGCAGCGCGTCGCACAAGTACAGAGCGCATCGTTGCTGTGTGATGGGTTTTACGAAGAATCCATTGGCACAGCAGATCGCAAGGACATTGACAGGAAGAAGGCGTTTGTGGGTGTCAACTGACCGTTTTCAGGGAGTGGTTGGAAAAACGCAGGCGTGTCCAAGCGTTTGCAGGGCGGGTGTCTGACGTCAATTCCGGCCCCGGACAGGCTGAAGTGATCGCAAGGGCTGAGTAAGTTCTGGGCAACTCAGAAATTGCACAATGTTGTTTTGTACAGCTCGGCTGCACATGCGTTCGCACACTTGCACAGCTAAAATACACTCCCCGGTGGGTGGCGACTATCTGATCGCAGCAGTGCAGAAAACTGCTAGCGATCGATCAGGTCTGAATGACCCCCATTGTTTGCTGAAGACAAGCACAGTATGTAAACGGTTATTCGTAATATCCTTTGTCTACAAATACACAACTTGCTACATTAACCCCTTTGTTGCAATCTAGCACGACTGCACATAACAATGTCCTTGTATTATGCATGACTCATGTGTGCAGTTATCTTTACTTTTACCTGTCATGATCAGTTTGATGAGAGTTCATTCAAGTAGTACACCAATGATCTTTCATTTATCTGCAAATGTTGTCTTAAGAAATAATTAAAAAACCAAACAGCATAAAACTTCATCACACTATAGAAACTGAAAAGCAAAACTATTCATAAAAATAAAATTGATGCTGCACTTCCTGAGAGGTTATTAATGCAGACATTTTTCAGTAAATGAAGCAAAATATGCAAATTGCTATGTCAGTACCACACATGGCTTCACCCTGCTCTGGGTAAAGCTCAATTCATTATAGAAATCGTGAGGAATGGCTCTCAGGTGAGCCTGGAATAAATAAAATAGCTTAACACAACACATGTTGTAGATTAACTTGCTGTGTAATTCATTTATCTTGTGAGGCAGCTGTCACTGCCTTCTGCCCCAAACCGGCATTCACTATTAACCCCTAACTGCAGCTGTGATGTTCCCTGGCACAGCAAGGGCTGAGAAATGGTGACTGGATTCTGTCATGGCTAGTACTAGGTGTTTAGAGTCTGGCACAGTCAGTTGGAAATAAATGAGATTTATAACACTTAATAAAGGAGTGTGAACAATTAGCAAAACCTATAAAAAAATGTTTTACTATTGTTTAAGACACTGCTTTGGAAACTGTGTTTTAGTTATCATTTTCTAAGTGCTGATTGCAGGATCTGTAATTAGGGTATACACTGTGTTGGTATGGTGATGGTCTCAGGAAATCATTTCTAGATTAACATACCTCCCAACATGACCCCCTCAAAGAGGGACTGAATGTTTATGGATTTCGCTCTTAAGTTATAATTGCCATCACCTGTGCTGAAACACCTTTCTTATACATTAGCCTGTTCAAAACAGGTGCCGGCAATCATAAATTAAGAGAAAAGTCTAGAAGCAGAACATTGTGTACCTCCTGGAGACGGTCATGTTGGGAGGTATGGATTAAGTTTGTGATTGTGATATGAAAGCAAAGCACTATTTTGTGCATACAGCCTCTTTGTATTACTTTGTGTATACTGTAGGTTACATGTTGTGGCTTATATTTATGGTTGATTCTATTTCGGAGTGGGAGAAGGGACCTTCTGACGTATCTAGGGGAGGAGACACGTCCGATTGCATGATCAGCCATTGCAAATGCAGTTCCCCCACTAGAGGGACATAGCTATTGGTAGGGGACGTGTGGTGAGGTAAACTGCTATTGTCCTTCTAATCTTCTTCTGTGGCCACTCTCCCAACTTTTGCATGCAGTTCATTGTAACTAATGTTTTATCCAGGACCGGATAAAGGTCTGTGTGGGCCCTGGACAACAAACATGTGGAGGTCCCTATCAATTAGTAAAACTTCTTAATTACATTAATTTATACAGTACTGTATTGTAAAGAAGTACTGTGTCTGGCTGTGTGCTGCAGGTGACAGGTCCAGAAACCTCAAACCTGCTGCACCACAGGGGCAAGCGGTAGGAGGTCTGGCCACACAAGACAATGCTGGCGCCAGCCAGCCACACTCACTGCCGGCGCCGCTGAGGAAGGAGCTGAGAGTAAAATGCCGCCGCCTCACTCTCCGCTCCTGTACTCACACATTCCCAGCTGCAGCCGCGGTTAAAGTGAAACTAAGTGAATTGAAATCCCGCAAGACTGCAGCTGCACCTCGGCAGGCTGAGCCGGTGGCCGTATACTTTGAACATCGTGTTTGAGACACAGCTGAATCATGCTGTGCTCTGATTGCAGTGCCGGCGGAGCCCAATTCAGGGGGAGAGTGTGTGGGGGACACGGGACGACTGCCCATGTTACCAGTCCTTTAATCCGGTCGTGGTTATATTCTTCACTTCTCTGGCTACATTCCCCCCCCCCCCCCCCCCCTCACCACCCACCCTTTCTCTAGTTCTTTCTACTTGCAATTCACCCTACCACCCCAAATCTCCAGCTTTCTTTCCACAGCTGACATCAAATTCTATGTTTCTGTGCTAAGCAAGGGACCATTTGACCCGTCTTGTCTGTCCTTTTAGGGTGTGTTGGGGTTAGGGGTTACAGAGGGGTTTGGTTTAATGGTTTGGTTAGGGTAATAATGAAAGGGTATTAGGTTGAGGGTTTGGATTAAGGTTGGGGTTGGGGTGCTACGGGTATATTCATGAAGCAGTGAAAAGAGTTGAGAAGTGAGCCCGTGGAAAAGTTGCCCGTGACAACCTATCAGCTGCTCCGTTCAATTGTATAGTATGCAAATGATAAATGTCACTTCAATGCTGATTGGTTGCCATGGGCAACTTCTCCACTGGTTCACTTCTCCACACTTTTCACTGCTTCATGAATAGACCAGTTAGTGTTAGGGTAGTAGTATTAATTGTCAGGGTTATATTAGTGGTAAGAATTAAGATTAACGGTGACAGTTAGGGTAGAAGTGTTAAAGTGTTAAAGTATTAGTGTTTAGGGTTAGGATTAATAATAATACATTTATTTATATAGTACACATTCTCCAGTAAGATTCAAGGCGCTTAAGGGTCAGGGTTAATGTATTAGTGTTAGGATATTAAGATTAAGGTGAGGTTTAGGGTATTGGTATTATGGTATTAGCATTAAGGGTGAGGTTTAGGCCGGTATTCGTATTAAGGGTGAAGTTTAGGGTATTGGTATTATGGTATTGGCATTAAGGGTGAAGTTTAAGGTATTGGTATTATGGTATTGACATTAAGGGTGAGGTTTAGGGTATTGGTGTTATGGTATTAGCATTAATGGTGAGGGTTAGGTCGGTGCATAAGATACACCCACACCAAGCTGGGCAGGCTCAGGAGGTAGTGTAGGCCTGCAGCCCCCTCTGATCCCCTGCAGCCCCCTCCTCTCTCCCTGTGGACAGTGTGAGAATCATGGCTATGGGTGCAGGAAGACAGTCTTCGGTTACCTGCATTCAGACTGGATGGAGAGAGGACCGGGAGACCTGGCAGCAGGGCATCAGGGAGGCCGTCATGCGGTGATGGAGTGTGTACTTTCAGTGTACACTGCCGCTGCTATGGATCTCAGTGGCAAATGTATGATACCGGCACATAACTTGCTGATATGACTCTTCCCGCTTTGCCTCTTTACCGAGGGGAAGCACCAGCACAGAGATGTATAAATGGGAGGCACTTGATATACCGGCTGTCAGGATCTCGGCGCTCAGCATACCGGCGCTGGGATACCGACAACTATTCTCCCTCTTAGGGTGTCCACGACACCCCTGAAGGGAGAATAAATAGCCGTGTCCGTAGTGTGGCGAGCCCACAAGGGGCTCTTTTGCACTCGCCCCACTGCCAGCGGTTGAGATCCCGGAGCCGGTATGCTGGGCGCAGGGATCCCCACCACCGGCCAGTCGTAGTAGACCCATATAAACATCTCGGCTACTGGAGAGTAGGAGTGAACACTCCATCCTACGACGATGTCTGTCTCTCCAACCAGCCGACTCTTGCAACTCTCAGAGCCAGCAGCCGTCGCAGCCAGGGACAGCGCTATTCCTGCTGTGGATTATGGGCAAGGACACCTGCAGCTGTCGAAATCGATAGCTGCAGGCAGGGCCAGCTCGAGCCTAATTTTTTTTGTAAGTGCGTAAATATTTTGGCACCCCTTAGTGGAAAATAAAGGGGCGTGGTGTGACCACATAATTGTATCAATTCACATTACACCACACAGTAGACCCCACAGTAGAGTCCCTTTTACACACAGAGAGAGGCATGTTGAGAGAGAGAGAGAGAGAGAGACAAAAGCATGTTGAGAGAGGGAGAGAGAGGCAAGGGGAGGGAGGGAGAGAGGTAAGTTCAGAAAGAGGAGAGGTATGGGGAGGGACGGAGAGAGGCATGTTGAGAGAAAGAAAGAGGGCAAGTTAAGAGAGAGGAGAGGGATGGGGAGAGAGGCATGGGGAGGGTGGAAGGAAAAGAGGCATGGGAAGGGAGAGAAAAACATGGGGGAAGGGAGAGAGAGGCATGGGGAGGGAGAGAGGCATAGGGAGAGAGAGGGGCATGGGGTGGGAGAGAGGCATGGGGTGGGAGAAAGGGGCATGGCAAGGGGAGGGGGGGAGAGAGGAGAGATATGGAGAGGGAGAGAGAAGCATGCAGAGAGAGGGGGGGCATGGAGGGGGGGGGGGAAGAGAGAGGTAGCAAATGCAGGACACTGTGAGGAAGTAGAGGAGCCCAGTTGCCCGACAGTACTTTTCTACTTGGAATGCCCCCCACCCATCCTACCCCAGACACATACCTGCTGCCAGCTATTAAGATATCACACAGTGGAAGACAGTGAATGCTCATCCACCCTCTCCCCTTGCCACCGCTGTTGTCGCTGTCACCGCCATCCCCACCGGCATGCTAGACACGGACCTGCTGTCAGCGGAGGATGGAGACAGTCACTGCTGCCTCAGTTGACCAGCTCTACTTTTGCTATGGGAACTGCTCCATCAAGTGCAGCGGTAATCACAGATATGCAAGTTGCACGTTAGTGCTAAAGAAAGAAAAATGTAAGCTAAGTGCTAGTCCCCTTTGTGGACAGACAGCGATCTAGCACAGACTGCTCAGCACACATCTCTCACCCGCTCAGCACTGCCGTGATGTGTGCTGAGCGAGGGGGTGACGGAGGCCGCTAACTTCACACAGCAGTGAAATGAGCGATCTACTAGATTTACCATGCTATCTGTAAGGGTGCATAAGGGTTACGCTCTTAGGCGATACTCGCCAGTCCACAGAAGCTGAAACGATGAGTACCTGTTTACTCTGCTGGAGGATGGGAATACTGTAGTGACGGCTGTAGGTAGAGAAAATGGATTGTGAACCGCAAGCTGTGCTGAGGCTCGGCTATGGGGGGGTGCCATTGGACCCCAAGGTGGCTGCGGGTTTCACAGATTAGGTCATCACTGGCGCAAGGCCTCAGCCACCCAACTATCACCTATTCAGCACTCACACGCTGAGGTGTGCTGGACCTTGCACGGCTAAGCAAGGTCCACGGAATAGGCGCTCAAGGGACAAACGGACACAGAGGAATACTCACTCCTTGATTCTTGTCACCTTGGATGATGTTCTACAGATTCTGTGGGTTAGAACACAACAGCCTGTCTACGCTAATCTGTAACTACCCTAACTACGTGGCCGAACTAACTGGCTTGCCTGCGGCCTAAACTATGACTACCTGAGATTAAATAGACAATAGCTGATTTATAACTGAAGCAAACTTTAACTAACAATTAATAACTAGGCAATACTTCAATAACATTTACTACATAATGTACAGCATGAGAATATACAGAAACATACAGTGACCTGAACAATGGAATCAAGGATTAAAGTACTCCCCAATATCCTCTGCGGACAGAGCCAGCTAGCCCTGCCCTGTCGCGCACTTAGCCCGCACTTGGGAATCTTAAAGAACCCGTGGGGGGGCCAGAAAGTGAACAGCCATTCACTTTGGGATTAGGAGAGCATGCGGAACTGGACCACTCCTCCACACTCTGCCCAGTCACCAGCCTTAGTTGACCTGTGGTCAGGGGGCGCCGGAGTATGCAGTATCTGTTTACAATGAAGATGCGCGCTGTACCTTTTTATTGCCCAAAATATACCCAGCTGGGCAGTAATGGGCTTATTTGTGGTAATGGGCTTGTTTGGTTTTATCACTCAGATTACCCTTATTATGCTGCACAGGCCTATTGGTCCACCTACTAGTGCATTAGAATTTGTCTAGGGTCTAGTGCCCTCTATTGGAGGCTCAGGCCTAATGCTGCTAATCACCCACGGGCCTAGTGCCCACCTACCAGTTCCCCAGTGATCTTGGCCTAATGCCAAGATCACTACCAGAAAACTGTTATTTCTCCTAGCTTACACACAGGCCTAGTGCCTGTCTTTGCCCCACAGGCCTAGTTCCTGCCTAGCAGAGGAAGCGTAATATTGGCCTAATGCCAAGATTACTAATACAAATATAGCCCCCTTGCTCCTAATTACCCCTTAGGCCTAATGCCTGTATGTGCCCACAGGCCTAATGCGTGACGACCAGGTGGCCTAGGGAGGACTAAATGAAGGAGGTGAGTACCCAAGGCCACCTACCCATGGGAGAGGCTGCAGTGGGGAGCTTCGTTAGCTCTTTTACTTCCCACACACTGCAGCACTCTCCGCCGGTCCTCCGCCGCTGGGCTCCTTGCTCTGCCTCTTCTGTCTTCTCAGCCTCCGCCTCTTCTGTCTTCTCAGCCTCTGCCTCTTCTATCTTCTCCGCCGCCGCCTCTTTTGTCTATTTCCTCTGGAGCTCTTCTTGCTTCAGCACCTGGCACCCGACTGACTGCTCCCGCTACACAGCGTCTGTTAAATGATTGGCTCGCCGCGGCCTTTTTCCATTGGCTGCCAAGGCGTGAGCCCCGATTGGCCTGCGCTTGGCGTGACATTCAAACGGTCGCGATCTGATTGGAGGAACTTGAATCTTAACAGGTGCAAGTCCCTCCGTGCAGGAAGCCCAACACAGCACCGAATCCCAGTGCGAGATGCCGCCCGCATGAGGGGAACGGAGGTAAGTAGCCTCCATTCGCTCTCCAGCACGGCACCCACTCAAACCCCTACTCACACTATATACTAGATTTGACATGCTATCGCTATGGGGTAACACACAGAGAGATCCGTGCTTAGGCCCTCATTCCGAGTTGTTCGCTCGCAAGCTGCTTTTAGCAGCTTTGCACACGCTAAGCCGCCGCCTACTGGGAGTGAATCTTAGCATAGTAGATTTGCGAACGAAAGATTAGCAGATTTTAGAATAGACAGTTCTTAGCAGTTTCTGAGTAGCTCAAGACTTACTCTGCCACTGCGATCAGTTCAGTCAGTTTCGTTCCTGGTTTGACGTCACAAACACACCCAGCGTTCACCCAGACACTCCCCCGTTTCTTCAGCCACTCCCGCGTTTTACCCAGAAACGGCAGCGGTTTTTCGCACACACCCATAAAACGGCCAGTTTCCGCCCAGAAACACCCACTTCCTGTCAATCACACTACGATCACCAGAACGAAGAAAAAACCTCGAAATGCCGTGAGTAAAATACCTAACTTAATAGCAAATTTACTTGGCGCAGTCGCACTGCGGACATTGCGCATTAGCTACTAATCGCTCCGTTGCGAGAAAAAAAATAACGAGCGATCAACTCGGAATGACCACCTTAATTTCTAAATAATCTAGTCAGATTACTTAGAATTTCAGCACGGATCTCTCCGTGTGACCCCTTTAATTTGTTCACAGGCAGATTGAATTTTCAGTGACCTCTGACTTTTATTATTTAAACATCCTTCTGCCTGGTCATGTAACAATATAAGAAGACAGAAACCTTAAGTATATCACAATAACCACGAACAGAAATGTGACTCCGCACCAGTCCTAGAGGTTCAGGTAATAATTTATGGAACCAGAATTATATTAATATATAGGTGTACTTCCTATCTTTTATACCTGGTGGTGCACCCAGAGTCAGGGAGGAACTAGAGAAAAAACAACTTTGCAGAAGACTCTTGTGTGGGTGCACTCTTATTTATGTTATATGACTAATAATTAAAACATAACTTTTATTAAATCACTTTAAAATGAATCCTCACTCTCATACTCCACCATATAGAATTATACTTATACCAATAAATGTACTCGTATAATCAGAAATGAATAAGAAACCCAAATGGGTTATTATCACAATTTTTTTGGGAAATGTTCTGGTTAGTCTATCACCAAAAGACTTGTAGGAGGATGTAGACACTATGGCTCTACATCCAATTCCTAACCAACCAGCACAAGCGAAGCTTGTTTTAATGAGACCTCAATGGGTCATAACTGACCGGACCATTCGTTATCAGGAGTATGTATCCTAACAAACATATTTGCACATGAGGGGGTGCCTATTAGATTCCCCCGTGATTTGGAAGTAATCAGTTTAGCTGATTTTTGATTCGAATATCTAGAAGAAGAAAGAAGACAGAGGAGAAAATGGAAAAAAAGAAGAAAGAAAAAAGAAAGAGAAAAGTGGTGATCCTGCTGTTGGCATCTGGTCGAAATGGGTCGTTAATTACAACACCGGGTATTCTCTGGGGGTCCCCCTCACAGATACTGACCCAGCCCACCACCGTTTTGCTTCCAAGATCGGACGAGATCGGGCTCTGTCGGTGGGGTATGGTAGTAACTGTTAGACGCAATTTACTCGACTCGCCAATGAGAGTGCACCTATTTAAAGAATTAGGAGGAAAGGCAAAATGCGGATATGCTGTCTACGTTAGACGCAGGATTTAACCTGTGAATCATAGATGAGAGTCCGCTGATATAAGAAAAATTAAGAGTAAGAGCAAAAGGTAAGCATTACGGACATTATATTGTATCACTGAGCAGGTCACGGAATACAGGTATAATGAAATCAAGTCTAATGTCGTTATAAGTTGTTAAGTAAATGTTGTCAAATAGTTTGATAATTTAGACACACATTAGAGAATCCCTGCTATGGGCTAAGTCAGGCTGGAACGGCTATAACATGTGCCACATTTGCACCGATTGTTCTCATTTATGAAATATCATAAGAAATACAGTCAAGTATGTAGGGCTGTAATACTGGGGAGGCCAGCCAATAAGAAGGGGTGTGCCTAAACAACAAAGTTGTTGCCTGCTCCCAGTTGTCTCTAGGATAGTGGGAAATGCAAAGAGGAAATGCAGATATGCAAAAAAAGATACAGCTTTTATATCATGTCTGTAAAAAACAAAGAATAATAATAATAACACTCTGTCAATCGGATAAATGAATTTTAGTGCTACTAATTGTTTCCAGAAAGTTTTAAAGAAATTAGAAAAAAATGTGCACAAAGAAAAAGATCTCTTGGTTTAGGAAATATATGAAGAGATACAAAAATTACCAATCCCTGCCCAGGTCCCTGGGTCAGTCTAAAGTTAGGAAAATCTGCATCATAGTCCTAAAGTCCTTAGTCAAGAGAGGAAAACGCGTTTCACCCGTCCTGCGGGCTTGTTCACTTCCAATGCTGTTAGTAGTAGTGATAAGTTTGGTTTAAATACCAGTTACAGGTAGCCCAGCCAATCACTGGGGTCCAGAGTTACCTTCCTGATTGGTTTCAGGATCACTGTGCCTTTTGGCTATCCGTAGCTTTCCCCATCTCTTTCTTTCCCCACCTTCCTTCTCCTTCCCCCCCCCCCCCCCCCCCCCTTTTTCCCCCATTTGTTCCTTTTTCTTTTCTGTTGGTACATCCAATAGAACATTTTAATTATGGCGATGGGGCACTGCACATTCGAGTGCCTTACATTCACCTGCCCCCACATATACACGATCATTTCCATCAAACCAGTTGCTGGGCAACGAGACGCTCGGGCGCCACCGGATGTGACGTACCGTCTCTGCCCGAATGCCGGGGAGACATTATGAGGTCACTAGATGACGCCGAGGAGACGTGATGATGCCTAGCAACGGGACGCCCAGGCATCAACCCGATGGTGTGTATCCTCTCTGCCCAGGTTGCCGGGGAAACGTGACGGGGCACCAGTGATATAGCTACGGATAGCCAAAAGGCACAGTGACCATGAGCCCAGATGCATTTACCTGCTACCGCACATATGGATCCTGCTTTCCCCTTTAACAATCAGTGGATGGACGTCACCTCCGCTGATTACAGCCGACTACCTGAAACCAATCAGGCAGGTAACTCTGGACCCCAGTGATTGGCTGGGCTACCTGTAACTGGTATTTAAACCAAACTTATCACTACTACTAGCAGCATTGGAAGTGAACAAGCCCGCATGATGGGTGAAACGCGTTTTCCTCTCTTGACTAAGGACTTTAGGACTATGATGCAGATTTTCCTAACTTTAGACTGACCCAGGGACCTGGGCAGGGATTGGTAATTTTTGTATCTCTTCATATATTTCCTAAACCAAGAGATCTTTTTCTTTGTGCACATTTTTTTCTAATTTCTTTAAAACTTTCTGGAAACAATTAGTAGCACTAAAATTCATTTATCCGATTGACAGAGTGTTATTATTATTCTTTGTTTCTCTGACGTCCTAGTGGATGCTGGGTACTCCGTAAGGACCATGGGGAATAGACGGGCTCCGCAGGAGACTGGGCACTCTAAAAGAAAGATTAGGTACTATCTGGTGTGCACTGGCTCCTCCCTCTATGCCCCTCCTCCAGACCTCAGTTAGAATCTGTGCCCGGCTCGAGCTGGTTGCACACTAGGGGCTCTCCTGAGCTTCTATTAAAGAAAGTAATTATTAGGTTTTTTATTTTCAGTGAGATCTGCTGGCAACAGACTCACTGCTACGAGGGACTTAGGGGAGAGAAGCGAACCTACCTGCTTGCAGCTAGCTTGGGCTTCTAGGCTACTGGACACCATTAGCTCCAGAGGGATCGAACACAGGCCCAGCCTCGGTCGTCCGGTCCCGGAGCCGCGCCGCCGTCCCCCTTGCAGAGCCAGAAGCAAGAAGAACGTCCTGGAAATCGGCGGCTGAAGACTCCGGTCTTCATTAAGGTAGCGCACAGCACTGCAGCTGTGCGCCATTGCCCCCTATGCACACCACATACTCCGGTCACTGATGGGTGCAGGGCGCTGGGGGGGCGCCCTGGGCTGCAATTAGAGTACCTTACATGGCGAACAGCACATAATATAGTCTAATAAACTATATATGTGCAAAAATCCCCCGTCATAATATAAATATAAAGAGCGGGATAAGCCCGCCGAGAAGGGGGCGGGGCTATCTCCCTCAGCACACTGGCGCCATTTCCTCTTCACAGCTCCGCTGGAAGACAGCTCCCCAGGCTCTCCCCTGCAGTTTCCAGGCTCAAAGGGTAAAAAAGAGAGGGGGGGCACTAAATTTAGGCGCAAAACTGTATTGTATAGCTGCTATAGGGAAAATCACTTTCTGTAATAGTGTAAATCCCTGTTTATATAGCGCTGTGGTGTGTGCTGGCATACTCTCTCTCTGTCTCCCCAAAGGACTTTGTGGGGTCCTGTCCTCAGTCAGAGCATTCCCTGTGTGTGTGCGGTGTGTCGGTACGGCTGTGTCGACATGTTTGATGAGGAGGCTTATGTGGAGGCGGAGCAGGTGCCGATAAGTGTGATGTCACCCCCTGCGGGGTCGACACCAGAGTGGATGGATATGTGGAAGGTATTAACCGACAGTGTCAACTCCTTACATAAAAGGCTGAATGATGTAACAGCCGTGGGACAGCCGGCTTCTCAGCCCGTGCCTGCCCAGGCGTCTCAAAAACCATCAGGGGCTCACAAACGCCCGCTACCTCAGATGGCAGACACAGATGTCGACACGGAGTCTGACTCCAGTGTCGACGAGGATGAGAACTATACACAATCCACAAGGGGCATCCCTTGCATGATTACGGCAATGAAAAATGTGTTACACATTTCTGACATTAACCCAGGTACCACTAAAAAGGGTATTATGTTTGGGGAGAAAAAGCAACCAGTGTTTTTTCCCCCCATCAGATGAGTTGAATGAAGTGTGTGAAGAAGCGTGGGGTTCCCCCGATAAGAAACTGGTAATTTCTAAAAAGTTACTGATGGCGTACCCTTTCCCGCCAGAGGATAGGTCACATTGGGAGATATCTCCTAGGGTGGATAAGGCGCTCACACGCTTGTCAAAAAAGGTGGCACTGCCGTCTCAGGATACGGCCGCCTTGAAGGAGCCTGCTGATAGAAAGCAGGAGGCTATCCTGAAGTCTGTATATACACACTCAGGTACTATACTGAGACCTGCAATTGCTTCAGCATGGATGTGTAGTGCTGCTGCAGCGTGGTCTGATACCCTGTCAGATAATATTGATACCCTCGACAGGGATACTATTTTGCTAACCATAGAGCATATTAAAGACGTCGTCTTATATATGAGGGATGCACAGAGGGATATTTGCCAGCTGGCATCTAGAATTAATGCAATGTCCATTTCTGCCAGGAGGGAATTATGGACCCGGCAGTGGACAGGTGATGCTGATTCTAAAAGGCACATGGAGGTTTTGCCTTATAAGGGTGAGGAATTGTTTGGGGATGGTCTCTCGGACCTCGTATCCACAGCAACAGCTGGGAAATCGATATTTTTACCTCAGGCTCCCTCACAACCTAAGAAAGCACCGTACTATCAGGTACAGTCCTTTCGGCCTCAGAAAGGCAAGCGGATCAAAGGTGCTTCCTTTCTGCCCAGAGGCAGGGGGAGAGGGAAAAGCTGCACCAGACAGCCAGTTCCCAGGAACAAAAATCCTCCCCTGCTTCTACTAAGTCCACCGCATAACGCTGGGGCTCCACAGATGGAGCCAGGTGCGGTGGGGGCGCGTCTCCGGAACTTCAGCGACCAGTGGGTTCGCTCACAGGTGGATCTCTGGGTTCTACAAGTGGTATCTCAGGGATACAAGCTGGAATTCGAGGCGTCTCCCCCTCGCCGTTACCTCAAATCAGCCTTGCCAGCTACTCCCCAGGACTGGGAGGTAGTACTGGCGGCAATTCACAAGCTGTACCTCCAGCAGGTGAAAATAAAAGTTCCCCTCCTTCAACAGGGACGGGGTTACTATTCCACAATGTTTGTGGTACCGAAACCAGACGGTTCGGTGAGACCCATTCTAAATTTGAAATCCTTGAACATTTATATAAGGAAGTTCAAGTTCAAAATGGAATCGCTCAGGGCGGTTATTGCAAGCCTGGAAGAGGGGGATTACATGGTATCACTGTACATCATGGATGCTTACCTACATGTCCCCATTTACCCACCTCACCAGGAGTACCTCAAGGTTGTGGTACAGAACTGACATTACCAATTCCAGACGTTGCCGTTTGGTCTGTCCACGGCACCGAGGGTGTATTCCAAGGTAATGGCCAAAATGATGATACTCCTTCGAAAGAAGGGAGTTATGATTATCCCGTACTTGGACGATCTCCTTATAAAGGCGAGGTCCAAGGAGCAGTCGTTGATCGGAGTAGCACTATCTCAGGAAGTGCTACAACAGCACGGCTGGATTCTGAATATCCCAAAGTCGCAGCAGGTTCCTATGACGCGTCTGCTGATATTGGGCATGTTTCTGGACACAGAACAGAAGAAGGTGTTTCTCCCGGAGGAGAAGGCCAAGGAGTTGTCATCTCTGGTCAGAGACCTCCTAAAAACCAAAACAGGTGTCGGTGCATCATTGCACGCGAGTCCTGGGAAAGATGGTAGCTTCTTACGAAGCAATTCCCTTCGGCAGGTTCCATGCAAGGAACTTTCAGTGGGACCTGTTAGACAAGTGAGGATCGCATCTTCAGATGCATCGGCTGATCACCCTGTCCCCGGGGGCCAGGGTGTCTCTGCTGTGGTTGCTGCAGAGTGCTCATCTTCTTGAGGGCCGCAGATTCGGCATTCAGGACTGGGTCCTGGTGTCCACGGATGCAAGCCTCCGAGGTTGGGGAGCAGTCACTCAGGGAAGAAATTTCCGAGGACAATGGTCGAGTCAGGAGACTTCCCTACACATAAATATTCTGGACCTAAGGGCCAGTTACAATGCCCTAAGGCAAGCAGAACCCCTGCTTCAAAACCAGCCGGTGCTGATTCAGTCAGACAACATCACGGCTGTCGCCCATATAAACCGACAAGGCAGCACAAGAAGCAGGATGGCGTTGGCAGAAGCCACAAGGATTCTCCGATGGGCGGAGTATCACGTGCTAACACTGTCAGCAGTGTTCATTCCGGGTGTGGAAAACTAGGAAGCAGACTTCCTCAGCAGGCACGACCTCCACCCGGGAGAGTGGGGACTTCATCCAGAAGTCTTCACGCAGATTGTGAACCGTTGGGAACGGCCACAGGTGGACATGATGGCGTCCCGCCTCAACAAAAAGCTAAAAAAGTATTGCGCCAGGTCAAGAGACCCTGAGGCGATAGCTGTGGACGCACTAGTGACACCGTGGGTGTACCAGTAGGTTTATGTGTTCCCTCCTCTTCCTCTCATACCCAAGGTACTGAGGATAGTAAGTAAGAGAGGAGTAAGAACTATACTCGTAGTTCCGGATTGGCCAAGAAGAACTTGGTACCCAGAACTACAAGAAATGATCTCGGAGGACCCATGGCCTCTGTCTCTCAGACAGGACCTGTTACTGCAGGGGCCCTGTCTGTTCCATGACTTACCGCGGCTGCGTTTGAAGGCTTTGCGGTTGAACGCCGGATCCTAACGGAAAAGGGCGTTCCAGATGAAGTGATTCCTACGCTGTTAAAGGCTTGGAAAGACGCTGCCTGAAGTTCAGACGTTGTTAAGGGAGTGCTGCATATTCAGCCCCCTTTTGTGCCTCCAGTGGCACCTTGGGATCTCAACGTAGTGTTGGTTTTCCTAAAATCACATTGTTTTGAGCCACTTCAGAACGTGGAGTTGAAGTATCTCACGTGGAAAGTGGTCATATATATTTGGGCTTGGCTTCGGCTAGGCGTGTGTCAGAATTGACGGCTTTGTCATGTGAAAGCCCTTATCTGATCTTCCATAGGGACAGGGCAGAATTGAGTATTCGTCCCCAATTTCTCCCTAAGGTGGTATCAGCGTTTCATTTGAACCAACCTATTGTGGTGCCTGCGGCTACTCGGGACTTGGAGGCCTCAAAGTTGCTGGATGTAGTCCGGGCCCTGAAAATCTATGTTTCCAGGACGGCTAGAGTCAGAAATACTGACTCGCTGTTATCCTGCATGCACCCAACAAACTGGGTGCTCCTGCTTCTAAGCAGACTATTGCTCGCTGGATCTGTAGCACGATTCAACTTGCACATTCTGCGGCGGGACTGCCGCATCCTAAATCAGTAAAAGCCCATTCCACGAGGAAGGGGGCTCTTCTTGGGCGGCTGCCCAAGGGGTCTCGGCATTACAACTTTGCCGAGCTGCTACCTGGTCGGGGTCAAACACGTTTGCAAAATTCTACAAGTTTGATACCCTGGCTGGGGAGAACCTTGAGTTTGCTCATGCGGTGCTGCAGAGTCATCCGCACTCTCCCGCCCGTTTGGGAGCTTTGGTATAATCCCCATGGTCCTTACGGAGTACCCAGCATCCACTAGGACATCAGAGAAAATAAGAATTTACTCACCGGTAATTCTATTTCTCGTAGTCCGTAGTGGATGCTGGGAGCCCGTCCCAAGTGCGGACTCTCTGCAATACTTGTATATAGTTATTGCTTAACTAAAGGGTTTTGTTATGAGCCATCTGTTCATGAGGCTCATTTGTTGTTCATACTGTTAACTGGGTATAGTTATCACAAGTTGTACGGTGTGATTGGTGTGGCTGGTATGAGTCTTACCCTGGATTCCAAATCCTTTCCTTGTAGTGTCAGCTCTTCCGGGCACAGTTTCCTTAACTGAGGTCTGGAGGAGGGGCATAGAGGGAGGAGCCAGTGCACACCAGATAGTACCTAATCTTTCTTTTAGAGTGCCCAGTCTCCTGCGGAGCCCGTCTATTCTCCATGGTCCTTACGGAGTACATAGCATCCACTACGGACTACGAGAAATAGAATTACCTGCGAGTAAATTCTTATTTTTTTACAGACATGATATAAAAGCTGTATCTTTTTTTGCATATCTGCATTTCCTCTTTGCATTTCCCACTATCCTAGAGACAACTGGGAGCAGGCAACAACTTTGTTGTTTAGGCACACCCCTTCCTATTGGCTGGCCTCCCCAGTATTACAGCCCTACATACTTGACTGTATTTCTTATGATATTTCATAAATGAGAACAATCGGTGCAAATGTGGCACATGTTATAGCCGTTCCAGCCTGACTTAGCCCATAGCAGGGATTCTCTAATGTGTGTCTAAATTATCAAACTATTTGACAACATTTACTTAACAACTTATAACGACATTAGACTTGATTTCATTATACCTGTATTCCGTGACCTGCTCAGTGATACAATATAATGTCCGTAATGCTTACCTTTTGCTCTTACTCTTAATTTTTCTTATATCAGCGGACTCTCATCTATGATTCACAGGTTAAATCCTGCGTCTAACATAGGCAGCAGATCCGCATTTTGCCTTTCCTCCTAATTCTTTAAATAGGTGCACTCTCATTGGCGAGTCGAGTAAATTGCGTCTAACAGTTACTACCATACCCCACCGACAGAGCCCGATCTCGTCCGATCTTGGAAGCAAAACGGTGGTGGGCTGGGTCAGTATCTGTGAGGGGGACCCCCAGAGAATACCCGGTGTTGTAATTAACGACCCATTTCGACCAGATGCCAACAGCAGGATCACCACTTTTCTCTTTCTTTCTTTTTTTCTTCTTTTTTTCCATTTTCTCCTCTGTCTTCTTTCTTCTTCTAGATATTCGAATCAAAAATCAGCTAAACTGATTATTTCCAAATCACGGGGGAATCTAATAGGCACCCCCTCATGTGCATATATGTTTGTTAGGATACATACTCCTGATAACGAATGGTCCGGTCAATTATGACCCATTGAGGTCTCATTAAAACAAGCTTCACTTGTGCTGGTTGGTTAGGAATTGGATGTAGAGCCATAGTGTCTACATCCTCCTAAAAGTCTTTTGGTGATAGACTAACCAGAACATTTCCAAATTTCTCTGACGTCCTAGTGGATGCTGGGTACTCCGTAAGGACCATGGGGAATAGACGGGCTCCGCAGGAGACTGGGCACTCTAAAAGAAAGATTAGGTACTATCTGGTGTGCACTGGCTCCTCCCTCTATGCCTCTCCTCCAGACCTCAGTTAGAATCTGTGCCCGGCTCGAGCTGGTTGCACACTAGGGGCTCTCCTGAGCTCTTAGTAAAGAAAGTATTTGTTAGGTTTTTTATTTTCAGTGAGATCTGCTGGCAACAGACTCACTGCTACGAGGGACTTAGGGGAGAGAAGCGAACCTACCTGCTTGCAGCTAGCTTGGGCTACTAGGCTACTGGACACCATTAGCTCCAGAGGGATCGAACACAGGCCCAGCCTCGGTCGTCCGGAGCCGCGCCGCCGTCCCCCTTGCAGAGCCAGAAGACGGAAGATTCCGAGGAGAAAATCGGCGGCTGAAGACTCCGGTCTTCATTAAGGTAGCGCACCGCACTGCAGCTGTGCGCCATTGCTCCCCATGCACACCACATACTCCGGTCACTGATGGGTGCAGGGCGCTGGGGGGGGGGGGCGCCCTGGGCTGCAATTAGATTACCTTAAAAATGGCAAAAAACACATAATATAGTCTAATAAACTATATATGTGTAAAAATCCCCTGCCATAATATTAATAAAAGAGCGGGAGAAGTCCGCCGTGAAAGGGGCGGGGCTATCTCCCTCAGCACACTGGCGCCATTTTCTCTTCACAGTTCCGCTGGAAGACAGCTCCCCAGGCTCTCCCCTGCAGTTTCCAGGCTCAAAGGGTTAAAAAGAGAGGGGGGGCACTAAATTTAGGCGCAAACTATACATGTTAAGCAGCTATAGGGAAAAATCACTTTCTGTAATAGTGTAAATCCCTAATTATATAGCGCTGTGGTGTGTGCTGGCATACTCTCTCTCTGTCTCCCCAAAGGACTTTGTGGGGTCCTGTCCTCGGTCAGAGCATTCCCTGTGTGTGTGCGGTGTGTCGGTACGGCTGTGTCGACATGTTTGATGAGGAGGCTTATGTGGAGGCGGAGCAGGTGCCGATAAATGTGATGTCACCCCCTGCGGGGTCGACACCAGAGTGGATGGATATGTGGAAGGTATTAACCGACAGTGTCAACTCCTTACATAAAAGGCTGGATGACGTAACAGCCATGGGACAGCCGGCTTCTCAGCCCGTGCCTGCCCAGGCGTCTCAAAAACCATCAAGGGCTCACAAACGCCCGCTACCTCAGATGGCAGATACAGATGTCGACACGGAGTCTGACTCCAGTGTCGACGAGGATGAGACATATACATAATCCACAAGGGGCATCCCTTGCATGATTACGGCAATGAAAAATGTGTTACACATTTCTGACATTAACCCAGGTACCACTAAAAAGGGTATTATGTTTGGGGAGAAAAAGCAGCCAGTGTTTTTTCCCCCATTAGATGAGTTGAATGAAGTGTGTGAAGAAGCGTGGGGTTCTCCCGATAAGAAACTGGTAATTTCTAAAAAATTACTGATGGCGTACCCTTTCCCGCCAGAGGATAGGTCACGTTGGGAGATATCTCCTAGGGTGGATAAGGCGCTCACACGCTTGTAAAAAAAGGTGGCACTGCCGTCTCAGGATACGGCCGCCTTGAAGGAGCCTGCTGATAGAAAGCAGGAGGCTATCCTGAAGTCTGTATATACACACTCAGGTACTATACTAAGACCTGCAATTGTTTCAGCATGGATGTGTAGTGCTGCTGCAGCGTGGTCTGATACCCTGTCAGATAATATTGATACCCTCGACAGAGATACTATTTTGCTAACCATAGAGCATATTAAAGACGTAGTCTTATATATGAGGGATGCACAGAGGGATATTTGCCGGCTGGCATCTAGAATTAATGCAATGTCCATTTCTGCCAGGAGGGTATTATGGACCCGGCAGTGGACAGGTGATGCTTATTCTAAAAGGCACATGGAGGTTTTGCCTTATAAGGGTGAGGAATTGTTTGGGGATGGTCTCTCGGACCTTGTATCCACAGCAACAGCTGGGAAATCGATATTTTTACCTCAGGCTCCCTCACAACCTAAGAAAGCACCGTACTATCAGGTACAGTCCTTTCGACCTCGGAAAAGCAAGCGGATCAAAGGTGCTTCCTTTCTGCCCAGAGGCATTGGGAGAGGGAAAAGCTGCACCAGACAGCCAGTTCCCAGGAACAAAAATCCTCCCCTGCTTTTACTGAGTCCACTGCATGACGCTGGGGCTCCACAGACAGGTGCGGTGGGGGCGCGTCTCCGGAACTTCAGCGACCAGTGGGTTCGCTCACAGGTGGATCTCTGGGTTCTACAAGTGGTATCGCAGGAATACAAGCTGGAATTCGAGGCGTCTCCCCCTCGCCGTTACCTCAAATCAGCCTTGCCAACTACTCCCCAGGACAGGGAGGTAGTACTGGCGGCAATTCACAAGCTGTACCTCCAGCAGGTGATAATAAAAGTTCCCCTCCTTCAACAGGGACGGGGTTACTATTCCACAATGTTGTGGTACCGAAACCAGACGGTTCGGTGAGACCCATTCTAAATTTGAAATCCTTGAACACTTATATAAGGAAGTTCGAGTTCAAAATGGAATCGCTCAGGGCGGTTATTGCAAGCCTGGAAGAGGGGGATTACATGGTATCACTGGACATCATGGATGCTTACCTACATGTCCCCATTTACCCACCTCACCAGGAGTACCTCAAGGTTGTGGTACAGAACTGCCATTACCAATTCCAGACGTTGCCGTTTGATCTGTCCACGGCACCGAGGGTTTGTTCCAAGGTAATGGCCAAAATGATGATATTCCTTCGAAAGAAGGGAGTTATAATTATCCCGTACTTGGACGATCTCCTTATAAAGGCGAGGTCCAAGGAGCAGTCGTTGATCGGAGTAGCACTGTCTCAGGAAGTGCTACAACAGCACGGCTGGATTCTGAATATCCCAAAGTCGCAGCTGGTTCCTACGACGCGTCTGCTGATATTGGGCATGTTTCTGGACACAGAACAGAAGAAGGTGTTTCTCCCGGAGGAGAAGGCCAAGGAGTTGTCATCTCGGGTCAGAGACCTCCTAAAAACCAAAACAGGTGTCGGTGCATCATTGCACGCGAGTCCTGGAAAAGGTGTAGCTTCTTACGAAGCAATTCCCTTCGGCAGGTTCCATGCAAGGAACTTTCAGTGGGACCTGTTAGACAAGTGAGGATCGCATCTTCAGATGCATCTGCTGATCACCCTGTCCCCGGGGCCAGGGTGTCTTTGCTGTGGTGGCTGCAGAGTGCTCATCTTCTCGACGGCCGCAGATTCGGCATTCAGGACTGGGTCCTGGTGACCACGGATGCAAGCCTCCGAGGTTGGGGAGCAGTCACTCAGGGAAGACATTTCCAAGGACAATGGTCGAGTCAGGAGACTTCCCTACATAAATATTCTGGACCTAAGGGCCAGTTACAATGCCCTAAGGCAAGCAGAACCCCTGCTTCAAAACCAGCCAGTGCTGATTCAGTCAGACAACACCACGGCTGTCGCCCATGTAAACCGACAAGGCGGCACAAGAAGCAGGATGGCGTTGGCAGAAGCCACAAGGATTCTCCGATGGGCGGAGTATCACGTGCTAACACTGTCAGCAGTGTTCATTCCGGGTGTGGAAAACTAGGAAGCAGACTTCCTCAGCAGGCACGACCTCCACACGGGAGAATGGGGACTTCATTTAGAAGTTTTCACGCACATTGTGAACCGTTGGGAACGGCCACAGGTGGACATGACGGCGTCCCGCCTCAACAAAAAGCTACAAAAGTATTGCGCCAGGTCAAGAGACCCTCAGGCGATAGCTGTGGACGCACTAGTGACACCGTGGGTGTACCAGTAGGTTTATGTGTTCCCTCCTCTTCCTCTCATACCCAAGGTACTGAGGATAGTAAGTAAGAGAGGAGTAAGAACTATACTCATAGTTCCGGATTGGCCAGGTAGAACTTGGTACCCAGAACTACAAGAAATGATCTCGGAGGACCCATGGCCTCTGTGTCTCAGACGGACCTGTTACTGCAGGGGCCCTGTCTGTTCCAAGACTTACCGCGGCTGCGTTTGAAGGCTTGGTGGTTGAATGCAGGATCCTAACGAAAAAGGGCGTTCCAGATTAAATGATTCCTACGCTGTTAAAGGCTAGAAAAGACGCTGCCTGAAGTTCAGACGTTGTTAAGGGAGTGCTGCATGTTCAGCCCCTTTTGTGCCTCCAGTGGCACCTTGGGATCTCAACGTCGTGTTGGTTTTCCTAAAATCACATTGTTTGAGCCACTTCAGAACGTGGAGTTGAAGTATCTCACGTGGAAAGTAGATATATATTTGGCCTTGGCTTCGGCTAGGCGTGTGTCAGAATTGGCAGCTTTGTCATGTGAAAGCCCTTATCTGATCTTCCATAGGGACAGGGCAGAATTGAGGATTCGTCCCCAATTTCTCCCTAAGGTGGTATCAGCGTGTCATTTAAACCAACCTTTTGTAGTGCCTGCGGCTACTCGGGACTTGGAGGCCTCCAAGTTGCTGGATGTAGTCCTGGCCCTGAAAAGTTATGTTTCCAGGACGGCTAGAGTCTGAAATACTGACTCGCTGTTATCCTGCATGCACCCAACAAACTGGGTGCTCCTGCTGCTAAGCAGACTATTGCTCGCTGGATCTGTAGCACGATTCAACTTGCACATTCTGCGGCTGGACTGCCGCATCCTAAATCAGTAAAAGCCCATTCCACGAGGAAGGGGGCTCTTCTTGGGCGGCTGCCCAAGGGGTCTCGGCATTACAACTTTGCCGAGCTGCTACCTGGTCGGGGTCAAACACGTTTGCAAAATTCTACAGGTTTGATACCCTGGCTGAGGAGGACCTTGAGTTTGCTCATGCGGTGCTGCAGAGTCATCCGCACTCTCCCGCCCATTTGGGAGCTTTGGTATAATCCCCGTGGTCCTTACGGAGTACCCAGCATCCACTAGGACGTCAGAGAAAATAAGAATTTACTCACCGGTAATTCTATTTCTCGTAGTCCGTAGTGGATGCTGGGAGCCCGTCCCAAGTGCGGACTCTCTGCAATACGTGTATATAGTTATTGCTTAACTAAAGGGTTTTGTTATGAGCCATCTGTTCATGAGGCTCATTTGTTGTTCATACTGTTAACTGGGTATAGTTATCACAAGTTGTACGGTGTGATTGGTGTGGCTGGTATGAGTCTTACCCGGGATTCCAAATCCTTTCCTTTTAGTGTCAGCTTTTCCGGGCACAGTTTCCCTAACTGAGGTCTGGAGGAGGGGCATAGAGGGAGGAGCCAGTGCACACCAGATAGTGCCTAATCTTTCTTTTAGAGTGCCCAGTCTCCTGCGGAGCCCGTCTATTCCCCATGGTCCTTACGGAGTACCCAGCATCCACTACGGACTACGAGAAATAGAATTACCGGTGAGTAAATTCTTATTTTTTTTTGTGATAATAACCCATTTGGGTTTCTTATTCATTTTCTGATTATACGAGTACATTTTATTGGTATAAGTATAATTCTATATGGTGGAGTATGAGAGTGAGGATTCATTTTAAAGTGATTTAATAAAAGTTATGTTTTAATTATTAGTCATATAACATAAATAAGAGTGCACCCACACAAGAGTCTTCTGCAAAGTTGTTTTTTCTCTAGTATATCACAATAACCAGAGTGTATAGTATAAAGTTGTATTTTAATTTAATGGTAGATCTACAAATTATTAACAACATACTTTTTTTAATATGTAATCACTAAGGTTTCTACCAGGTGATTTCTCATACCGTATCATCAAGTAAAGAGGGACATTCTGCACAACAAAGCCGCGCGGCACCTGAAAAGGCGGTGTGGCCTGTGAAAAGGGGGGTGGCTTTGCGGGGATGTCGCAATCGCGTGTCACGCCTCCCATTTTTTTTTCCGGGAGAAAGGGCATTTTTTTACAGGCGATCTATTAGGATATCCAAAAAATACTCACTCATTCTGTGATTGATATATGTGGGTCCCTACACAATCGGAATACGGTGCGCCCAGGAGACTTACTGAGTATGCCCAAACTCGTCTGATCTTGGAAGCCAAGCACTGCAGGGCCTGGTCAGTACCTGGATGGGGAACCACCAGGGAATACTAGGTACCATAGGTATTTTATTCTCCTACGCACAATATAATTTCAGGACCCACGGTCAGGAATTTGATCTCAGGTTCCAATAATTATTGGACCCTATCAGACCTGAGGTAGTGACCTCATTCTATCAAAATCTCTATTATAGAGGATACGAATGCAATTTTTTTTTGAATGAGGGATTACGTATTTTCGCTTACTTATACCATTATTTCCCCTATAATATGAATATCAATGCTTATGAGTATTAATGCTCCTAAATTATGAATGCTTGCTCTCGTCTTTTTTAAGTATATTATAATAAAAGTTATATCTTAATAATTTCATATTTTAAATTTTTCAAGTGTGCCCTGGAAAAGGCATATAGTTGCTTTTTGTCTTTTTTCTCCTCAAAAGACCACACCCGTAGATCTATTAGGATAGCCTGTAAAAATAAATCTGTGAAACATCTGGAAAAATTGCGTAAAATGTAAATTTTTCGTGCCCAATGTTTTACTGTAGGTAACAGGGTACTGGCCACAGTGTGATAAGAGGTGAACAGGTGTCCTGCAGATGCAGCAGGGGATGTATGGGACGGGTGCATGGTCATCTTTTTTGGAGAAGAAAATAGATTCTTTTAAGATCTCTATATACAGTCTCCTTTCACATTGTAGCATCAATCAGTTGCTTTGTACAGTACAGTACAACAACTGATACCGTACAGCGCTGTACAGTGCATAATACCTTTATCATCAAATCCGTTATCAGGAGATAAATCCACTTGCCTCATAAGCTAACACTCGTCTCTTCTAATCCTTCATTTTTGGATCATTTCCAGATTAATATGAAATTCCCCACGGTCTCCTGCAACACTGCTGATTCCAGTCTCATTCAGCTCTTTAGAAACATATGTCCCATTTAATATTTTTATAGCAATGGTAATTGTGCTCATAAAAATTCTATTCCCCGTATAATGGCCCTCATTCCGAGTTGATCGGTCGCAAGGCGAATTTAGCAGAGTTACACACGCTAAGCCGCCGCCTGACGGGGAGTGAATCTTAGCTTCTTAAAATTGCGACCGATGTATTCGCAATAATGCGATTACTAACTACTTAGCAGTTTCAGAGTAGCTCCAGACTTACTCTGCCTGTGCGATCATTTCAGTGCTTGTCGTTCCTGGTTGACGTCACAAACACACCCAGCGTTCGCCCAGGCACTCCCACCGTTTCTCCGGCCACTCCTGCGTTTTTTCCGGAAACGGTAGCGTTTTCAGCCACACGCCCCTGAAACGCCGTGTTTCCGCCCAGTAACACCCATTTCCTGTCAATCACATTACGATCGCCGGAGCGAAGAAAAAGCCGTGAGTAAAAATACTTTCTTCATAGTAAAGTTACTTGGCGCAGTCGCAGTGCGAACATTGCGCATGCGTACTAAGCGGATTTTCACTGCGATGCGATGAAAAATACCGAGCGAACAACTCGGAATGAGGGCCAATATGCAGGCTGTTGCAAAATGCATGTCATTTAGCTGTTGTCCCTTTACACATGACTACTTCTTTATATACAATAGGACCTCATTCAGTGAGGATTGGATTGCAATTTCTGCTAAAAAGCAGTTGCTGCGATCAAATAGTTGCCGCCCAGAAATTGAGAGAAACGCCCATTGCAGAAATTGCGAATGCATCGCAATGTGTAGCGGTTCACAGAACCATACGCAATTACTGGAGCATCGAAGATTTTTGCTATCTGTGCCAGGCAAGGTCATCCACAATTCTTGCAACACAAGATGCTGGAAGTGGTCATCACTGACGTCAGAGGTCCTCCTTAAAAGCGCCTCGGCACACCTGCGTTTTTTCAGACACACCCAGAAAACGGCAGGTTTCCGCCTAGTCAAACAGAGTCTGCATTGCGATCACAATGTGTACACATTTTCTGTCGCTGTTACTGACGCATGCACAATGCGAATGCTGCACATTCGCAATCATTCAATAATCGCCCAGATTGCTCATTTTTGCAATCCTTACTGAATAAGGTCCATAGGCCGGAAAAAAATCTGGGAATTTAGGAGCCGCCTTTATTTCTTATTTTATTTATTTTTTAACAAGGGAGGTTTCAGTCACACATATTCAACACTAAAATGTAGTGGTCCTGTACAGGAAATTTCCATGGACGACCTTTCAAACATTAGTTATACCCTTCAACCCAGGTTATTGAGCACGGATTCATGCCGTGTCACAGCTGCTTGAAACCATGGTCACACTGCACACTGGACCCTGGTTATTGGCGGATCGTCCCTTTTGCTGGTGCTTCGGAGATGACATCATCTCCAAGCACCGCTGTGCCGACTCTCTTCTGCTTTTAGCATAACCTGGCTCACGTTTTTACACTGCATACTACCTGGGTCATTCTCTGATTCAGCCCTGGTCACAATCCATGTAGATCCTCTTGCACCAAGCCAGGACACAGGTTCCCTGGCAATATCCTGGGTCAGAGGCTTGGGATATTAGACCCTACACCTGTTTGCTAGGAGGTCTTCCTTCCAATGTGCAGATCTGGCTACAGCGGAACAAATTATTAGTATATGAATGTTATTTGGTTCTATTCACACCAAATTCCTATCTGTGTGGAGTTTGCATGTTGCCCACATGCTCGCCTACGTTTCCTCCGAGTTCTCTGGTTTCCTGCCACAATCCAAAAACATTTTGGTAGGTTATTTGAATTGTGACCTAAAAATATTAACCCTAGTGTGTATGCGTGTGTACCTATAGTAGAGGCAGGTACGTATAGGGGCAGGTACGAATGTGAATGACCAAATATCTGTATAGCGGAACATGTACACTGTATAAATAATAAATGACCCCAATGATAATAAGCTTTCAAAGAATTGTTGTTGTTTTTCTTACTGGGGCTAAAATGTAATTACCAATGTTGAAGGCAGATTTATGGAAAATCAAGATGTTTAACAATGCTACAATGAAGCATTGAAGTCTTTATAAATACTACTTAATTATTATTGCTACTGTCATTTAATAAATACTGTAGTAAATCATACATCATTAAGATTATAAGTGCAGAAATAGAGAGAAAAAAACAATCCAAGTTATATAATGTAAAGAATGATTAGACATCAATTATCGCTAACGGTCTATTGCGTTACAATAAATATCCGGGTAATTGAATGACTCCTTAGACCTTAATTGAAGCCAGGCTCTAACTACCTGGAATGGATCCAGTCAAGAACCGGCAACAGGGTGAGGGTGAGAGGAACTATCTGTAATTTGCGTATTTGCAGGACCCGTTCTGCGCATGCACGAACAGGTTCTGCAATGACTGAAGTATTTCAACATCAGACTGTCCGTTACTGACAGTGTGATGCCTTTTGGGGTGGGGTGGGTGACACCTCCATTTGTGAAAACTGAGGCGTGTTGCTGCCTTTTAGGGGGAGGGTAGAGGCCAGGATCTCCTTCATTGGATGGAGATTTCCTGGCCTCTTCCAAGGTACTGCGACGGGCAGCTTGCACGACCCCATTGGGTGCTGCAATCCATCTGATGGTGTCTCAGTGATCCGATGCCTACATCCTAAGACGCAGCTCAGATCACTACTGCAGCAGGAGGCGTCTACTTGTAATAGACGCCTTCTGCTGCATTTACATCCAGAGCTATCGCTACTCCATCCACATCTGAATTAGCCCCGAGGAGTGAAGGCTAGCCCGTCCGATCCAACAGAAGAGCTACGGTTGTACACACTGCTGAAAAGTTAATGCTGGCTAAGATAAAAAGGTGCAGGTGCACCATACACCATTAAAATTATTATAACCATAATATAATATTTGAGGTTCTTGGCATATATTGGCCAGTATATGAGCCTGCCCTCCTGCTTCACGGTGACCTCATTGGACAGGTCCCTAACACTTTAGGGGTTCACCTCCAGGACGCAGAGCACCCCCAGACCACCCCAGCCAAACCACCCAGGGCATCACACAGAAAAAGGATAGGAGTGAAAGATCAGTGTTAAGCAAATGAAAGAGGCTGCTGAATGTAAAAGAAAAGAAAAGGACAGCAGTAAAGTGTCAGAGTGTTAGAATGTGAAGTTTAGCTGAGCAGTGTTATAAGTGTAAAAAATATGTGTAAAAAGCTACATAAATATAAAACAAACACAATGGGGTATATTTACTAAGGTCCCGATTTTGACCGAGATGACGTTTTTTCATCAAAGTGTCATCTCGGTAATTTACTAAACTCAAATCACGGCAGTGATGAGGGCATTCGTAATTTTTGGGTAGTCCATGAAAATAATTACGAATGAATACACCATCGGTCAAAACGCGGCTGTTTAAGTATGAATCTCGGTCATTTACTAAGAAGTGCAAAGCAAAAAAAAATAAAACACTGCCGTGAAAAATTACAACTCGTAAAAAAGTGCTAAAAAAAAACAGACCTGCTTTTTTAATCCGTGATTGTATAGGCATGCAGGGATCCATGAGATCCGTGCATGTATATCAGTGGGAAGGGGTGGGAAAGTGGTTATTTTCTAAAAAAAAATTGCGTGGGGTCCCCCCTCCTAAGCATAACCAGCCTCGGGCTCTTTGAGCCGATCCTGGTTGCAGAAATATGGGGAAAAAATTGACAGGGGTTCCCCCATATTTAAGCAACCAGCATCGGGCTCTGCGCCTGGTCCTGGTTCCAAAAATACAGGGGACAAAAAGAGTAGGGGTCCCCCGTATTTTTAAAACCAGCACCGGGCTCCACTAGCTGGACAGATAATGCCACAGCCGGGGGTCACTTTTATATAGTGCCCTGCGGCCGTGGCATCAAATATCCAACTAGTCACCCCTGGCCGGGGTACCCTGGGGGAGTGGGGACCCCTTCAATCAAGGGGTCCCCCCCCCAGCCACCCAAGGGCCAGGGGTGAAGCCCGAGGCTGTCCCCCCCCATCCAATTGGCTGCGGATGGGGGGCTGATAGCCTTTTGTGAAAATGAAAAGATATTGTTTTTAGTAGCAGTACTACAAGGCCCAGCAAGCCTCCCCCGCATGCTGGTACTTGGAGAACCACAAGTACCAGCATGCGGCGGAAAAACGGGCCCGCTGGTACCTGTAGTACTACTACTAAAAAAATACCCAAAAAAAGACAAGACACACACACCTTGAAAGTAAAGATTTATTACATACATCCACACAAACATATACACATACTTACCTTATGTTCACACGCAGGTCGGTCCTCTTGTCCAGTAGAATCCATGGGGTACCTGTTGAAAAAATTATACTCACAAAATCCAGTGTAGATCGGTCCTCTTCAAATCCATTTGTAATCCACGTACTTGAGAAAATAAAAAAACGGAGTCCCGACCACGAACTGAAAGGGGCCCCATGTTTTCACATGGGACCCCTTTCCCCGAATGCCAGAAACCCACTCTGACTTATGTCTAAGTGGGTTTCTTCAGCCAATCAGGGAGCGCCACGTTGTAGCACCCTCCTGATCGGCTGTGTGCTCCTGTACTGACTGACAGGCGGCACACGGCAGTGTTACAATGTAGCGCCTATGCGCTCCATTGTAACCAATGGTGGGAACTTTCTGCCCTGCGGTTGACCGAAAGTGACCTCACCGCTGAGCAGAAAGTGAATATTCACCCGGCGGAGACTCAGCGACCCGGCGAGAGAAACAGCGCGAGAAGACGCTCGGCGGCCATATTGGAAGGCTCATAAGGTACAGTGCACTCACTGCTGCCAGGCCGCTGAACGGAGCTTCGGCACCTGGCCTGAAACACTGAGGTGCCTAAATGTGAGGGGGGGAAGGGGGACCCATGAGGCTAGGCCAGACAGGCCTTGGTGCACTATATTATTAATTATAGTGCTCCCTTCACCCATCCGTCAAGCAATCCATCCATCCATCCACCCATCCAATCATAAACCAAATTAGACATCTACGGTGGCTGATACCTTGCTTGGTGGCCTGGGGACACGCAGATTCTCCCCCTTAGGGCCATATCGGATATATTACCACTGCAAGTGGACGAATGGAGCCCTAGCCTCATACATGTCTGCCTGATGACACCCTAAAGACCACGAGGGGGCTTATGCACGGCGACGGTCCTCATGCTTCACAGTGCCGAGGATATATGAAAGGGTAATCCTACCCCGTTTTATTTAAAGACCGATCTCATGGTGAGAGGGATAAAGAAAAAGAAAAAGGCCAAGACCAAGCCGGACGCGACTCCACTCCCCGTGAACCGGCGCTCATCAGACTTACGTCAATTCCTAACTTCCCCAATCCCATCCCCCGCTGCTTCTTCTACGGTCCCGACCTCCCCGAGTTTACACGATCCGGTGGGCGGCATGGCCTCCCCTGGGACTCCAGTGCCCCCACAGGCCCTCTCTCTGTCAGCGGAGATAAGTGAAATATTGTCTCATGTACGGACACTTCCTACGAAACAAGATTTCTCCGATTTGGAGTCTCGTCTACTTTCCACCATTACTCAGGAAGTGACAGCGCTCCGACAAGACATGTCTCAAGTCGCGACACGAGTAGATGTCCTGGAACGCCATGAATCGTCTGCAGTGGACTCTCTGATCAAATTTCGGGAAGTGCTATTTCACCAACGGGATGATATCTCCTTCCTGAAATCACGCATTGAGGACATGGATAATCGCGGCCGGCGAAATAATATTAGAGTCCGGGGACTGCCTGAGAGCGTCCAGCAAACAGACCTGGTAGACGCCTTATCTAAGATATTTGGGGAACTTACCGACCTGGATCCGAACAAGGACATTATATTCGATAGAGCTCACAGAGCCCTCCGTCCTCGAGGCTTGCCCTCCGACAGACCACGGGACGTGATTTGTAGGCTCCACTATTACGCCCAAAAAGAGGAAATAATGAGGTCGGCCCGTCAACTGGACAGCATTAACTTTCAAGGCGACAAGATTCAGATATTTCCTGACCTTGCCTGGTCAACCTTACAACAACGTCGCGCCTTGAAACTTCTTACAGACTCTCTCAGGAAGCTCGAGCTGAAATACAGATGGGGCTTTCCATTCTCCCTCCAGGTCTCTCATGGCGGCAAAATTGCGAGTCTTTCTAGACCGTCGGACTTACAGGCTTTCTTCACGATCCTGGGAATCCCTCCGGTTCCGGTTCCGGTTCCTGACTGGGACGCCTTTCACCACCTCCCGGACTTGCCTGTTGTGCTCCCTCCAGATGACGCGTGGCAGCAAGTTCGCTCCCCGCGGATGCGGGGATCCACTCCTGGCCCACGTCCTTCGAAGCCTCCTTGAATGAGATGCCTTGTCCCGAGTGGATGTAAATTTGCTTGCTGAATATGTTATACATTGAGTTTTTCTCTTTCTTAATAGTGCAATGTGTTGCTCACTAATGAGATCGGTTTTTGTTTTTGTTTTTATTTTATTTTTGTTCTTGTTTATGTAGATGGATAATAGTGTACAGACGCTAAAGTCTACTGAAACCCGGTTTGATAACTTGAGGATTATCTGTACACTCTTATGCCAATATATACTTATATATTTGTATGCTCTATTTTTCATGTTTCACATGTGCTTAATGCACACCTCGGTAATACCGTATATTTAACGAGTTTCTATTTTGGGAGTGGTCGCTGTCCTGAGCCCCCCGCAGGACCCCACTATGCTGCATCCCCTGTTTCTTTGGACCGGGAGTCGGCAGGATTCCGCTCCTGTCCTTTTTGCAGCAGTTTTTGTAGTAACACCACTTCTGTTTAATGTCAAAGTACTTTTTGGCGGAGATTTCCCCGCCGCAGCTTTTTCTTTCTATTTCCTTGCTTTTCCTTTTTCCTATCTCCCCCACCTGTTATTTTTCCCTCACCTTTCCCAGGGTCTGCCGAAGAGAAGACTATTGTGAAACGATTGGATCTGACTGATAATGGGGGTGAGTGATTTACACGTAACTACCCTTAACGTCAAAGGGCTGAATGTCCCTGAAAAAAGGTCTAAACTTCTTAAATGGCTTAGAGATGAAAGAATAGACGTTGCTTTTATTCAGGAAACACACTTCAAGATGGGACACGTGCCGTCCCTTAAATGTCACTATTACCCGCATGTTTTCCTGTCCAATAATTCGGCTGGTAAGACACTAGGTGTAGCCATACTACTTGCCCGCCACCTGCCTGTCCTCCGTGTTGCCTCCCACAGAATAGCTGAAGGTAGGGGGTTGCTGGTGAAATGCGACATATATGGCCAACGTTTCTCTTTTTTAAATATATAAGCCCCTAACGCTAAACAACCTTCCTTTCTATCCTCAGTTCTAGAAGACGCGGAACCTCTTTTGGAGGGGGTGGTAGTGATGGGAGGTGATCTAAATTGGACCCTGGATCCTCGCCAGGACAATTCTAAAACGATTTCCTGCAAGCCAGAGAGGGAGCATAGAGGAATGAGACGTGCTCTGCTCGACCACCAGCTGATCGACACATGGAGATTGACACACCCCACTGATATAGATTACACCTATTTCTCACACCCGCACCAGACATATTCCAGAATTGATTATTTCTTTTTGAGTCACCGAGACTTACACCTTCTGTCTGATGCCTCTATAGGACAGATTGTATGGTCCGATCATGCCCCAGTCAACCTCACCATACGCTTACCTCCCAACGCACATCGCCAATGGTCCTGGCGTTTTAACGACACTTTCCTGCAAGATGCAGACTGTAAGTCCCAAATTGGCAACGCTTTGGACTCTTACATTTGTGCTAACGACTTAGATTATACTTCCAAAGTCTCAGTATGGGAAGCTCACAAATGTGTCATCAGGGGGGTTTGCGTTCAAATAGGATCCTTTCGCAAAAAGCAGAGGGAGAAACTCAGAGAGGATTTACTGTCTAGGATACAATCTCTCGAGCTTCTACATAAAAAATCCCAAACCCCACAACACTACGCCGATCTCGAAACTGCTAGGGCGGCTCTGAATAAGTTACTCTCAGATAGAGTCAAGTTTTCTTATCGGAAGTGCCGTAGCAGATACTATCAATGGGGCAATAAGCCTGGAAAATTACTGGCCAAAGCACTTAGAGAACAACGTGCTCTTACTTTTATCCATACAATTAAAGACAATCATGGCCAACCCCAACACCAGACACCCCACATAGCCAGGGCCTTCAGGACATATTACTCCACTCTGTATAACCTCTCCTGCCCAACCGGTAGAATTGACAGGTCGTCCCATCAAAAAGCCATAGCTGACTACTTACGGACCTTACATTTCCCCACACTGACCGCAATATCGCAAGATCTAGACGCCCCGTTTTCTACTGAGGAGGTTCAGAGAGTTATTGAATCCTCTCCTAATGGCAAGAGTCCCGGCCCCGATGGATATACTATTGCCTATTACAAAGCTTTTAAGGAGAAATTAATCCCTATACTCACAAGAGCCTTTAACACCATATCAGATCAATCGCCCTTCTCCCCACAATCTCTCGAAGCCCATATTGCAGTTCTACCCAAAGAGGGTAAGGACCCCAGTCTTTGCTCCAGTTACCGCCCAATCTCCCTATTAAATATTGATATAAAGCTTTTCGCTAAATTGATTGCAAACCGCCTTAAACTACTGTTGCCCGGCTTGATACATGGAGACCAATCTGGATTTGTTTTAGGCCGAGAAGCCAGGGACAATACCTCCAAAGTGCTCAGCATGATTCACTATGCCGGCCAGCTCTCATCCCCATCTATCCTACTGTCGACTGATGCAGAAAAAGCTTTTGACAGAGTGGACTGGGATTTTTTGACCGGAATATTGAGACATCTGGGACTTGGTAACGTCTGTCTTCACAGAATCCTATCCCTCTATTCCTCCCCATCCGCCAAAATTAGGATTAATGGCTCCCTTTCTGACTCCTTTCCAATTTTCAACGGTACGCGACAGGGATGCCCGCTATCCCCATTGCTCTTTGTCCTTTGCATGGAAACACTAGCCCGAAGCATTAGGGCTAACCCAAATATTTCGGGCTTGTTGGTAAGGGAGACCGAATACAAACTGGCATTATATGCAGATGATCTACTCGCAATAATCACGAATCCGGTCACCTCTTTGCCAAACTTAATGGCGGAGTTTGAGAAGTTTGGAGTCCTCTCTAACTTCAAAATAAATTATTCCAAATCTATTGCCATGAACTTAACTACACCTCCTGCTATAGTAGAAAGCCTGAAACAAGCCTTCCCCTTCACCTGGCATGATCATAAATTAAAATATTTGGGGGTGTTACTGACCAATGACTTATCCAAAGTGTTCTCCCTAAATTTTAAACCCTTATTGTCTAGGCTTCGTTTAGACTTCCTGTTATGGAAAAAACTGAGACTGTCCTGGTTCGGAAGGATCAACGTAGTTAAAATGAATGCCCTCCCCAGGATTTTATTCTTTCTCCAGACCCTTCCGATACACATCCCCCTGCTATGGCTTCGGGATGTCCAGAGGCTTATCCGTACATTTGTATGGGGTGGTAATACACCTAGATTTAAACATGACATTTTGTTCAGGAGAAAACATCAAGGGGGGCAACAACTCCCACATATCCCTAACTATTACCACGCGGTACACCTGAATAGGATACTGGAATGGACACGTGCCAAGGACCGCAAACAATGGGTCCTCCTAGAGGAGGGCTGTCTCCCACATTATATTGAAATTGCACCTTGGCTTCCTACCCTCCCGAAGGTGTCACACCCCACGGTCTCTCCCACGCTCAGATTATGGACCAAGCTGAGATCCCAGAGTCATATTTCCTCCGAATGGTCCCCCTTAACCTCTTTTCTCTATAACTCCGAATTTGCCCCTGGCCTTCAAGGGACTGCTTTCGCCCCATGGGCAGAGGCTGGGATCTTTAGAGTCGGTCAGCTGGTGAGCTCGGGTAGGGTGCGCTCTTTTTCAGATGTTCAATCCTCTTGGAACCTACACAGTGCTGAGTTTTGGAGGTTCCTGCAGGTCCACCATTTTATATCATCTCCTAAGAACTTCTCTGACGTAACTAGGGACCTCACTGGGTTTGAGAAACTATGTATCTCCCCCAGTTCACCCACGCATACTATTTCACAAATCTATACGTTGATTATGGAAAATTTCTTCCCACAACCTCCTGCCTTTTTGGCTTCCTGGGAGAGGGAATTGTCGGGGCTACCTACTCAAATTAACTGGGAATCCGTGTTTAAGAACGCTTAGGCGAGTTCTTTATGCATCTCGACACTAGAGACCCTTTATAAACTTATATATAGGTGGTATAGGACCCCTCGTGTTCTCAATAAAATGTTTCCCTCTCTTACGAATGTGTTGGAGATGCAAAAATGCCCCAGGGAGTTTTATACATATTTGGTGGGATTGCCCTCTTATAACTCCATTCTGGGCAGAGGTATTTAAATGCACCGAACAGATAGTGGGTGACGAAATCCCGAAAGACCCAGATTTCTGGCTCCTTAATCACACCCCCGCAGGGTCACACTCCTACAAACATTCCCTGTTAAGACACCTTTGCAACGCTGCTAAAGCGGTGATCCCAATTCTTTGGAGATCCACCTCTCCACCCTCAATTAAAATGTGGTTCACAAAGATTGATCACTTCTTGGACATGGAAGACCTGGTTTCCTTCTCATCTGGGAAAACAGTTAACTTCATAGCTATTTGGTTTCCCTGGTACGACTTTAAGGACACATCGCAGTATCGGTCCTATATTGCGACATAACCCCCCTCATGTTGGTAAACAGGCCCATATCCATACCTATATCATTATTCATACCCATACTCATATTCCGACAATGTTGTTTCTGTACTGTGGCCCAGACTCAGGATTGGTGGGGAACGCCCATACGCTCCCCAAATAGTCTGCCCGCACTACGCAGACTGTCACACCTGACCCTGCCCACCCTAACCTTCCCTTACTTATCCTCTTTTCCTCTTCTCCTCTCTCTCTTTTTTCTCTTTCCCATTCATTGATGCTGTTTTGATATTATGCTCTTCTTTTATAAGCTTTAATGTTGTTAGAAATGCAGACAGATATTTTTCTACTAAGGGCGCTCTATGTGTGGTGTACTGATGAATATATGCTACGCGATATTTTTGTATGCCCTCCTTTTGTTTTTGAAAATGTTACTGTAATGTTTTTGAATACTGCTTTGACTAATAAAAACAGTTTACACAAAAAAAAAGTAAATGTAAGGTGGTGATGCCCCAAGGTGGCCCAGCCAGAGCAATATAGGGAGCCCCACGCCCCAAAAGCTCACCCCCAAACTGACTTTGTATATAATTAAAAGGATCATACCTATGTCTTTTGTGCAGTCAGAATGTGCTGGTTCCCTGTTTAAAAGCCTGAGAGGCAGTGGGTGGGGTGCTAATCCAGAGATGAGGGCTGTCCCAATCCCTCAGGTGTGTATACACACACATAATATAGACTATATGGAAACGGGGCCTGGACTGCACTCCCTAGCTTATTATAATGGGATGTGCTACCTTGCTGGGACTAAGTACTGTAATACTACAACATAGGAACAAAGGGTGCAGGTGCACCATACACCATTAAAATTATTATAACCATAATATAATATTTGAGGTTCTTGGCATATATTGGCCAGTATATAAGCCTGCCCACCTGCTTCACCGTGACCTCATCGGACAGGTCCCTAACACTATAGGGCAGGGGTGGCCAAACAGTCGATTGTGATCGACTGGTCGATCGCGGACATGCGACCAGTCGATCGCGATCCGCTGCCCATCCACCCGAAGCCGCGCCTCTCCTGCCTGCAGTCCTGTCCCTCAGTCTGGTCTCCGGCAGTGACGGCGGAGTGTATAGCTCAAATCAATCACCGGTTCGTTGGCCAATCAGAGCTCGCGAACCGGCGCCTGATTTGAGCCATACACGCTGCCGTCACTGCCGGAGACCAGACTGAGGTGGCAGGACGGCAGGCAGGAGAAGCGCGCGCTGCGCTCTCCACACAGCACGGTGAGCACTATGGGGGCATATCTGGCAATGTGGGGCATATGTGGCACTGTGGGGGCATATCTGGCACTGTGGGCACAGTGGCAGCATATGTGGCACTGTGGGGTCATATCTGGCATTGTGGGGGCATATCTGGCACTGCAGACACATGGCACTGTGGGGGCATATCTAATCTGGCACTGTGGGGGCATATCTGGCACTGCGGGCACATGGCACTGTGGGGGCATATCTGTAATCTGGCACTGTGGGGGCATATCTGGCACTGTGGGGGCATATCTGGAACTGTGGCCACATGGCACTGTGGGGGTATATCTGTAATCTGGCACTGTGGGGGCATATCTGGCACTATGGGGGCATATCTGGCACTGCGGGCACATGGCACTGTGGGGGCATATATGTAATCTGGTACTGTGGGGCATATCTAGCAGTGTGGGCACATAGCACTGTGGGGGCATATCTGTATCTGGCACTGTGGGGGCATATCTGGCACTGTGGGGGGCATATCTGGCACTGGGGGCATATCTGGAGCTGCGGCCACATGGCACTGTGGGAGTATATCTGAAATCTGGCACTGTGGGGGCATATCTGGCACTATGGGAGCATATCTGGCACTGCGGGCACATGGCACTGTGGGGGCATATCTGTAATCTGGCACTGTGGGGGCATATCTAGCAGTGTGGGCACATGGCACTGTGGGGACATCTGTATCTGGCACTGTGGGGGCATATCTGGCACTGTGGGCACATATGTGTATCTGGCACTCTGGGGGCATATGTGTTTGAGGTTTTTACCTGTGGGGGCCAGTGTGTTATTTTGTGCGAGACTGGGGAAGAGAAGGAACCAGGATGCACTATGGGAGAAAGGCTAATAATAATACTTTACCATGGGGGTAATTCACGGTTGATCGTAGCAGCAAATTTGTTAGCAGTTGGACAAAACCAGGGGGGTCATTCCGACCCGATCATACGCTGCAGTTGTTCGCAGCAATTGGATCGGAACTGTGCATGTGCCGGCGCCACAGTGCGCCGGTGCATGCCAGACGGCCGAAGGCGGTCTTTAACTAGCGATCGCCTCTGCCTCATTGACAGGCAGAGGCGGTCACTGGGTGGGAGGGGGCGGCACTGCGTTTTTTGTCTGCTGTTCTCAGGGTACGGTACGGCCAACGCAGGTGTGGCTGGACCGTGCGGGAGGCGGGCCGCAGCGGCTGCATGTGACCCGGGGCAGTGACGAGTAACTCCCAGCCAGCCGCAGGAGCTGTGAAGATGATCGTAGCTGTGCTAAATTTAGCATAGCTAAGATCAACTCGAAATAACCCCCCCATGTGCACTGCAGGTGGGGCAGATATAACGGGTGTAGTACTGGTGACCGGCGGTCTCCTTACCGACGCCGGGATCCCGGCAGCATACCGACGCCGGGATCCCGGCGGGGAGGGGCGAGTGCAGCAAGCCCCTTGCGGGCTCGGTGGCAACCTGCGGTCGCCACGGGTTCTATTCCCACTCTATGGGTGTCGTGGACACCCACGAGTGGAAATAGTCCCTGTTGGTCAGCATGCCGACCATCGGGATAGTGAGCCGTCGGGCTCATGGAGGAGGTCATGTGACTGTCGGTCAGCTGACCGGCGGTCACATGAATACCACCCGATATAACATTTGCAGAGAGAGTTAGATTTGGGTGGGTTATTTTGTTTCTGTGCAGGGTAAATACTGGCTGCTTTATTTCTACACTGCTATTTGATTTCAGTTTGAACACACCACACCCAAATCTAACTCTCTCTGCACATGTTATATCTGCCCCACCTGCAGTGCACATGGTTTTGCCCAACTGCTAACAAATTTGCTGCTGCGATCAGATCTGAATTAGGCCCCATGTACTTACTTGAAATGTTTGTAGTCACTTTAGATCAGACATGTCCAAACTTTCCTGCTTTAGATACTATCACCAGGTTAATTTAGCAAATGTTGTGATCAATTAATACTTATATACTTAATAATGTTGAGATTTGTGAAGCCATCCATTTTTCACTTCTTTTTCTCATTGCTTTCTAAAATGTTGTATATTGTAAGAAATGTCTGTTTCCAGTTAAGCACTTCTTCTTGTACCTATATTGCATGATGTGTCTGCTTAATGCAATGCACAGTGATTTACTATAATTGAGTGATTCCATTTGTAATTCTGTTGTATGCCGAAAATAGGAGTCCTCAGTTGCTGTTGCTAGGAAACAGAGCCAGGGAAATCCCATGCCATTCCCCGTCTATACTAAAAGCACTATATTTTGTCTCCCTAAAATAGCATGCATTTCTTTGAAGAAAAACATATCAAGGGTGTTTATCTTGGTTGGATAAGGAATATTTTGTTGGTCTCAAGGTCCTATGGAAAAAACAACAACATTAAACCATTAGAAAGGTCTTTTTTATTTTATTTTTCAAAAAAAAATATTTATTTATCTGGCTACTTTTCTGTTTTTTTTAGGATAAATGCACTGTTACACAATATTGGCATATTGATTTTGAGTAAAACTAATCCGCTGTTCTGCCAAAATATATTGGCAATGCACACATCCAGCTGTAAGAGGTCTGTCAACCATTCTGATTGCTGTAGCATACTGTAAAAAGCAGCATATATACTTTAGAATACAAAGATCCTTATTTTTGTGTTCTAATCCTCTGCTGACAGTCTTGGATGCAGATTCCATTTAGTCAAAATCTCCCAGGGCCGTAGCAGGACAATATTCTGGACATATCATGATGAAGGGGTGGAGCCACCGGGACAAGGGAGTAGGGATGGACAATGATGGCTGGGCTTCCACCATCAAAACTTTCGATGCAATGGTAAGTCATGCTTTCGCATACACAATAGTGACTCACGGCCATCCTCAATGTTAAACAGCTTAATTCGAATGGCTATCGCTTCCACACCTTTCGATGTTGGTTGCTGTTGGAATGCTGCCATGGAGTGGTAAAAACAATAGCATCACAATAAAAATATTGATGCTGTTAAACCATCGGAATTCAATGTCCAACCTTACCTGAGAGAAGCTGGGGTCCTAAGGACACTCTTGACGTCCCTTCAGGCTGCAGGTTGCCATTTCAGATACCATGCAAACTAAAAGTAGGTGCCACCGCCTAAGTCCTGGGTGGCTCCACCGTTTGCACATGCCCTGAGTGGACATTTACTAAGCAGTGATAAGAGCGAAGAAGTGAGCCAGTGTAGAAGTTGCCCCATTAACCAATCAGCAGCTCTGTATAATTTTATAGTATGCAAATTATAGATGTTACTTCAGTGCTGATTGGTTGCCATGGGCACGTCTCCATTGGCTCACTTCTCTGCTCTTATCACTGCTTAGTAAATGTCCCCCTTAAGGCCCGTACACACTGGTCGATATATCGTCCGTTCTCTTGAATGGCCGATGTATCGCGGGACCGTCGGCCAGTGTGTACGGCCGATACGTCTGTGAACTCCGTCGTTAACAGCAGACGTATCGCGTCGGCCGCGCAGCACAGCCGACGGCCAATATATCTACCGATATATTGGCGCATCGCTGTGTGTGCACGCGTACACATGCTGCGGCTGCCGGCGGTGATTGACAGCTGAACTGGGCGGGCGTGTGTACACGCCCGCCCAGTTCATGACGTCAGTCCCCGACGGATCGGGCAGTGTGTATGCACAGCCCATAGATATATCTGCAGATCAATTGATCTGCAGATATATCTATTAGTGTGTGCCCACCTTAAGTTACAGCCATGCCTCGCACATTAATGTAAAGTGGTTTGTTGGCCTCATATCAGTTCAATTAAAAATTATCAAAGCTGCCTGCTGTAATAATGTCCTATGGTGGTCATTCCGAGTTGTTCGCTATTTTTTTTGTTCGCACAACATATTCGCAAAATTGCGATTACGTTGTACAATAGCGAATATCCGCCCCAACGTATTTTTGCTATTTTGTACGCAGTAGTACACAAAGTAGGCGTATGCCAAATGACAACGCATTAATGCAAACCCATCGCATGAGCACAAACCTCATCGTTAAAATACTAACTCATCGTAGATTTACACAATGGGGGTAATTCCAAGTTGATTGCAGCAGGAAATTTTTTAGCAGTTGGGCAAAACCATGTGCACTGCAGGGGAGGCAGATATAACATGTGCAGAGAGAGTTAGATTTGGGTGTGGTGAGTTCAATCTGCAATCTAAATTGCAGTGTAAAAATAAAGCAGCCAGTATTTACCCTGCACAGAAATAAAATAACCCACCCAAATCTAACTCTCTCTGCACATGTTATATCTGTCCCCCCTGCAGTACACATGGTTTTGCCCAACTGCTAAAAAAAATTCCTGCTGCGATCAACTTGGAATTACCCTTATTCCTCTTAAATTTGCACAAGCTTTTGCGAAAAAAAACGCACATCAATGGGTTTTTTTTTCAAATTTTAAGTTAAATAAGGCTCCACAAGCCTTCCTCAATTACGAATCTAATTAGTGTAATGAATGACAATGGTCCTGACCAATTAAGTCTTCAAAGAATACCAGAAGAACACTTTGTAGGCATAATTGGCCATAAACATTGAACAGGAAAAATTACAAATATAGATATGGGAAATGTGCCTGGTCTAATGCAAATGTTTGAAGTATTGTGTAGATGTGTAGTGTGTGAATAAATGTGTTTACATGTATTTATAATCCATAGCCTCCTAACGGTTTTTTTTTTTTAATTATTGTTGGTGTATTTTTATGAAATTATTCTTAAGTAAGATGTGTGAACTGTTTTAGGTCCCCAATTTCTGCACGCCAATGTGCTGTTCCTTTATAGCATAAATAAACACAACACCCGCTTAACTTCAACAATTTTTGTATTTATTTGTTTGTTTGTTTTTTGTTTTTCAGAAATTAAAATGTGAACAAAATAAAAATTATAAACGTTAAAAAAATTCTCAATTGCCTCTATATCGGCAATTACTGCCCTCAAATTGCCTTTTAGGTGTTGTAAAAGTGCAGGCAAACTGGTGGGATCTCCAACTGCAGCATCTGAAAAGAAGAGTCAAAGAAAACATTACTAACTTACTCACATTACCTATTATACAAGCAAGGCACAAAGCACACTTTAATGCCTAAGTGACTACATCATGTATGTTTGAATGTTAAAACAGTAGCATACCAACACACAAGCATGCTCAGCAATGTTTTTTAATGTCAAATTTTTCATTGTAAAAGTGTGCCACACCATGGCATACATTTACTAAGATGGGAGTTCTATTTAAGATGGGACATTGGCAATAGCAACCAATCAGATTCCACTTATTATCTTCTAGAAGGTGCAAAATAAATGAGAAGTATAATCTGCTGGGTTGCTATGGGCAACATCCCATCTTCAATAGAACTCCCATCTTAGTAAATGTAACACCATGCTGGGATTCATTCACATCTGGAGTGAAGCAGACTTTTCTTTTTTGTTGTTGGCCCTGCATCATCACACTGCATATCAACATCTTCAGAAGGACAACATATCCTAGCATGCCCACACTCCCTGAAAGCCTGCCTTACTACATAAGGTGAAACAAGTTATTTTATTAAAAATTAATCAATTTTTGAGTGTAACTTTCACAACACAAATCACTGTGTCCTTAGCCTGGCTAACAAAGTGAAGCATGCGAGTTGAATGTGCTAATATTCAGAATACCCAGGCACAAGTGTAAAAGACCAACAACATACTAAACTCCACTCAGGTCTAACTGTTTCACTGACAACCTAGCACATATAAACCCTGTTGTCCTGGCAACCCTGTCGACCTAATGAGTGTCGACCTAGAGTGGACACCCTAAACATTGCAGACATAGACACTGTACATCTAATGATACTCACACAAATGTAAATGCAACATCCATACCATGATGAAGAACACAAACATTTTTCCTAGGCCAAAGATTGGCCACAGTACAACACTGCATGTATTGGAATTTGAAGTTAAAGTAGGTAACAAATACATGTAAAATCTTACTCTCATCTGGCACATGCGCAGCACCCTCAACATCCTCAGGGGCTTCTGCTGCCCATTCACTGGATGGGGGAAGGAGGCTGGATGGGGGAAGGAGGCTGGATGGGGGAAGGAGGATGGATTGGGGAGATGATTACAGAGGGTGGGTCTGATTGAGAAGGGGAGGGGTGCGGAGAGGGTGTTTGGGCCACAGAGGGGGAGGGGGCCAGAGAGGGAATGAGAGGGGGAGGTGGGAGGAGTGGTGGTTTGGCCTACAGAGTGGGAGGGGGACAGAGAGGGGTATTGGTAAAGAGAGGGGGAGGAGGGCAGAGAGGGTGATTGGGGCGGAGAGGGGGATTGGGCCACAGAAGGGGAGGGGGCCTGAGAAGGGGATTGGGAAAGAGATGGTGATTGGGGCGGAGAGGGGGATTGGGCCACAGAAGGGGAGGGGGCCTGAGAAGGGGATTGGGAAAGAGAGGGGGAGGGGGCGGAGAGGGGCTTGGGGCCACAGAAGGGGAGGGGGGCTGAGAAGGGGATTGGGAAAGAGAGGGGGAGGGGGGCGGAGAGGGGCTTAGGACCACAGAAGGGGAAGGGGGCTGAGAAGGGGATTGGGAAAGAGAGGGGGAGGGGGGTGAAGAGGGGCTTGGGGCCACAGAAGAGGAGGGAGGCTGAGAAGGGGATTGGTCAGGGCTTCGATCCGCAGCTTGCCGTTGTGCTTGCCCTAGAATGACATATGTAATATTTAGTTTGTGGATTTAAAAATCTTACCAACAGCATTTTACAATTACACTGTTCTGTCCCATGTTAAAGACACGGGTAAATTTACTATGGTTTTTTTTTTTTTTAAGAACTGGTGATGTTGCCCATAGCAAACAATCTGATTCTACTTAACATTTATCAAGCTGCTTCTAGAAGATAATAGATAGAATGTGATTGGTTGCTATAGGCAACATCACCAGTTCAAAAAAATTCCCACCTTAGAAATTTTCAACCACAGAGCAAGTTATTGGGTTCTGTCGACAGCCTGTGTAGCAACTCAGTACAACAACATTCACTTTTTCAGAAGCACTTTGCTACACAGTGAGTACTGCTTGCAATAACCACACACACTGTCCTGTTTGTTCTACAATAGTATATTGACAGTCTGCTAATTTTCACACTATATAACTTAGTGAAAATATGCAGTCTTTACATTAAAAGTTTCTGCTAATAATCTCAGTGTTATTTAATGTAATGTGAAACTTACTGCGGCTACGTCTATTGCGGATTTGTTGGCAGAGTTCCGCCAACCGGTCCGGCGTGCAACGGCGGAGGTCGCTCCAGCGTCTTTCCAGTTGTATAATTGTCCGTCTGGTCTGGGTGCGTGTGCGGAGTATACGGCGGACCTCCGCGTAGGCCTCGCGCTTTACCCTATTTGGGATAAAGGGCCCTGCGCGGCCTATGCGACGGTCCATTACCGCGACCAACACGCGCAGCTCACGTTGGGTAAATGCAGCTGCGCGCATGGTGCCAATGGCGTTTTCCATATATGGGCTTATATTTATAGTGTGTGGTGGCATGTGATTGGTTGTAAATTTATGGTGTCATCTGTAATAAACTTTATTGATGTGTGCATTACTGTGAAGGACAGTGGGGACAGTTCGCCTTAGCGGACATTCGCACCCGCGGAAGGATTAAAAAAAAAACACAAACATTCACTCACAAACACACATACACTCACATACACAAACTTATTGAAAAGTAATTGTTAGAATCTGTGTACTCACCACATTTTGCATGAACAATCAGCTGCACAAAGTCACATAGTTTATGACATTTAGGATAAGATTGTAATTTTTAATGTAAACAGATGCACAAGCCAAACATTAAAAAAAACAAGGAACTTGGGTTACTAGGGGTAACATGGCATAGTATTAGATATGGACACATATTCCCACTAAAAAAAAAAGGTATTAAGTAACATTAAGTGTAGCCTGCATTATGTTGCTCATGTTATTTGGTATGTACAAAGGAATATGTCTATGTCGAGAAGATTTAGCTGATGTATTTTATAAGTTGGTTTATTCACACTTGATTAAATTTGATAGTATTAAGCACATAATTTAAACATGCAGCTAACATCAAAGTATTTTACACAATAAATAAAATACAGTGCATTATTTGTGAGTGTGTCAGAGTTATACCTGGTAAATATAATTTTTTAATGTGGGCATACAATTGCTATTTGGAGTCTTTTGTAACTGCAGTGTTTGGCAAGTAATTGGTGAACAGGTGAATGCATTGGCCAATTAATTGCTAATTAGGCCAGACACACTTGTAACAGTACTTCGCAAGTGCTGAGTAGCTGCAGACTTACTCCTCGGCTGCGACGAGATTGCGAACATTTGTTGTGTTATTTTAACCATCGGCTATACATTTCTGCACAAAATACGCCCACTGCCAGTTGCCTACTCCAACACTTGCCGCCCACTTTCACGCCAATTTCGTTAGGTAGCGAAGCCGAGCCTCTGTCACGCCTCCGTCACTCCCTGTTTTCGGTGATGTTGTACGAGCTGATTTTCAGTTAGTACTTTTGCACAAGCGTCGTATCGCTCCTTTTGCGCACGCGCATTTCTGCTTTCGCGCATGCGCAGTTCGCGTTTTTTTGCCGTTTGCGATGCGATGAACTGCTGCGATCAACTCGGAATGAGGGCCTATGTGCGCAGCTGCAAATCACATAGAACTATGACACAACCTTGTGTTAGCTACTGCAATTTATGTGCCAGCTACTAACATTGAATGATAGGATTCATATTACCTGCTTGAGATCAGTGTTGGAACTACAATATTACTTGATCAAGGGGTGTACAGATGTGTCCTCATACATCTTGCCTCAATACGCTATACAGCAGGAGATCCCTGGCGTGAGTGAGCTGACAGGTCTTATGCAACTCCGCTAGCATCAGGCGTCTTTTTTGCCGAAAATGCGTCTTATTCACATCACTATGTGAATAAGACGCACAAGCAGACTGCTGATTAAAATTATGTGCGGCATGCCTAAATTCTGTGTGCGACTTTGTCTGTATCTGCATACGAAATTTCTAGGAAAACATTGTAGGGTAGGAAAACTGCGGCAATAAGCTGCTATTGAAAACCGATGCTATCACCGCACTTAGGCCCAATAGCTAAATGCTGCTACATCTTCCCAGTCCCCGTAGCAAATTTTGGTTCTTGCTTCACCAACATTTAAATTCCCGGACCCCATTGCTAGATGCGACTCCAGCCGCTTGGGCCCCAGAGCAGTATGCAACACTAGATTCCTGGGCCCCATAAGAAAATATAGCTCTTTCTTCCTGGTCCCCATAACAACATGCAGCTCCAGCCTCCCGAACCCCACTGGGGTATGCAACTCCAGCTTCCTAGGCCCCATAAGAAAATATGGTTTCCACTTCTTGGACCCCTTAGCAAAGTGAAGCTCTGGCCTCTGGGCCCCCATTGCTGTATAGGTGCTGAACCAGCTTATGCTCAAAAACAGCCCCACTCTAATCTGACAGCAAAGTAGGTAACTAGGTGGTCTATTTACTAAGCCTTGGAGAGAAAGTATCAGCTAATCAAATCCTAACTTACAAAAAATGACAGGAACTGGTTCGTACTTTATCTCTTTCCACTTTATCACTCTCCAAGACTTTGTTAATAGAACACTAGGTGAGGTACCTTGCATTGCTTGGCCCTGTAGCAGCTGCCTTACACTATGGAATGCACACACAATATACTGAAGTGTAGCTGCAACATTTCTAATTCTACAGTATATATACATAGATCAATAATCTACAATCCAGCTGTATTTGGATGAAGAATTCCAGAGAAGACAATGAGATTATGCATTGATTTGGCCAGTTACAATTGTAGTGGAACGATTGTCACCCATGATAAAACGGTACATGTTTCGTTTTTCAGTTCCATCCATCTACATTTATCTTTGGGCTCCAGTATAGAGGTGAGGTCATGCCGCGTTCTGCACTATGTACAGTGACATCATCACTGCACTGTTTTTTCTATTTGTAAAAAGAGTCTATATGTAAACAAGCTGGTTCCATATATGTAGATACACTTCCTAAATATAAATATGAAACTGTATATAGTGTTCTATTATATACTGTACTATTTCAAGAGGCAGGAATCAATTGTCCATTCCAGGCTAAAAGTAGACTCACATAGACAGTCAGTAGGACCAGAGTAGTTACTTTACTACTAAGCAGACTGAGTGATCAGAATGTACCTTGTGGCCAGGGAGGAGGTAGGGAACAACATGTCAGGAATAAATCAGCAGGTTTTGCTGTATAATGTAGAGGTTCCTCCATTCGAATTATGGGAGGCATTTGATATGCCGGCTGTCGGGATCCTGGCACTCACCATGCCGGCTGTCAGGATCCAGAAAACTATTCTTCCTCTTGGGGTGTCCACGACACCCCTGGAGGGAGAATAAATAGCGTGCTGTGCGTAGCGCGCCACCATGCTTGCAAGGGGCTCTTTTGCGCTCACCCCGCTACCTGCATGCCGGTGGTTGGGATCCCGGCGCTGGGATCCCAAGCGCCGGCAAAACGTACTAGACCCTATATAATACTGCAGTATGAGAGAGTTTTGTGACAGTACTTAGCAAACAGTGCAAAGGGGTGTAGTACGGTATGTCGGCGGCCGGGCTCCCGGCGACCAGCATACTGGTGCCGGGAGCCCGACCGGCGGCATGCAGACAGTGTGGCGAGCGCAAATGAGCCCCTTGCAGGCTCGCTGCACTCGCCACGCTGCAGGCACGCTATTTTATTCTCCCTCCAGGGGGGTCGTGGACCCCCACGAGGGAGAATATATGCTGGGTGCCGGGATTCCGGCGCCGGTATACTGTGCCCTGGGATCCCGACATTCGGCATACAGAAGACCACCCGTGCAAAGTTGATAATTGCTAGTATGACACGTTTGTGGTTATATAGTGTTAGCTGTGATGCCTTTGTTGAATGAACCTCCTCAGAAAATATTTGATTTATATATTTTCCTGGTCAGATATTATAGGCCTGACCTGATTCTGAGTGGCGTGCAGATTGCAGAAGCACAAGCAGCAGCGTCTATTGGCTGTCACATGTCTGCGACATTATGCAAATGCCACAACAAACTCCTTCACTTATATATGTGCAAAGTCTGAGACGTCTGTACACACTGTAATACCAATAGGTGCTTCTTTAGACGGCTCCATCAGTTGCGCAGCCCTATGGCAGGAGCAGTTTCTCAGTCTGACCATGGCCTCCTGTGCCTGTGCATCTGGGAACGCAGCTGTCACTGATACATCGCGACTCTTCCGTAACACGTCCACTGACCATTTTTGCGTGCACTACTCGCCACTTCCTAGCCCAGGACAACTTTTCCCTAACATTTCTGATACATTGGGGGGAATTCAATTGTTTGAAAAGTCAGTTGGTTGTCTGCTGTTTTCTATCTAATCGACAGAGAAAAATAGACACCCAACCGACTTATCAAACATTGGAATTCTCCCCATTTTGTCTTGATTGCAAGAGCACCTCTGTGTAATGCATGCCCCATAGGAGTTTTCAGAAATTCTCACGTATGCACAGTTGCAAAATAAATAGCTGGATTGTGTGCGGCTCCGAATCAGTCCATTGGTCATCTTGCTGTGATGGTGGTCTGGACCACCCTAGGTTACACCACTAATATTCAGGGAGGTAAATGCTTGCCATTAGTGACTCACTGATAAATATTTATTTATTCTGACTCAGAGAATTGATTACACATTGATTATAGATTAGAAAACAGCAGGAAACAACTGACAACAATCAGGGTTAATAACAATTTAACTTTGTTATATTCCAATATTAAGATATTGGGTGCTTAATGGGGGTCATTCCTTATCTCTGAAGCAGAATAGTACACTTGATGTATGAACCAGTGTAAGCACAGTCTCACAGTAAACACACACACACACACACACACACACACACACACACACACACACACACACACACACACACACACACACACACGTGTGCAGGCCCCTGGGCAAAGCAATGCGCTGGGGCTCCTACCCATCCTGCAGCGGTAGGGGTGGGTGGTGCTATCAGCGGCAGCTTTGATGTCCAGCGGGCGGTAGAGGGTGTTCTATCTTCCGCTCTGCATGTAGGACCTGGAGCAGTAATTTTTGCTATTTACTCCTTTACTGCAGATGGTGGGAGATGGGGCGGGAGGGAGAGCACTAAACTGTAGAAGGGGGCATTGGGCTGAATGATGGGGCCCCGGTACATGACTTCCTTGGTGGTAGGGGGTGTTTAATACTCAGGGGAGGGTGGGTAGTGGAGTGGGCTTGCTATATTCATAACTTTCTGGTGGAAGGGCAGATTGCTTGACTGCAGATATCTCCAGTTCATGAAAATAGATTTCTTAGCTTTCAATGGAGTAAAAAACTAGAGAGTCCCACCTTGCAGGAGGTACTAGTGACTTGTGGATCAGGGTTCAGGAGCCAGAGCAATCCACAGACGAATACACAAAACTGCATACCAGGCGTGTGGAGCTGGAGCATGGACCAGATGCTGGAAGGCTGATATCTCTAGCCCTGGGCATAGTAGAGACAAGCTGCCAGTGTCCACTGAAAGGAGAGACCCAGCTTTATAAAGTGTACCCTCAGAAAAACTCTAAGTCAGACAGTACCCGAGATATCTCGCAGGGAAGAGCGATTACCAGGCTTGGATGGGGACCACTGCATTGAAGTCTGATATCTCTGGTTCCCCAGGGCCTTTTTTCAAAAATCTAATATACAATTTAGTAACTGTGCTCTTGGATATAGGGGGGAACTGAGTATATGTGTATACACTCTACAGTTAAATACGTCACTATTGCTTCATCCAAAAGGAACAGTTTTTCAGAATCTCAATTCCTCTCAAACCCCAATCAGGGATGTATTCTCCGTCATAGGGGTATATTTACTAAGATGGGAGTTCTATTTAAGATGGGATGTTGCCCATAGCAACCAATCAGATTCCAGGTATTATGTTCTAGAAGGTGCTAGATAAATGAGAATCGGCTGTATGGAACAGTGTGAACTACAGAGAGGCATTGCAACAGTCATTTGTACTGACTCTTTGTAAAAACATTCTTGCCCAATCCTGGGATTTAATTGTTTTATGAGCTTTTGAATAAGTGAAGTGAGGTGAATTTTATCCGATACTGTTCTGATAATGTGTCTACTTTTTGAAGATTTATTGTACTGATTATCTGTTTTGAAGTCTCTGGATTGTAAAGCCCCTGATGAAGTCCGCAGGACGAAACACGTTGGGTTTTTGAGACAACAATTGCGTTCTTCAATTGAAGAATCACTGCTATACGATTAGAATGGAACATTGGTTTCAATCATCTCATGTATAAAGTATCATTGAATGTAATCGAACAATTTTATGTATTGTATTTTTAAAGAAAATAAATTATTTTTTAACAAATAAGGATACTATTTATACTGTTATACACCAGAGTACAGGTTGAGTATCCCATATCCAAATATTCCGAAATACGGAATATTCCGAAATACGGACTTTTTTGAGTGAGAGTGAGATAGTGAAACCTTTGTTTTTTGATGGCTCAATGTACACAAACTTTGTTTAATACACAAAGTTATAAAAAATATTGTATTAAATGACCTTCAGGCTGTGTGTATAAGGTGTATATGAAACATAAATGAATTGTGTGAATGTAGACACACTTTGTTTAATGCACAAAGTTATAAAAAATATTGGCTAAAATTACCTTCAGGCGGTGTGTATAAGGTGTATATGTAACATAAATGCATTCTGTGCATAGATTTAGGTCCCATCACCATGATATCTCATTATGGTATGCAATTATTCCAAAATACGGAAAAATCCGATATCCAAAATACCTCTGGTCCCAAGCATTTTGGATAAGGGAGACTCAACCTGTACTAGTATAAGCTCCTTTGGGAAACCTTTTTACTTCTATATATATGTATATATATGTGTGTATATACACACGTTTTTGTCCGGCACTCCCGTATTATGCACTCTGTTAGCTGCTGTTGTGTCTTCCAACTGTAATGTACTATGCAGTACAGAAATGGTGGCACTAATGGACTTTTCGTCACCCAATAATGAAGACTCACAGACAACTGCAGGCTACTATGCTTCGGTTTATAATAATCTTAGGTAAGGTATCCCTGAGAAAGGTAATTATAAACTAAAATGCTGGAATAATCTGCAGGTGTCTTGTGGGTCTTCATTTTCGGGTGATGAAAAGCCAGAGTGTGTATGTGTATGTATATATATATATATATATATATATATATATATATATATATATACACACACACACACACACACACACACACACACACACACACACCTATTTATATACATTATGTAAGTGTAGAGAGTAACATTTTTCAACAATAATAAAAAAATTTGCTGTCTTTTTTCCCCTTTTTTTAAGTTAGGCAAGTTTGTGCTTTTTTATGAATCAGTAGGCCGTGACAGCTAGTATCACACAGATTTACACACCACCTCTTTCAATTCAAAAAAACTAACCCACCCCCAAAGCCCCCACATGTGCCACACACGGTGCAGCTTGATGCATGCACTGCCTTACCGTGACTATCAAGCGGGACAGGCTGAGGAAGAGAGCGCTTCACCCGGCCGGCTCTCCTCTCATGGGAAATACCTGGAAGGAGCTGCACACAGCTCCCCCTAGCATCAGCCAGCTGCCACTGCCAGCCGTCTCTGGATTTAAGGCAGCAGCTACCGCATCACTCCTCCGTAAAAATATAAAATAAATATGAAATAAAATTGGTAAACTGCAGCGATGAATCGGTGGCCGGGGGGGGGGGGGGGGGGTGTTCTAGGAACTCAGAACCCCCCCAGCGTGCGCTAGTGACAGTAGGCACTCTTTGTATACAGAGCAGGCCTTAGGCATAGGCAAATGCCTAGGGGCACAAGCAGCTTATGCTGATTAAAATGATATGCGGCATGTATTCCTGGAAATCACTGTAACGTAGCATTTCATATGCAGATACATCCATAGTCACACACAGAATATAGGCATGCCGCAATTCATTTTAATCGGCAGAAGTTGCTTGTGTGTCCTAGTTACACAGCAATGCAAATAAGATGCATTTTCGGCAAAACAGCATCCGGCGATAGCAAAGCTGCCAGCTGACTCAGGCCAGGCATCTCCTGTTGCATGGCTTATTGAGGCAAGATGTATTAGGAAGCATCTGTATGCAAGCAGAGGCATAAGGGGCACTACTGTCAGCATTACTATATATAAGGTAAAGTGGTACTACAGGGTGATGTAACATGAATTAGGGACACTATCGCATGATAAAGTGTGAGTATAGATGCACTACTGTGTGGCTCAATTTGAATTGGGGGTACTATTGTGTGGCCATGCCCCTTCCCAGCAAGAACATGTCCCTTTTTGGGCTGTGTGCCGAATGTGCGCACTGTTCCTATTTAAAATATAGGGGGTAGGAGCACCAAAATGAGGACTGCGATGGGTGAGGGGCAATGGTGCTGGTAAAGGGGTGCAGGGTCAGAGGCGGAACTAGCGGCGGAGATAGGGGGCATCAGCCAAAATCTTGCCTAGGGCATCATTTTGGTTAGGGCCGGCTCTGTTTGTATAAGCACGGTCTCATACACACACAGGAGGCACTCTTTGTATACACACGGTCTCACTCACTCACACACACACATACTCCTTGTATATAAGTATGATTGATAACATACACACATAATGTGTCCATTTGCTAGCAGCCATCTTATATATGGAATACATGCATGTATTTACCAACACTCTTTCACACACCCACAACAACCATTTAAAGCATTTCTCAAACACTGGGGCAGATTTATTAACCTGGAGAAGACATAAGGAAGTGATAAACCAGTGAAAAGTTTAAGTTGATAAAGGCACCAGCCAATCAGCTCCAATATGTAAGGAGCCGGTTGGCTGGTATGTTTATTACCTTCTACTAATCACTGGTTTATCACTGCCTTATGCCGCCTCTAGGTTAATACATCTGCCCCCATGTACTTATCACTGGTTTATCACTTCCTTATGCCTTCTCCAGTTTAATACATCTGCCCCTGTATAAATACTAGTGATGTGCACCGCAAATTTTTCGGGTTTTGTGTTTTTTGGTTTTCGATTCGGTTCCGCGGCCGTGTTTTGGATTCGAACGCGTTTTGGCAAAACCTCCCTGAAATTTTTTTGTCGGATTCGGGTGTGTTTTAGATTTGGGTGTTTTTTTACAAAAAACCCTCAAAAACAGCTTAAATCATAGAATTTGGGGGTCATTTTGATCCCATAGTATTATTAACCTAAATAACCATAATTTCCACTAATTTTCAGTCTATTCTGAACATCTCACACCTCACAATATTATTTTTAGTCGTAAAATTTGTACCAAGGTCGCTGGATGGCTAAGCTAAGCGACACAAGTGGCCGACACAAACACCTGGGCCATCTAGGAGTGGCACTGCAGTGTCAGGCAGGATGGCACTTCAAAAAAAATAGTCCCCAAACAGCACATGATGCAAAGAAAAAAAGAGGCGCCCTAAGGTCGCTGTGTGACTAAGCTAAGCGACACAAGTGGCCGACACAAACACCTGGCCCATCTAGGAGTGGCACTGCAGTGTCAGGCAGGATGGCACTTCAAAAAAATTGTCCTCAAACAGCACATGACTGAAATCACTGGTTGGTTTGGGCCCCCACCAAAAAAGAAGCAATCAATCTCTCCTTGCACAAACTGGCTCTACAGAGGAAAGATGTCCACCTCATCATCATCCTCCGATTCCTCACCCCTTTCACTGTGTACATCCCCCTCCTCACAGATTATTAATTCGTCCCCACTGGAATCCACCATCTCAGGTCCCTGTGTACTTTCTGGAGGCAATTGCTGGTGAATGTCTCCACGGAGGAATTGATTATAATTCATTTTGATGAACATCATCTTCTCCACATTTTCTGGATGTAACCTCGTACGCCGATTGCTGACAAGGTGAGCGGCTGCACTAAACACTCTTTTGGAGTACACACTGGAGGGAGGGCAACTTAGGTAGAATAAAGCCAGTTTGTGCAAGGGCCTCCAAATTGCCTCTTTTTCCTGCCAGTATACGTACGGACTGTCTGACGTGCCTACTTGGATGCGGTCACTCATATAATCCTCCACCATTCTTTCAATGGTGAGAGAATCATATGCAGTGACAGTAGACGACATGTCAGTAATCGTTGGCAGGTCCTTCAGTCCGGACCAGATGTCAGCACTCGCTCCAGACTGCCCTGCATCACCGCCAGCGGGTGGGCTCGGAATTCTGAGCCTTTTCCTCGCACCCCCAGTTGCGGGAGAATGTGAAGGAGGAGCTGTTGACGGGTCACGTTCCGCTTGACTTGACAATTTTCTCACCAGCAGGTCTTTGAACCTCTGCAGACTTGTGTCTGCCGGAAAGAGAGATACAACGTAGGTTTTAAATCTAGGATCGAGCACGGTGGCCAAAATGTAGTGCCCTGATTTCAACAGATTGACCACCCGTGAATCCTGGTTAAGCGAATTAAGGGCTCCATCCACAAGTCCCACATGCCTAGCGTAATCGCTCTGTTTTAGCTCCTCCTTCAATGTCTCCAGCTTTTTCTGCAAAAGCCTGATGAGGGGAATGACCTGACTCAGGCTGGCAGTGTCTGAACTGACTTCACGTGTGGCAAGTTCAAAGGGTTGCAGAACCTTGCACAACATTGAAATCATTCTCCACTGCGCTTGAGTCAGGTGCATTCCCCCTCCTTTGCCTATATCGTGGGCAGATGTAAAGGCTTGAATGGCCTTTTGCTGCTCCTCCATCCTCTGAAGCATATAGAGGTTTGAATTCCACCTCGTTACCACCTCTTGCTTCAGATGATGGCAGGGCAGGTTCAGGAGTGTTTGCTGGTGCTCCAGTCTTCGGCAGGCGGTGGCTGAATGCCGAAAGTGGCCCGCAATTCTTCGGGCCACCGACAGCATCTCTTGCACGCCCCTGTCATTTTTTAAATAATTCTGCACCACCAAATTCAATGTATGTGCAAAACATGGGACGTGCTGGAACTTGCCCAAATGTAATGCACGCACAATATTGGTGGCGTTGTCCGATGTCATAAATCCCCAGGAGAGTCCAATTGGGGTAAGCCATTCTGTGATGATGTTCCTCAGTTTCCGTAAGAGGTTGTCAGCTGTGTGCCTCTTAAGGAAAACGGTGATACAAAGCGTAACCTGCCTAGGAACGAGTTGGCGTTTGCGAGATGCTGCTACTGGTGCCGCCGCTGCTGTTCTTGCTGCGGGAGGCAATACATCTACCCAGTGGGCTGTCACAGTCATATAGTCCTGAGTCTGCCCTGCTCCACTTGTCCACATGTCCGTGGTTAAGTGGACATTGGGTACAACTGCATTTTTTAGGACACTGGTGACTCTTTTTCTGAGGTCTGTGTACATTTTCGGTATTGCCTGCCTAGAGAAATGGAACCTAGATGGTATTTGGTACCGGGAACACAGTACCTCAATCAAGTCTCTAGTTGCCTGTGAATTAACGGTGGATACCGGAACCACGTTTCTCACCACCCAGGCTGACAAGACCTGAGTTATCCCCTTTGCAGCAGGATGACTGCTGTAATATTTCTTCTTCCTCGCAAAGGACTGTTGGACAATCAGTTGCTTACTGGAAGTAGTACAAGTGGTCTTCCGACTTCCCCTCTGGGATGCCGATCGACTCCCAGCAGCAACAACAGCAGCGCCAGCAGCAGTAGGCGTTACACTCAAGGATGCATCGGAGGAATCCCAGGCAGGAGAGGACTCGTCAGACTTGCCAGTGACATGGCCTGCAGGACTATTGGCTTTCCTGCGTAAGGTGGAAATTGACACTGAGGGAGTTGGTGGTGTGGTTTGCAGGAGCTTGGTTACAAGAGGAAGGGATTTAGTGGTCAGTGGACTGCTTCCGCTGTCATCCAAAGTTTTTGAACTTGTCACTGACTTTTGATGAATGCGGACCAGGTGACGTATAAGGGAGGATGTTCCTAGGTGGTTAACGTCTTTACCCCTGCTTATTACAGCTTGACAAAGGCAACACACGGCTTGACACCTGTTGTCCGCATTTGTGTTAAAATAATTCCACACCGAAGAGGTGATTTTTTTTGTATTTTGACCAGGCATGTCAATGGCCATATTCGTCCCACGGACAACAGGTGTCTCCCCGGGTGCCTGACTTAAACAAACCACCTCACCATCCGAATCCTCCCCAGCGCCAGCAACACCCATATCCTCATCCTGGTGTACTTCAACAGTGACATCTTCAATTTGACTATCAGGAACTGGACTGCGGGTGCTCCTTCCAGCACTTGCAGGTGGCGTGCAAATGGTGGAAGGCGCAAGCTCTTCCCGTCCAGTGTTGGGAAGGTCAGGCATCGCAACCGACACAATTGGACTCTCCTTGGGGATTTGTGATTTAGAAAAATGCACAGTTCTTTGCTGTGCTTTTGCCAGCTTAAGTCTTTTCATTTTTCTAGCGAGAGGATGAGTGCTTCCATCCTCATGTGAAGCTGAACCACTAGCCATGAACATAGGCCAGGGCCTCAGCCGTTCCTTGCCACTCCGTGTCGTAAATGGCATATTGGCAAGTTTACGCTTCTCCTCAGACGCTTTTAATTTTGATTTTTGGGTCATTTTACTGAACTTTTGTGTTTTGGATTTTACATGCTCTCTACTATGACATTGGGCATCGGCCTTGGCAGACGACGTTGATGGCATTTCATCGTCTCGGCCATGACTAGTGGCAGCAGCTTCAGCACGAGGTGGAAGTGGATCTTGATCTTTCCCTATTTTAACCTCCACATTTTTATTCTCCATTTTTTAATGTGTGGAATTATATGCCAGTATCAATAGCAATGGCCTACTACTATATATACTGCGCACAACTGAAATGCACCACAGGTATGGATGGATAGTATAATTGACGACACAGAGGTAGGTAGAGCAGTGGCCTTCCGTACCGTACTGCTATATATACTGGTGGTCACTGTCAGCAAACTACAAAACTAAAATGCACCACAGGTATAGAATCTAGATGGATAGTATACTTGACGACACAGAGGTAGGTAGAGCAGTGGCCTTCCGTACCGTACTGCTATATATACTGGTGGTCACTGTCAGCAAAAGTCTGCACTGTACTCCTCCTATATAATACTGCTGGTCCCCACAATAAAGCAGTGTGAGCACAGATAAATGCAGCACGCTGAGCACAGATATGGAGTGTTTTTCAGGCAGACAACGTATACTGGTGGTCACTGGTCAGCAAAACTCTGCACTGTACTCCTCCTCCTATATAATATACTGGTGGTCCCCAGTCCCCACAATAAAGCAGTGTGAGCACAGATATATGCAGCACACTGAGCACAGATATGGAGTGTTTTTCAGGCAGACAACGTATACTGGTGGTCACTGTCAGCAAAACTCTGCACTGTACTCCTCCTATATAATACTGCTGGTCCCCAGTCCCCACAATAAAGCAGTGTGAGCACAGATATATGCAGCACACTGAGCACAGATTTGGAGTGTTTTTCAGGCAGACAACGTATACTGGTGGTCACTGGTCAGCAAAACTCTGCACTGTACTCCTCCTATATAATCATACTTGCCTACTCTCCCGGAATGGCCGGGAGGCTCCCGAAAATCGGGTGACCCTCCCGGCCCCCCGGAAGAGCAGGCAAGTCTCCCGGAATCAGGGGTCCCCCTGCCCGTCTGCCCACTTAGTGTGTAAAGTGGGCGGTCCGGGCAGTTGATGACGCGATTCTTGCTGAATCGCGTCATCATAGCCACGCCCCCTGCAGTGTAATGCCGGGGATCGCGGCATTACAGAGCGGGGGCGTGGCTTAAAGGACGTGCCACCGAAACTCCGCCCCTGCTGCACCCCCGTCCCGCCTCCGGTCCACCTCCTCCCCTCGTCACAGCCCTCCCCTGCCCCCTTGCTGAGCCGACCTGGCTGCTCTCTCCCGCAGAGAGCAGCCAGAATGTCGGCAAGTATGTATATAATACTGCTGGTCCCCAGTCCCCACAATAAAGCAGTGTGAGCACAGATATATGCAGCAGACAGAGCACAGATATGGAGTGTTTTTCAGGCAGACAACATATACTGGTGGTCACTGTCAGCAAAACTCTGCACTGTACTCCTCCTATATAATATACTGGTGGTCCCCAGTCCCCACAATAAAGCAGTGTGAGCACAGATATAGGCAGTACACTGAGCACAGATATGGAGTGTTTTTCAGGCAGACAACGTATACTGGTGGTCACTGTCAGCAAAACTCTGCACTGTACTCCTCCTATATAATACAGCTGCTCCCCAGTCCCTGCAATTAAGCAGTGTGAGCACAGATATATGCAGCACACTGAGCACAGATATGGAGTGTTTTCAGGCAGACAACGTATACTGGTGGTCACTGTCAGCAAAACTCTGCACTGTACTCCTCCTATATAATATACTGGTGGTCCCCAGTCCCCACAATAAAGCAGTGTGAGCACAGATATATGCAGCACACTGAGCACAGATATGGAGTGTTTTTCAGGCAGACAACGTATACTGGTGGTCACTGTCAGCAAAACTCTGCACTGTACTCCTCCTATATAATACAGCTGCTCCCCAGTCCCCACAATAAAGCAGTGTGAGCACAGATATATGCAGCACACTGAGCACAGATATGGAGTGTTTTTCAGGCAGACAACGTATACTGGTGGTCACTGTCAGCAAAACTCTGCACTGTACTCCTCCTATATAATATACTGGTGGTCCCCAGTCCCCGCAATAAAGCAGTGTGAGCACAGATATATGCAGTACACTGAGCACAGATATGGAGTGTTTTTCAGGCAGACAACGTATACTGGTGGTCACTGTCAGCAAAACTCTGCACTGTACTCCTCCTATATAATATACAGTGGTCCCCAGTCCCCACAATAAAGCAGTGTGAGCACAGATATATGCAGTACACTGAGCACAGATATGGAGTGTTTTTCAGGCAGACAACGTATACTGGTGGTCACTGTCAGCAAAACTCTGCACTGTACTCCTCCTATATAATACAGCTGCTCCCCAGTCCCCGCAATTAAGCAGTGTGAGCACAGATATATGCAGCACACTGAGCACAGATATGGAGTGTTTTTCAGGCAGACAACGTATACTGGTGGTCACTGTCAGCAAAACTCTGCACTGTACTCCTCCTATATAATATACTGGTGGTCCCCAGTCCCCACAATAAAGCAGTGTGAGCACAGATATATGCAGCACACTGAGCACAGATATGGAGTGTTTTTAAGGCAGACAACGTATACTGGTGGCACTGTCAGCAAAACTCTGCACTGTACTCCTCCTATATAATACAGCTGCTCCCCAGTCCCCACAATTAAGCAGTGTGAGCACAGATATATGCAGCACACTGAGCACAGATATGGAGTGTTTTTCAGGCAGACAACGTATACTGGTGGTCACTGTCAGCAAAGCTCTGCACTGTACTCCTCCTATATAATATACTGGTGGTCCCCAGTCCCCACAATAAAGCAGTGTGAGCACAGATAAATGCAGCACACTGAGCACAGATATGGAGTGTTTTTCAGGCAGACAACGTATACTGGTGGTCACTGTCAGCAAAACTCTGCACTGTACTCCTCCTATATAATACAGCTGCTCCCCAGTCCCCACAATTAAGCAGTGTGAGCACAGATATATGCAGCACACTGAGCACAGATATGGAGTGTTTTTCAGGCAGACAACGTATACTGGTGGTCACTGTCAGCAAAACTCTGCACTGTACTCCTCCTATATAATATACTGGTGGTCCCCAGTCCCCACAATAAAGCAGTGTGAGCACAGATAAATGCAGCACAGTGAGCACAGATATGGAGTGTTTTTCAGGCAGACAACGTATACTGGTGGTCACTGTCAGCAAAACTCTGCACTGTACTCCTCCTATATAATATACTGGTGGTCCCCAGTCCCCACAATAAAGCAGTGTGAGCACAGATATATGCAGCACACTGAGCACAGATATGGAGTGTTTTTCAGGCAGACAACGTATATTGGTGGTCACTGTCAGCAAAACTCTGCACTGTACTCCTCCTATATAATCATACTTGCCTACTCTCCCGGAATGGCCGGGAGGCTCCCGAAAATCGGGTGACCCTCCCGGCTCCCCGGAAGAGCAGGCAAGTCTCCCGGAATCAGGGGTCCCCCTGCCCGTCTGCCCACTTAGTGTGTAAAGTGGGCGGTCCGGGCAGTTGATGACGCGATTCTTGCTGAATCGCGTCATCATAGCCACGCCCCCTGCAGTGTAATGCCGGGGATCGCGGCATTACAGAGTGGGGGCGTGGCTTAAAGGACGTGCCACCGAAACTCCGCCCCTGCTCCACCCCCGTCCCGCCTCCGGTCCACCTCCTCCCCTCGTCACAGCCCTCCCCTGCCCCCTTGCTGAGCCGACCTGGCTGCTCTCTCCCGCAGAGAGCAGCCAGAATGTCGGCAAGTATGTATATAATACTGCTGGTCCCCAGTCCCCACAATAAAGCAGTGTGAGCACAGATATATGCAGCAGACAGAGCACAGATATGGAGTGTTTTTCAGGCAGACAACATATACTGGTGGTCACTGTCAGCAAAACTCTGCACTGTACTCCTCCTATATAATATACTGGTGGTCCCCAGTCCCCACAATAAAGCAGTGTGAGCACAGATATAGGCAGTACACTGAGCACAGATAAGGAGTGTTTTTCAGGCAGACAACGTATACTGGTGGTCACTGTCAGCAAAACTCTGCACTGTACTCCTCCTATATAATACAGCTGCTCCCCAGTCCCTGCAATTAAGCAGTGTGAGCACAGATATATGCAGCACACTGAGCACAGATATGGAGTGTTTTTCAGGCAGACAACGTATACTGGTGGTCACTGTCAGCAAAACTCTGCACTGTACTCCTCCTATATAATATACTGGTGGTCCCCAGTCCCCACAATAAAGCAGTGTGAGCACAGATATATGCAGCACACTGAGCACAGATATGGAGTGTTTTTCAGGCAGACAACGTATACTGGTGGTCACTGTCAGCAAAACTCTGCACTGTACTCCTCCTATATAATACAGCTGCTCCCCAGTCCCCACAATAAAGCAGTGTGAGCACAGATATATGCAGCACACTGAGCACAGATATGGAGTGTTTTTCAGGCAGACAACGTATACTGGTGGTCACTGTCAGCAAAACTCTGCACTGTATTCCTCCTATATAATATACTGGTGGTCCCCAGTCCCCACAATAAAGCAGTGTGAGCACAGATATATGCAGTACACTGAGCACAGATATGGAGTGTTTTTCAGGCAGACAACGTATACTGGTGGTCACTGTCAGCAAAACTCTGCACTGTACTCCTCCTATATAATACAGCTGCTCCCCAGTCCCCGCAATTAAGCAGTGTGAGCACAGATATATGCAGCACACTGGGCACAGATATGGAGTGTTTTTCAGGCAGACAACGTATACTGGTGGTCACTGTCAGCAAAACTCTGCACTGTACTCCTCCTATATAATATACTGGTGGTCCCCAGTCCCCACAATAAAGCAGTGTGAGCACAGATATATGCAGCACACTGAGCACAGATATGGAGTGTTTTTAAGGCAGACAACGTATACTGGTGGTCACTGTCAGCAAAACTCTGCACTGTACTCCTCCTATATAATACAGCTGCTCCCCAGTCCCCACAATTAAGCAGTGTGAGCACAGATATATGCAGCACACTGAGCACAGATATGGAGTGTTTTTCAGGCAGACAACGTATACTGGTGGTCACTGTCAGCAAAACTCTGCACTGTACTCCTCCTATATAATATACTGGTGGTCCCCAGTCCCCACAATAAAGCAGTGTGAGCACAGATAAATGCAGCACACTGAGCACAGATATGGAGTGTTTTTCAGGCAGACAACGTATACTGGTGGTCACTGTCAGCAAAACTCTGCACTGTACTCCTCCTATATAATAAAGCTGCTCCCCAGTCCCTGCAATTAAGCAGTGTGAGCACAGATATATGCAGCACACTGAGCACAGATATGGAGTGTTTTTCAGGCAGACAACGTATACTGGTGGTCACTGTCAGCAAAACTCTGCACTGTACTCCTCCTATATAATATACTGGTGGTCCCCAGTCCCCACAATAAAGCAGTGTGAGCACAGATAAATGCAGCACACTGAGCACAGATATGGAGTGATTTTCAGGCAGACAACGTATACTGGTGGTCACTGTCAGCAAAACTCTGCACTGTACTCCTCCTATATAATACAGCTGCTCCCCAGTCCCCACAATTAAGCAGTGTGAGCACAGATATATGCAGCACACTGAACACAGATATGGAGTGTTTTCAGGCAGACAACATATACCGGTGGTCACTGTCAGCAAAACTCTGCACTGTACTCCTCCTATATAATATACTGGTGGTCCCCAGTCCCCACAATAAAGCAGTGTGAGCACAGATATATGTAGTACACTGAGCACAGATATGAAGTGTTTTTCAGGCAGACAACGTATACTGGTGGTCACTGTCAGCAAAACTCTGCACTGTACTCCTCCTATATAATACTGCTGGTCCCCAGTCCCCACAATAAAGCAGTGTGAGCACAGATATATGCAGCACACTGAGCACAGATATGGAGTGTTTTTCAGGCAGACAACGTATACTGGTGGTCACTGTCAGCAAAACTCTGCACTGTACTCCTCCTATATAATACAGCTGCTCCCCAGTCCCTGCAATTAAGCAGTGTGAGCACAGATATATGCAGCACACTGAGCACAGATATGGAGTGTTTTTCAGGCAGACAACGTATACTGGTGGTCACTGTCAGCAAAACTCTGCACTGTACTCCTCCTATATAATATACTGGTGGTCCCCAGTCCCCACAATAAAGCAGTGTGAGCACAGATAAATGCAGCACACTGAGCACAGATATGGAGTGTTTTTCAGGCAGACAACGTATACTGGTGGTCACTGTCAGCAAAACTCTGCACTGTACTCCTCCTATATAATACAGCTGCTCCCCAGTCCCCACAATTAAGCAGTGTGAGCACAGATATATGCAGCACACTGAACACAGATATGGAGTGTTTTTCAGGCAGACAACATATACTGGTGGTCACTGTCAGCAAAACTCTGCACTGTACTCCTCCTATATAATATACTGGTGGTCCCCAGTCCCCACAATAAAGCAGTGTGAGCACAGATATATGTAGTACACTGAGCACAGATATGAAGTGTTTTTCAGGCAGACAACGTATACTGGTGGTCACTGTCAGCAAAACTCTGCACTGTACTCCTCCTATATAATACTGCTGGTCCCCAGTCCCCACAATAAAGCAGTGTGAGCACAGATATATGCAGCACACTGAGCACAGATTTGGAGTGTTTTTCAGGCAGACAACGTATACTGGTGGTCACTGTCAGCAAAACTCTGCACTGTACTCCTCCTATATAATATACTGGTGGTCCCCAGTCCCCACAATAAAGCAGTGTGAGCACAGATATAGGCAGTACACTGAGCACAGATATGGAGTGTTTTTCAGGCAGACAACGTATACTGGTGGTCACTGTCAGCAAAACTCTGCACTGTACTCCTCCTATATAATACAGCTGCTCCCCAGTCCCTGCAATTAAGCAGTGTGAGCACAGATATATGCAGCACACTGAGCACAGATATGGAGTGTTTTTCAGGCAGACAACGTATACTGGTGGTCACTGTCAGCAAAACTCTGCACTGTACTCCTCCTATATAATATACTGGTGGTCCCCAGTCCCCACAATAAAGCAGTGTGAGCACAGATATATGCAGCACACTGAGCACAGATATGGAGTGTTTTTCAGGCAGACAACGTATACTGGTGGTCACTGTCAGCAAAACTCTGCACTGTACTCCTCCTATATAATACAGCTGCTCCCCAGTCCCCACAATAAAGCAGTGTGAGCACAGATATATGCAGCACACTGAGCACAGATATGGAGTGTTTTTCAGGCAGACAACGTATACTGGTGGTCACTGTCAGCAAAACTCTGCACTGTATTCCTCCTATATAATATACTGGTGGTCCCCAGTCCCCACAATAAAGCAGTGTGAGCACAGATATATGCAGTACACTGAGCACAGATATGGAGTGTTTTTCAGGCAGACAACGTATACTGGTGGTCACTGTCAGCAAAACTCTGCACTGTACTCCTCCTATATAATACAGCTGCTCCCCAGTCCCCGCAATTAAGCAGTGTGAGCACAGATATATGCAGCACACTGGGCACAGATATGGAGTGTTTTTCAGGCAGACAACGTATACTGGTGGTCACTGTCAGCAAAACTCTGCACTGTACTCCTCCTATATAATATACTGGTGGTCCCCAGTCCCCACAATAAAGCAGTGTGAGCACAGATATATGCAGCACACTGAGCACAGATATGGAGTGTTTTTAAGGCAGACAACGTATACTGGTGGTCACTGTCAGCAAAACTCTGCACTGTACTCCTCCTATATAATACAGCTGCTCCCCAGTCCCCACAATTAAGCAGTGTGAGCACAGATATATGCAGCACACTGAGCACAGATATGGAGTGTTTTTCAGGCAGACAACGTATACTGGTGGTCACTGTCAGCAAAACTCTGCACTGTACTCCTCCTATATAATATACTGGTGGTCCCCAGTCCCCACAATAAAGCAGTGTGAGCACAGATAAATGCAGCACACTGAGCACAGATATGGAGTGTTTTTCAGGCAGACAACGTATACTGGTGGTCACTGTCAGCAAAACTCTGCACTGTACTCCTCCTATATAATAAAGCTGCTCCCCAGTCCCTGCAATTAAGCAGTGTGAGCACAGATATATGCAGCACACTGAGCACAGATATGGAGTGTTTTTCAGGCAGACAACGTATACTGGTGGTCACTGTCAGCAAAACTCTGCACTGTACTCCTCCTATATAATATACTGGTGGTCCCCAGTCCCCACAATAAAGCAGTGTGAGCACAGATAAATGCAGCACACTGAGCACAGATATGGAGTGATTTTCAGGCAGACAACGTATACTGGTGGTCACTGTCAGCAAAACTCTGCACTGTACTCCTCCTATATAATACAGCTGCTCCCCAGTCCCCACAATTAAGCAGTGTGAGCACAGATATATGCAGCACACTGAACACAGATATGGAGTGTTTTCAGGCAGACAACATATACTGGTGGTCACTGTCAGCAAAACTCTGCACTGTACTCCTCCTATATAATATACTGGTGGTCCCCAGTCCCCACAATAAAGCAGTGTGAGCACAGATATATGTAGTACACTGAGCACAGATATGAAGTGTTTTTCAGGCAGACAACGTATACTGGTGGTCACTGTCAGCAAAACTCTGCACTGTACTCCTCCTATATAATACTGCTGGTTCCCAGTCCCCACAATAAAGCAGTGTGAGCACAGATATATGCAGCACACTGAGCACAGATATGGAGTGTTTTTCAGGCAGACAACGTATACTGGTGGTCACTGTCAGCAAAACTCTGCACTGTACTCCTCCTATATAATACAGCTGCTCCCCAGTCCCTGCAATTAAGCAGTGTGAGCACAGATATATGCAGCACACTGAGCACAGATATGGAGTGTTTTTCAGGCAGACAACGTATACTGGTGGTCACTGTCAGCAAAACTCTGCACTGTACTCCTCCTATATAATATACTGGTGGTCCCCAGTCCCCACAATAAAGCAGTGTGAGCACAGATAAATGCAGCACACTGAGCACAGATATGGAGTGTTTTTCAGGCAGACAACGTATACTGGTGGTCACTGTCAGCAAAACTCTGCACTGTACTCCTCCTATATAATACAGCTGCTCCCCAGTCCCCACAATTAAGCAGTGTGAGCACAGATATATGCAGCACACTGAACACAGATATGGAGTGTTTTTCAGGCAGACAACATATACTGGTGGTCACTGTCAGCAAAACTCTGCACTGTACTCCTCCTATATAATATACTGGTGGTCCCCAGTCCCCACAATAAAGCAGTGTGAGCACAGATATATGTAGTACACTGAGCACAGATATGAAGTGTTTTTCAGGCAGACAACGTATACTGGTGGTCACTGTCAGCAAAACTCTGCACTGTACTCCTCCTATATAATACTGCTGGTCCCCAGTCCCCACAATAAAGCAGTGTGAGCACAGATATATGCAGCACACTGAGCACAGATTTGGAGTGTTTTTCAGGCAGACAACGTATACTGGTGGTCACTGTCAGCAAAACTCTGCACTGTACTCCTCCTATATAATATACTGGTGGTCCCCAGTCCCCACAATAAAGCAGTGTGAGCACAGATAAATGCAGCACACTGAGCACAGATATGGAGTGATTTTCAGGCAGACAACGTATACTGGTGGTCACTGTCAGCAAAACTCTGCACTGTACTCCTCCTATATAATACAGCTGCTCCCCAGTCCCCACAATTAAGCAGTGTGAGCACAGATATATGCAGCACACTGAACACAGATATGGAGTGTTTTTAAGGCAGACAACATATACTGGTGGTCACTGTCAGCAAAACTCTGCACTGTACTCCTCCTATATAATATACTGGTGGTCCCCAGTCCCCACAATAAAGCAGTGTGAGCACAGATATATGTAGTACACTGAGCACAGATATGAAGTGTTTTTCAGGCAGACAACGTATACTGGTGGTCACTGTCAGCAAAACTCTGCACTGTACTCCTCCTATATAATACTGCTGGCCCCCAGTCCCCACAATAAAGCAGTGTGAGCACAGATATATGCAGCACACTGAGCACAGATATGGAGTGTTTTTCAGGCAGACAACGTATACTGGTGGTCACTGTCAGCAAAACTCTGCACTGTACTCCTCCTATATAATACAGCTGCTCCCCAGTCCCTGCAATTAAGCAGTGTGAGCACAGATATATGCAGCACACTGAGCACAGATATGGAGTGTTTTTCAGGCAGACAACGTATACTGGTGGTCACTGTCAGCAAAACTCTGCACTGTACTCCTCCTATATAATATACTGGTGGTCCCCAGTCCCCACAATAAAGCAGTGTGAGCACAGATAAATGCAGCACACTGAGCACAGATATGGAGTGTTTTTCAGGCAGACAACGTATACTGGTGGTCACTGTCAGCAAAACTCTGCACTGTACTCCTCCTATATAATACAGCTGCTCCCCAGTCCCCACAATTAAGCAGTGTGAGCACAGATATATGCAGCACACTGAACACAGATATGGAGTGTTTTTCAGGCAGACAACATATACTGGTGGTCACTGTCAGCAAAACTCTGCACTGTACTCCTCCTATATAATATACTGGTGGTCCCCAGTCCCCACAATAAAGCAGTGTGAGCACAGATATATGTAGTACACTGAGCACAGATATGAAGTGTTTTTCAGGCAGACAACGTATACTGGTGGTCACTGTCAGCAAAACTCTGCACTGTACTCCTCCTATATAATACTGCTGGTCCCCAGTCCCCACAATAAAGCAGTGTGAGCACAGATATATGCAGCACACTGAGCACAGATTTGGTGTGTTTTTCAGGCAGACAACGTATACTGGTGGTCACTGGTCAGCAAAACTCTGCACTGTACTCCTCCTATATAATATACTGGTGGTCCCCAGTCCCCACAATAAAGCAGTGTGAGCACAGATATATGCAGCACACTGAGCACAGATATGGAGTGTTTTTCAGGCAGACAACGTATACTGGTGGTCACTGGTCAGCAAAACTCTGCACTGTACTCCTCCTATATAATATACTGGTGGTCCCCAGTCCCCACAATAAAGCAGTGTGAGCACAGATATATGCAGCACACTGAGCACAGATATGGAGTGTTTTTCAGGCAGACAACGTATATTGGTGGTCACTGTCAGCAAAACTCTGCACTGTACTCCTCCTATATAATCATACTTGCCTACTCTCCCGGAATGGCCGTGAGGCTCCCGAAAATCGGGTGACCCTCCCGGCCCCCCGGAAGAGCAGGCAAGTCTCCCGGAATCAGGGGTCCCCCTGCCCGTCAGCCCACTTAGTGTGTAAAGTGGGCGGTCCGGGCAGTTGATGACGCGATTCTTGCTGAATCGCGTCATCATAGCCACGCCCCCTGCAGTGTAATGCCGGGGATCGCGGCATTACAGAGCGGGGGCGTGGCTTAAAGGACGTGCCACCGAAACTCCGCCCCTGCTCCACCCCCGTCCCGCCTACGGTCCACCTCCTCCCCTCGTCACAGCCCTCCCCTGCCCCCTTGCTGAGCCGACCTGGCTGCTCTCTCCCGCAGAGAGCAGCCAGAATGTCGGCAAGTATGTATATAATACTGCTGGTCCCCAGTCCCCACAATAAAGCAGTGTGAGCACAGATATATGCAGTACACTGAGCACAGATATGAAGTGTTTTTCAGGCAGACAACGTATACTGGTGGTCACTGTCAGCAAAACTCTGCACTGTACTCCTCCTATATAATACAGCTGCTCCCCAGTCCCCACAATAAAGCAGTGTGAGCACAGATATATGCAGCACACTGAGCACAGATATGGAGTGTTTTTCAGGCAGACAATGTATACTGGTGGTCACTGTCAGCAAAACTCTGCACTGTACTCCTCCTATATAATATACTGGTGGTCCCCAGTCCCCACAATAAAGCAGTGTGAGCACAGATATATGCAGTACACTGAGCACAGATATGGAGTGTTTTTCAGGCAGACAACGTATACTGGTGGTCACTGTCAGCAAAACTCTGCACTGTACTCCTCCTATATAATATACTGGTGGTCCCCAGTCCCCACAATAAAGCAGTGTGAGCACAGATAAATGCAGCACACTGAGCACAGATATGGAGTGTTTTTCAGGCAGACAACGTATACTGGTGGTCACTGTCAGCAAAACTCTGCACTGTACTCCTCCTATATAATACAGCTGCTCCCCAGTCCCCACAATTAAGCAGTGTGAGCACAGATATATGCAGCACACTGAACACAGATATGGAGTGTTTTTCAGGCAGACAACATATACTGGTGGTCACTGTCAGCAAAACTCTGCACTGTACTCCTCCTATATAATATACTGGTGGTCCCCAGTCCCCACAATAAAGCAGTGTGAGCACAGATATATGTAGTACACTGAGCACAGATATGAAGTGTTTTTCAGGCAGACAACGTATACTGGTGGTCACTGTCAGCAAAACTCTGCACTGTACTCCTCCTATATAATACTGCTGGTCCCCAGTCCCCACAATAAAGCAGTGTGAGCACAGATATATGCAGCACACTGAGCACAGATTTGGAGTGTTTTTCAGGCAGACAACGTATACTGGTGGTCACTGTCAGCAAAACTCTGCACTGTACTCCTCCTATATAATATACTGGTGGTCCCCAGTCCCCACAATAAAGCAGTGTGAGCACAGATATAGGCAGTACACTGAGCACAGATATGGAGTGTTTTTCAGGCAGACAACGTATACTGGTGGTCACTGTCAGCAAAACTCTGCACTGTACTCCTCCTATATAATACAGCTGCTCCCCAGTCCCTGCAATTAAGCAGTGTGAGCACAGATATATGCAGCACACTGAGCACAGATATGGAGTGTTTTTCAGGCAGACAACGTATACTGGTGGTCACTGTCAGCAAAACTCTGCACTGTACTCCTCCTATATAATATACTGGTGGTCCCCAGTCCCCACAATAAAGCAGTGTGAGCACAGATATATGCAGCACACTGAGCACAGATATGGAGTGTTTTTCAGGCAGACAACGTATACTGGTGGTCACTGTCAGCAAAACTCTGCACTGTACTCCTCCTATATAATACAGCTGCTCCCCAGTCCCCACAATAAAGCAGTGTGAGCACAGATATATGCAGCACACTGAGCACAGATATGGAGTGTTTTTCAGGCAGACAACGTATACTGGTGGTCACTGTCAGCAAAACTCTGCACTGTATTCCTCCTATATAATATACTGGTGGTCCCCAGTCCCCACAATAAAGCAGTGTGAGCACAGATATATGCAGTACACTGAGCACAGATATGGAGTGTTTTTCAGGCAGACAACGTATACTGGTGGTCACTGTCAGCAAAACTCTGCACTGTACTCCTCCTATATAATACAGCTGCTCCCCAGTCCCCGCAATTAAGCAGTGTGAGCACAGATATATGCAGCACACTGGGCACAGATATGGAGTGTTTTTCAGGCAGACAACGTATACTGGTGGTCACTGTCAGCAAAACTCTGCACTGTACTCCTCCTATATAATATACTGGTGGTCCCCAGTCCCCACAATAAAGCAGTGTGAGCACAGATATATGCAGCACACTGAGCACAGATATGGAGTGTTTTTAAGGCAGACAACGTATACTGGTGGTCACTGTCAGCAAAACTCTGCACTGTACTCCTCCTATATAATACAGCTGCTCCCCAGTCCCCACAATTAAGCAGTGTGAGCACAGATATATGCAGCACACTGAGCACAGATATGGAGTGTTTTTCAGGCAGACAACGTATACTGGTGGTCACTGTCAGCAAAACTCTGCACTGTACTCCTCCTATATAATATACTGGTGGTCCCCAGTCCCCACAATAAAGCAGTGTGAGCACAGATAAATGCAGCACACTGAGCACAGATATGGAGTGTTTTTCAGGCAGACAACGTATACTGGTGGTCACTGTCAGCAAAACTCTGCACTGTACTCCTCCTATATAATAAAGCTGCTCCCCAGTCCCTGCAATTAAGCAGTGTGAGCACAGATATATGCAGCACACTGAGCACAGATATGGAGTGTTTTTCAGGCAGACAACGTATACTGGTGGTCACTGTCAGCAAAACTCTGCACTGTACTCCTCCTATATAATATACTGGTGGTCCCCAGTCCCCACAATAAAGCAGTGTGAGCACAGATAAATGCAGCACACTGAGCACAGATATGGAGTGATTTTCAGGCAGACAACGTATACTGGTGGTCACTGTCAGCAAAACTCTGCACTGTACTCCTCCTATATAATACAGCTGCTCCCCAGTCCCCACAATTAAGCAGTGTGAGCACAGATATATGCAGCACACTGAACACAGATATGGAGTGTTTTCAGGCAGACAACATATACTGGTGGTCACTGTCAGCAAAACTCTGCACTGTACTCCTCCTATATAATATACTGGTGGTCCCCAGTCCCCACAATAAAGCAGTGTGAGCACAGATATATGTAGTACACTGAGCACAGATATGAAGTGTTTTTCAGGCAGACAACGTATACTGGTGGTCACTGTCAGCAAAACTCTGCACTGTACTCCTCCTATATAATACTGCTGGTTCCCAGTCCCCACAATAAAGCAGTGTGAGCACAGATATATGCAGCACACTGAGCACAGATATGGAGTGTTTTTCAGGCAGACAACGTATACTGGTGGTCACTGTCAGCAAAACTCTGCACTGTACTCCTCCTATATAATACAGCTGCTCCCCAGTCCCTGCAATTAAGCAGTGTGAGCACAGATATATGCAGCACACTGAGCACAGATATGGAGTGTTTTTCAGGCAGACAACGTATACTGGTGGTCACTGTCAGCAAAACTCTGCACTGTACTCCTCCTATATAATATACTGGTGGTCCCCAGTCCCCACAATAAAGCAGTGTGAGCACAGATAAATGCAGCACACTGAGCACAGATATGGAGTGTTTTTCAGGCAGACAACGTATACTGGTGGTCACTGTCAGCAAAACTCTGCACTGTACTCCTCCTATATAATACAGCTGCTCCCCAGTCCCCACAATTAAGCAGTGTGAGCACAGATATATGCAGCACACTGAACACAGATATGGAGTGTTTTTCAGGCAGACAACATATACTGGTGGTCACTGTCAGCAAAACTCTGCACTGTACTCCTCCTATATAATATACTGGTGGTCCCCAGTCCCCACAATAAAGCAGTGTGAGCACAGATATATGTAGTACACTGAGCACAGATATGAAGTGTTTTTCAGGCAGACAACGTATACTGGTGGTCACTGTCAGCAAAACTCTGCACTGTACTCCTCCTATATAATACTGCTGGTCCCCAGTCCCCACAATAAAGCAGTGTGAGCACAGATATATGCAGCACACTGAGCACAGATTTGGAGTGTTTTTCAGGCAGACAACGTATACTGGTGGTCACTGTCAGCAAAACTCTGCACTGTACTCCTCCTATATAATATACTGGTGGTCCCCAGTCCCCACAATAAAGCAGTGTGAGCACAGATAAATGCAGCACACTGAGCACAGATATGGAGTGATTTTCAGGCAGACAACGTATACTGGTGGTCACTGTCAGCAAAACTCTGCACTGTACTCCTCCTATATAATACAGCTGCTCCCCAGTCCCCACAATTAAGCAGTGTGAGCACAGATATATGCAGCACACTGAACACAGATATGGAGTGTTTTTAAGGCAGACAACATATACTGGTGGTCACTGTCAGCAAAACTCTGCACTGTACTCCTCCTATATAATATACTGGTGGTCCCCAGTCCCCACAATAAAGCAGTGTGAGCACAGATATATGTAGTACACTGAGCACAGATATGAAGTGTTTTTCAGGCAGACAACGTATACTGGTGGTCACTGTCAGCAAAACTCTGCACTGTACTCCTCCTATATAATACTGCTGGTCCCCAGTCCCCACAATAAAGCAGTGTGAGCACAGATATATGCAGCACACTGAGCACAGATATGGAGTGTTTTTCAGGCAGACAACGTATACTGGTGGTCACTGTCAGCAAAACTCTGCACTGTACTCCTCCTATATAATACAGCTGCTCCCCAGTCCCTGCAATTAAGCAGTGTGAGCACAGATATATGCAGCACACTGAGCACAGATATGGAGTGTTTTTCAGGCAGACAACGTATACTGGTGGTCACTGTCAGCAAAACTCTGCACTGTACTCCTCCTATATAATATACTGGTGGTCCCCAGTCCCCACAATAAAGCAGTGTGAGCACAGATAAATGCAGCACACTGAGCACAGATATGGAGTGTTTTTCAGGCAGACAACGTATACTGGTGGTCACTGTCAGCAAAACTCTGCACTGTACTCCTCCTATATAATACAGCTGCTCCCCAGTCCCCACAATTAAGCAGTGTGAGCACAGATATATGCAGCACACTGAACACAGATATGGAGTGTTTTTCAGGCAGACAACATATACTGGTGGTCACTGTCAGCAAAACTCTGCACTGTACTCCTCCTATATAATATACTGGTGGTCCCCAGTCCCCACAATAAAGCAGTGTGAGCACAGATATATGTAGTACACTGAGCACAGATATGAAGTGTTTTTCAGGCAGACAACGTATACTGGTGGTCACTGTCAGCAAAACTCTGCACTGTACTCCTCCTATATAATACTGCTGGTCCCCAGTCCCCACAATAAAGCAGTGTGAGCACAGATATATGCAGCACACTGAGCACAGATTTGGTGTGTTTTTCAGGCAGACAACGTATACTGGTGGTCACTGGTCAGCAAAACTCTGCACTGTACTCCTCCTATATAATATACTGGTGGTCCCCAGTCCCCACAATAAAGCAGTGTGAGCACAGATATATGCAGCACACTGAGCACAGATATGGAGTGTTTTTCAGGCAGACAACGTATACTGGTGGTCACTGGTCAGCAAAACTCTGCACTGTACTCCTCCTATATAATATACTGGTGGTCCCCAGTCCCCACAATAAAGCAGTGTGAGCACAGATATATGCAGCACACTGAGCACAGATATGGAGTGTTTTTCAGGCAGACAACGTATATTGGTGGTCACTGTCAGCAAAACTCTGCACTGTACTCCTCCTATATAATCATACTTGCCCACTCTCCCGGAATGGCCGTGAGGCTCCCGAAAATCGGGTGACCCTCCCGGCCCCCCGGAAGAGCAGGCAAGTCTCCCGGAATCAGGGGTCCCCCTGCCCGTCAGCCCACTTAGTGTGTAAAGTGGGCGGTCCGGGCAGTTGATGACGCGATTCTTGCTGAATCGCGTCATCATAGCCACGCCCCCTGCAGTGTAATGCCGGGGATCGCGGCATTACAGAGCGGGGGCGTGGCTTAAAGGACGTGCCACCGAAACTCCGCCCCTGCTCCACCCCCGTCCCGCCTACGGTCCACCTCCTCCCCTCGTCACAGCCCTCCCCTGCCCCCTTGCTGAGCCGACCTGGCTGCTCTCTCCCGCAGAGAGCAGCCAGAATGTCGGCAAGTATGTATATAATACTGCTGGTCCCCAGTCCCCACAATAAAGCAGTGTGAGCACAGATATATGCAGTACACTGAGCACAGATATGAAGTGTTTTTCAGGCAGACAACGTATACTGGTGGTCACTGTCAGCAAAACTCTGCACTGTACTCCTCCTATATAATACAGCTGCTCCCCAGTCCCCACAATAAAGCAGTGTGAGCACAGATATATGCAGCACACTGAGCACAGATATGGAGTGTTTTTCAGGCAGACAATGTATACTGGTGGTCACTGTCAGCAAAACTCTGCACTGTACTCCTCCTATATAATATACTGGTGGTCCCCAGTCCCCACAATAAAGCAGTGTGAGCACAGATATATGCAGTACACTGAGCACAGATATGGAGTGTTTTTCAGGCAGACAACGTATACTGGTGGTCACTGTCAGCAAAACTCTGCACTGTACTCCTCCTATATAATACAGCTGCTCCCCAGTCCCTGCAATTAAGCAGTGTGAGCACAGATATATGCAGCACACTGAGCACAGATATGGAGTGTTTTTCAGGCAGACAACGTATACTGGTGGTCACTGTCAGCAAAACTCTGCACTGTACTCCTCCTATATAATATACTGGTGGTCCCCAGTCCCCACAATAAAGCAGTGTGAGCACAGATAAATGCAGCACACTGAGCACAGATATGGAGTGTTTTTCAGGCAGACAACGTATACTGGTGGTCACTGTCAGCAAAACTCTGCACTGTACTCCTCCTATATAATACAGCTGCTCCCCAGTCCCCACAATTAAGCAGTGTGAGCACAGATATATGCAGCACACTGAACACAGATATGGAGTGTTTTTCAGGCAGACAACATATACTGGTGGTCACTGTCAGCAAAACTCTGCACTGTACTCCTCCTATATAATATACTGGTGGTCCCCAGTCCCCACAATAAAGCAGTGTGAGCACAGATATATGTAGTACACTGAGCACAGATATGAAGTGTTTTTCAGGCAGACAACGTATACTGGTGGTCACTGTCAGCAAAACTCTGCACTGTACTCCTCCTATATAATACTGCTGGTCCCCAGTCCCCACAATAAAGCAGTGTGAGCACAGATATATGCAGCACACTGAGCACAGATTTGGAGTGTTTTTCAGGCAGACAACGTATACTGGTGGTCACTGTCAGCAAAACTCTGCACTGTACTCCTCCTATATAATATACTGGTGGTCCCCAGTCCCCACAATAAAGCAGTGTGAGCACAGATAAATGCAGCACACTGAGCACAGATATGGAGTGATTTTCAGGCAGACAACGTATACTGGTGGTCACTGTCAGCAAAACTCTGCACTGTACTCCTCCTATATAATACAGCTGCTCCCCAGTCCCCACAATTAAGCAGTGTGAGCACAGATATATGCAGCACACTGAACACAGATATGGAGTGTTTTTAAGGCAGACAACATATACTGGTGGTCACTGTCAGCAAAACTCTGCACTGTACTCCTCCTATATAATATACTGGTGGTCCCCAGTCCCCACAATAAAGCAGTGTGAGCACAGATATATGTAGTACACTGAGCACAGATATGAAGTGTTTTTCAGGCAGACAACGTATACTGGTGGTCACTGTCAGCAAAACTCTGCACTGTACTCCTCCTATATAATACTGCTGGTCCCCAGTCCCCACAATAAAGCAGTGTGAGCACAGATATATGCAGCACACTGAGCACAGATATGGAGTGTTTTTCAGGCAGACAACGTATACTGGTGGTCACTGTCAGCAAAACTCTGCACTGTACTCCTCCTATATAATACAGCTGCTCCCCAGTCCCTGCAATTAAGCAGTGTGAGCACAGATATATGCAGCACACTGAGCACAGATATGGAGTGTTTTTCAGGCAGACAACGTATACTGGTGGTCACTGTCAGCAAAACTCTGCACTGTACTCCTCCTATATAATATACTGGTGGTCCCCAGTCCCCACAATAAAGCAGTGTGAGCACAGATAAATGCAGCACACTGAGCACAGATATGGAGTGTTTTTCAGGCAGACAACGTATACTGGTGGTCACTGTCAGCAAAACTCTGCACTGTACTCCTCCTATATAATACAGCTGCTCCCCAGTCCCCACAATTAAGCAGTGTGAGCACAGATATATGCAGCACACTGAACACAGATATGGAGTGTTTTTCAGGCAGACAACATATACTGGTGGTCACTGTCAGCAAAACTCTGCACTGTACTCCTCCTATATAATATACTGGTGGTCCCCAGTCCCCACAATAAAGCAGTGTGAGCACAGATATATGTAGTACACTGAGCACAGATATGAAGTGTTTTTCAGGCAGACAACGTATACTGGTGGTCACTGTCAGCAAAACTCTGCACTGTACTCCTCCTATATAATACTGCTGGTCCCCAGTCCCCACAATAAAGCAGTGTGAGCACAGATATATGCAGCACACTGAGCACAGATTTGGTGTGTTTTTCAGGCAGACAACGTATACTGGTGGTCACTGGTCAGCAAAACTCTGCACTGTACTCCTCCTATATAATATACTGGTGGTCCCCAGTCCCCACAATAAAGCAGTGTGAGCACAGATATATGCAGCACACTGAGCACAGATATGGAGTGTTTTTCAGGCAGACAACGTATACTGGTGGTCACTGGTCAGCAAAACTCTGCACTGTACTCCTCCTATATAATATACTGGTGGTCCCCAGTCCCCACAATAAAGCAGTGTGAGCACAGATATATGCAGCACACTGAGCACAGATATGGAGTGTTTTTCAGGCAGACAACGTATATTGGTGGTCACTGTCAGCAAAACTCTGCACTGTACTCCTCCTATATAATCATACTTGCCTACTCTCCCGGAATGGCCGTGAGGCTCCCGAAAATCGGGTGACCCTCCCGGCCCCCCGGAAGAGCAGGCAAGTCTCCCGGAATCAGGGGTCCCCCTGCCCGTCAGCCCACTTAGTGTGTAAAGTGGGCGGTCCGGGCAGTTGATGACGCGATTCTTGCTGAATCGCGTCATCATAGCCACGCCCCCTGCAGTGTAATGCCGGGGATCGCGGCATTACAGAGCGGGGGCGTGGCTTAAAGGACGTGCCACCGAAACTCCGCCCCTGCTCCACCCCCGTCCCGCCTACGGTCCACCTCCTCCCCTCGTCACAGCCCTCCCCTGCCCCCTTGCTGAGCCGACCTGGCTGCTCTCTCCCGCAGAGAGCAGCCAGAATGTCGGCAAGTATGTATATAATACTGCTGGTCCCCAGTCCCCACAATAAAGCAGTGTGAGCACAGATATATGCAGTACACTGAGCACAGATATGAAGTGTTTTTCAGGCAGACAACGTATACTGGTGGTCACTGTCAGCAAAACTCTGCACTGTACTCCTCCTATATAATACAGCTGCTCCCCAGTCCCCACAATAAAGCAGTGTGAGCACAGATATATGCAGCACACTGAGCACAGATATGGAGTGTTTTTCAGGCAGACAATGTATACTGGTGGTCACTGTCAGCAAAACTCTGCACTGTACTCCTCCTATATAATATACTGGTGGTCCCCAGTCCCCACAATAAAGCAGTGTGAGCACAGATATATGCAGTACACTGAGCACAGATATGGAGTGTTTTTCAGGCAGACAACGTATACTGGTGGTCACTGTCAGCAAAACTCTGCACTGTACTCCTCCTATATAATACAGCTGCTCCCCAGTCCCTGCAATTAAGCAGTGTGAGCACAGATATATGCAGCACACTGAGCACAGATATGGAGTGTTTTTCAGGCAGACAACGTATACTGGTGGTCACTGTCAGCAAAACTCTGCACTGTACTCCTCCTATATAATATACTGGTGGTCCCCAGTCCCCACAATAAAGCAGTGTGAGCACAGATATATGCAGCACACTGAGCACAGATATGGAGTGTTTTTCAGGCAGACAACGTATACTGGTGGTCACTGTCAGCAAAACTCTGCACTGTACTCCTCCTATATAATACAGCTGCTCCCCAGTCCCCACAATAAAGCAGTGTGAGCACAGATATATGCAGCACACTGAGCACAGATATGGAGTGTTTTTCAGGCAGACAACGTATACTGGTGGTCACTGTCAGCAAAACTCTGCACTGTACTCCTCCTATATAATATACTGGTGGTCCCCAGTCCCCACAATAAAGCAGTGTGAGCACAGATATATGCAGTACACTGAGCACAGATATGGAGTGTTTTTCAGGCAGACAACGTATACTGGTGGTCACTGTCAGCAAAACTCTGCACTGTACTCCTCCTATATAATACAGCTGCTCCCCAGTCCCCGCAATTAAGCAGTGTGAGCACAGATATATGCAGCACACTGAGCACAGATATGGAGTGTTTTTCAGGCAGACAACGTATACTGGTGGTCACTGTCAGCAAAACTCTGCACTGTACTCCTCCTATATAATATACTGGTGGTCCCCAGTCCCCACAATAAAGCAGTGTGAGCACAGATATATGCAGCACACTGAGCACAGATATGGAGTGTTTTTAAGGCAGACAACGTATACTGGTGGTCACTGTCAGCAAAACTCTGCACTGTACTCCTCCTATATAATACAGCTGCTCCCCAGTCCCCACAATTAAGCAGTGTGAGCACAGATATATGCAGCACACTGAGCACAGATATGGAGTGTTTTTCAGGCAGACAACGTATACTGGTGGTCACTGTCAGCAAAACTCTGCACTGTACTCCTCCTATATAATATACTGGTGGTCCCCAGTCCCCACAATAAAGTAGTGTGAGCACAGATAAATGCAGCACACTGAGCACAGATATGGAGTGTTTTTCAGGCAGACAACGTATACTGGTGGTCACTGTGAGCAAAACTCTGCACTGTACTCCTCCTATATAATACAGCTGCTCCCCAGTCCCCACAATTAAGCAGTGTGAGCACAGATATATGCAGCACACTGAACACAGATATGGAGTGTTTTTCAGGCAGACAACGTATACTGGTGGTCACTGTCAGCAAAACTCTGCACTGTACTCCTCCTATATAATACAGCTGCTCCCCAGTCCCCACAATTAAGGAATAAGCAAAAATATTTTTGCATCAAGATTAATAAACGGAGAGGACGCCAGCCACGTCCTCTCCCTAACATTTCCAATGCATGAGTGAAAATGGCGGCGACGCGCGGCTGCTTATATAGAATCCGAATCTCGCGAGAATCCGACAGCGGGATGATGATGTTCGGGCGCGCTAGGTTTAACCGAGCCATACGGGAGAATCCGAGTATGCCTCGGACCCGTGTAGAATGGGTGAAGTTCGGGGGGGTTGGTTTCCGAGGAACCGAACTCGCTCATCACTAATAAATACTGTATATGAATATGATTTACTAACATGAAGGCATTTTCTTCTTTATGTATTGATGAATGCATTTTCTTCGTAATGTATTGATTTATGTTACAGTATGTTTTTTCTAATTGTTCTTGATAGTTTTTGCTTGCAGCGTGCCCAGTTACCTTGGAGATGCAGTGACCCTCCCTAGGTGTGATACAGTTGATGTAGCCTTGTGCAACCATTGTGGGCGTCATTTCCATCTGTATGTAATTACTGATAGAAGGGGACATTGGAAAACCATATTGAACGGTAGAGGGATTTAGGGGTACATTTACTAAGCAGTGATAAGAGTGGAGAAGTGAGCCAGTGGAGAAATTTCCCCATCAACCAATCAGCAACTCTGTATCATTTTATAGTATGCAAATTATAGATGTTACTTCAGTGCTGATTGGTTGCCATGGGCAACTTCTCCACTGGCTCACTTCTCTGCTCTTATCACTGCTTAGTAAATGTCCCCCTTAGTGTATTAGGATTTATAGAGTAGAGCATACTACACATACACATTCTATCTACATCAGTGAAAAATTGTCTGTGCCCAGGTGCAAATTCATGCACACTGATCTCAGTTATGTTGGTGCCCTTCCTGTTACTTTTGTTTACAAAAATAACACACATTTCCAAAGCCCTAGTTGGCTGGCTAATTCATATGTAATAACAGGAAAACCCCACAATTTAATAATGTCAGACTCCATAGCTAACGTTGGAGGGGACATAGTGATCATTGCCCTCTGATGCATGCTTGGTACAATTGAATATGGGTTCTCCTGGGCCAACAAGTGCAGGGGTGCAGCTCTTACAGGGGCCTGCAGCTGTGCGTAAGACATGGGGATGTGAAAGGTTCTCCCCCCAGGTATGTGCCCCTAACAGCAGCACACCCCTGCACCAGAATTTGTGCATTGTGTATTGAGATTATTTTGGTTATATATTATAAAGTATTTTTTTAGATCCAATCCAGTAAACAAGTTACTGTTTCTGTGTCTTACAATCCTGTAGAATCCAGAAACAGTAACTCGCTCCTTCAGAAAATAAAAATATCTATGTGCATAAAATATGAATTCGGACTTCTCTAGAACAATGTCACAAATTCACAAAAGTACATGTTGGTTAAAAAAAATGCTTTAAATATAAATTTTCAGTTGAAGGATTTAAGCAGAGGTTTTATTCTGGTCACACACAGCCATGATCCAGTCAATCCTCTTGAGCAGTCAGGCAGCACAACTGGATCAGATTGGGCCCCATCAATGTGGTCAGATCAATAACAGCACTGACATAATGATCATAGACAGTAGCCAGATGTTTTTTTTCTGGAATTTCCAATTAAAATCTGATCAATGCCAATTATAAAAATTTTTTTATAAGAATAGCTTGTCATGTGTGCTCAGCCTGCCTGACACAAGGGCTACTTGTGTACACAGCTGCAGCTACATATCCGTACGTACGATTTATACGCAAACTATAACTTTCCAGTGGTTTGGTAAGTTAGGCTGACCATGTTATCTTTTTAACCTGGGACACTCATGAATTACACAGGTTTGGCTGCTTAAAACCAGGTGAAATGTAGGCTTGTAGTCAGCCAGCCACAGAACCTGTGTAAGTCATGAGTGTCCCAGATTAAAGGGATAAAATGGTCAGCCTAGGTAAATTGAATTTACCCCTAGGTCAGGGGTATTCAACTATTATTTTGAATAGACTACTCTGAAAGGTTTGTGAGAATAGGTGGGCCAGGCATTCCAGTTTTACTACAGAGCACTGAACAAAAATGCTAAATATATTTTAACGTTTCCCCCTTCCTTTATATAGAGTTATAGGCTTCTGCTACCTGCTTTATTGATTTTGTGCCACACTCTTCCTTTACTATTGAGTGATTGTGTGCCCTCACCTATAGCTTTACAGATTTAATGCCCCCTTTATAATAGCCCCTTTATATTATTGTGTGCTCACTCCTCTTTATATAGCTTTAATGACTTTGTGCTTCCCTCTTTATTAGGCTTTAGTGATCTTGGGAACTCCCTCCACCCCTCTAAGCATCCCATTAACCTGGAGAAGGAATAAAGAAGTGATAAAGCAGTGATAAATGATAATGCACCAGGGGGTCTTTTCATAAGAAAAACAAAAAATGAATTGATACTTATCATTATACATCGCATCGGTTTGATGCAATGTATAGCTATTATAAGTAGCAATTCATATAAACTCACCCTTCTGGCTAGGTGATGCGGTGTCCCGGGCTCCGGCGACACTCTCTTCTCCAGCGGCCCCACACTGCGGTGCTTGGAGTCAGACAGCAGGCCCTTCTGCGCATGCGCCGCCGGCTGACCTCCCGGAAGGCCGCAGTGGCTGATGGGAGGTCAGGGGGCGAAGCCAGTGCCAGGAGCAGACAGAGAGCAGGGAAGCATTGAGCTTCCCTGCAGTTACCGCACCACGGTTCTGGTTGCGCCATCCTGAGATAGCGAACCTGAATTCCATGGAGCTTGCTGCTCCTTCATGAATCGCACTCACCATACTAAAGTATGGTGATCCGATTCAGCCATGGAAAAGGGGGGCCGCTGGAGAAGTCAGGGACTTCTTCACGGTAACCTGCTGCATGAAAGGCTTGAAGCAGATAAAAGCCCTGTTTTCCACAAAACAGGGCTTTTCTCTGCTTTATGAATAGACACCAGATTTGAAAAATGTCAGTTAGGAGCTGACTGGCTGGTGCGTTATCACCTTGCACTTATCACTGCTTTATCACTTCTCCAGGCTTAATACATCTACGCCTAAAGGGCCCCATCCAGGGGCGTACCCAGAACTTTGTGGGCCCCATAGCAACATTTTGAAGGGCCCTTGTGCTAATGCTTCTAGAGACAACTATCCACAGCAATTGTTAATTTTAAGCGGCATAATAGTGCCCTAGTTCACTTTCTGTACCATAGTAATGCCTTAGTTAATGTTATGCCCCATAGTAGTGTCCTATTTCATTGTAGGGACACCAGTACAAGTTATCCAACACTGTGACCCCAATTCACATAATGACATGTAGTGTGCCCAGTTCATATTATGTCACATTACAGCACCCCAAGTTCATATTTTGCCACACTATAGTGCCTCCACTTCATATTGTGCCACATTACAGATTCCCAGTTCAGATTAAGAAACATTATAATGCCCTTCAATTCATTTTATTCCACATTACAATAATCAAGTCAAGGGGCATAACTAGATATATTGAAGGGCCCTAGGCAAAGGTTTGTAAAGGACCTTACATATCACCCAAAGTGGGCCCCTTTCAGCTCTGGGCCCCATAGCAGCTGCACTTCCTGCACCTATGGTAGCTACGCCCTTGGCCCCATACACTACAACGATTTATCTTAACCACTAATCGGATGCAATTTCCCTTGAACTGTCCCGGGAGCGGTTCCATATGATTCCATACGATTTGGTACATGTGTGGCTATTTTTGCATGCAATTTATCGCAATGCATTCACATGTACCATAAGATATATCTGGTGGGCTGGATTAGGGTGCTAGGGGGGCTGGCCCAAATAGGCATATAAATAGCAGCAGCCATTTTAGCCCTGAGCACACTGCTGATCTGTGATTAGCGAGGCTGGTTTTGATATACATTGGTGGACAGTGTGATCACATTGGTGGACAGTGTGCTAGGTGGACAGTGATATTGGTGGTCACTGTGGATTAAATACATACTTGGGGCAAAGTGAAATCCAATCAAATCGTATATATCCGATGCGCTCTCCTTCTCCTGCTGCGTTGTAGCTAATGCTGCTGCCGCCGATGGGAGTGTCCTGAGAATGCCAGTCAACTTCCTACGATATATTGCATGCGATATATCGCAGACACACAAAAAAAAAACACTTTTTCCATACGATTCCATGCGATTACGATATATCATGAGTGCAGCACTTGCGATCTAGGGGATCCGATCCGACACTCACGAGACCGCGCATTGGATCAGATCGGATGGAAAACACATACGATGTGACACTTTTCATACGATATATCGGCTCGAAAGGTTGAAATCGCATGAAATCGTGCAAAATCTTTGTAGTGTATGGGACCCTTTAGTTCTTCTCTTCTAGGGAAAGATTTATCAAAGTTTGGAAAGTGAGAAAGCACTAGCCAAGCAGCTTCTAAATCATGTTATAGGCTGTGTTTGAAATATGACAGTGCTTTATCTCTCTCCACTTTATCATCTTCCAAGGCTTAGTATATCTCCCTCATAATGTTTTGATAAATCTCTAGTCCTTCCCCCACAAGGGCAGCCTCATGCTGTACATCGCATATGCACAATAGACCAAAGGTGGTCAAAAATGCCCAACAAAACTGTAATGAGTGGCATGGCTAAAGTGAAGGTTATTCTGAAATCCGATCTATTTTCGCTGTTGGTGGGGAAGACAATTGAAGGCAGTTTAAGTTCTGTCATGGGCTGGATTTCTATAGGCCTGCTCTAGATATATAAAAATATCTGAAGCATTGGACAGTTCAAGCAGCTTTACCCATTAATGGGAAAACATTATTTTGATTACATAGATTGTATAATGAGATCCCACAAAACGCCATGTTACCACCCTTAAACGCTCACCTCATGTCAATGTGTGGTCGTATCGCTTTAAAATTGCAAACGCACTGTGATCGCTATGCGGCTCAGACACATGCGCATTGTATATGCAGCACATGCACAGTCTTTCAATAGTTGGCCAGATTGCGAAATCTCTAAATTGCAATCCATGCTGAATTAGGCCCACAGGGGGTTATTCCGTACGGATTGCAGATCCTGCTAAAAAGCAGAATCTGCAATCCCTTGTTTCACATGCTGGTGGCCACCCATCGCAGGGCAAAGCCGCCCAGCATGCAGAATGGCCTGCGCAGCGGCTGTGACCACAATTTAATTGCGGTCGCAACAACTGTGGACAACCCCCTGCAGCTGCAGCTAGTCTGCATGTGCAGGAGGTCCGCCCCCATTGTTTAGATTGGAGCGCCATCCCAAAAATGCTGCCGACCCACCCCTGTTTTCCCAGCGCCGCCCCCGCAACACTCCGTCACTGACCCCGACCCGCCCTGCGAAAGCCTTTGCCTGTCAATCAGGCAGAGGCATTCGCAGCCAATGCAAACACATCGTATTCGGCGTGCACACTGGTGCTGCAGCTGGGGTTAATGATGCAACCTGAACAATCCCCACAGTGTGCAGCGTAATTCTGTGTGAAACGCGGATTTGTGCACAGTTTCACTATGGTGTTGATCATCTAGTATGTATATTAGAAAATATGAATATTTTGTGTTTCACTGTTATGAACTTAGAAATTTGTCTTCTCACAGAGGGCCAGATGTACTAAGCCTGAAAAGTGATAAATATCACAGTGATAAAGTACCAGCCAATCGGCTCCTAACTGTCATTTTTCAAACACAGCCTGTAATATGGCAGTTAGGAGCCGATTGGCTGGTGCTTTATCACAGTGATATTTATCACTTTTCAGGCTTAGTACATCTCCCCCAGAGTGTGAGCCTGGATGTGGCCAAAGGGTTACATTGAAAGGACTAGCCAATGCCCAATCTCTAGGTAAAAATCTTGTTGTTTCAAATCTTGATGTACTAATATGCATCGGGGGCCATCACCAGCCATCGCAGCCATGCCAATCACATACCGTATGCACTAACATATGTGATTAGTATCGCAATGCTATGACAGAGGCCCCCAGCAGCAGTACCTAGTGGGCCGGAGGACAGGTGTGCGGTGGTCTCCAGGGGTCTCTATCACCTCTCAGCCCCAGGCAGTGATGTCTGCAGTCAGTCCCGGGCTCCTCCTCTTCCTCCCTGCAGCCGGAAGAAGTGATGTCTGGTTGCTGGGGGAGGAGGAGGTAGTGACCTGGGACTGCGACGGGAGCTGCCTGCATACAGATATGGGGGGGATTGGCATGGGTGTGGGGATGACTCGATGCGGTAAGAAGCCCATAGGCTTCTAAAGAGTATTGTCATAAAAAGATGGCGATACCCTCTGCATCGAAAACGGGGGTTTTAACAAATTTTTCCCTTAGTACATCCCGCTGTTGCAGCAAACTGCATCCAGCCAAGGCCATCCCAGTCACCGCCTCATATCAGTAACTGTAACATTTAGGACCCCACCAGTCACTGCCATGGTCATGTGATTTACATGTTCTTACTTAAACAAGGGAGAGTACTAGCTACATGGCTTAGATGTGCTCTCATACACTATGGCATCAGTCATGCCAACAGCCCCACTCAGCGCACCAGGTCCTGGGCTACTCGTCTATTTCTTTCTCAGAATGTGCATCTTATTCGCTTAAATAAAACAACTGGAAATGACAAAACTACTCTGCTAGATTACACTCATCCATTTGACGTGCAAAATTTATACACGTGTGCGACTGAGCCTGAATCTGTATACAAAGTGCTAGGATGCAGTGCAATAACACATAGAATGTAAAGAAAGAGATGGTAGGCTACACTTCTTGGAGCAGCTCCGTCACACTGGGCATCTCCTGCGTACGGTAAATAGAATCTAGGGGGTAAATTTACTAAAGCTTCTAAAACAGAGAATTTGTAATGTTGCCCATAGCAACCATTCAAATGCTGTCTATCATTTTCTAAAAAGCAATAGAGAAATAACAGACAGCGTCTGATTGGTTGCTATGGGCAACATCACCAATTCTCTGTTTTAGAAGCTTTAGTAAATTTACAACTGGGCGTATGAGCACACGTCTGTAACATTTTTGCTGCATTCTCAATTTTCTCCCACTGATTAAAAAATTAAATAACTATAAATAGAGAGAGAGAGAGAGAGAGAGAGAGAGAGAGAGAGAGAAACAGTTCACTGAATGAATGGGAAAGAATTGTGTTTCTTTAATTCTCAGTGTTTTCAGTGTCAGCATGTCTCTTGCTGTAATTCATCTTCTGGAGATCAATACATATAACCAGTTGGGTAGAAGAAGAAGAAACTTGTGGCTGATATTGCATTGTTTGTTAATGGTGATCGTTGACTGCTTTGCCTCATGTCATTAAGCTTTGACCTCCAGCAATAATATTTTTTATGCACATTAAAGTGTGTGTACATCAGCATATTATTCTGACAAGGCTAAAATAAATATTTGATGAGTTGGCAGAATTGCTTTCTCAATTGCCTCTAACAGGATCCCCATGTGGCCCCCAATAACCAGATACGAGTGACAGATCACACAAGACGTGGTGCATTCTTCCACCATATACCTTCCTCTAGTAAGCATCACAGCATACAAATTACCAGTGGCTGCTTTCTCAATTGTTCAGCTTGGTAAATGCAATTACACCTCACAGGTTTATAAGCCTTTTCTTGCCATTACCTGTCACTTTCCTGAGGGAAATAACATTAGATGACTATAACCACATGAACCATTAGCTGTGTTATTCCTCCCTCTAGAAATAGTCCTCAGTATGGGCGGTCTTTCATGCTTTCCATCTTCTAGATGGCTGTTCTTAGAGCAAATTGCTTACATTGCTTTTATGGCCCCTTCAGGCTACTAACACGGTGGTTGGCCTGAATCTGAGGTAAAGTTCACATTAGAATTCAGTATTACAGTATATCTACCATATGTCAGTAGACTGAATATAACAGGACCCAATATAGTTGTTTTACTGAACTTCACGTCACATTAGTCTTCCAGACTTTACAGTGTGTGCAGTGGGAGTCCCACCAAGGGCCACACAACTACTGTGTTTAGTTTCCTTTGTCAGGGTCATTTTTCAACTGAATTATTGCTTAACAAAGAACCCAGCAGAGGTTTTGAGATTTGCTGAGATTTTCGTTTGTGCAATATTATGAATATTTTAGCATGTGTTTTCATGATTGTTGTTGTGACCACTGTTTGCATTGATGTTGTATGTAGCTGAGTGTCTGTCCTGACACCTGCCAGGTGCTGCCTTGAAGTCTCTTGCCCAGATGTAGCCCAGTCTCGTGTGTCCCACGCTGTATGAGTCAGAGATCTATACACATGTAGGTGTGAATGAAGATGAAACATGGGTGAGGGAGGGGAAAAGGTGCACAGACATGTAGTAACTGATGAAAGCATATATATTTATTTCCAGTTCTTATACAGAGTCTCTTGTGTTCCCATCTCATAGCTCACAGCAGTATAAATCACCTCTTCCCACCTGTACTTTTACAGTATTATCATCCTTTATCATCCCGCCATTCATTAGGCTTATCAGGTGATTAAAAGTTCCCTTTGTGATAAGATAGGCGTACTCTGCCAACAGGCACTGGCACATATAAACACTTCCATCTCTGGGTGTGTGTAGCTGCTGCAGTGCTTCTTTGGTGCAGGGTGTGGCTGGTTCCTCTGACCGCTTACTCTGGATCAGTACACAGGGTTAAAGACTGTGGATAGATTACAGTGAGAGCTCTTATCTGTAGGTCACAGGAATTCGGCAGACATTGGGATCTTGCACGTTTACAGCAGGATCATTAAGAAGAGTGATGTTTACTTCTAAATTGCTGGTCATTAGACACAATAAAGAATACATGCCATAGAATATAGTAAAATGTGCTTTTTAAACAGAGCCAAAAGCTGATTCCTGCACTTAAGCACTTGATATATTGGACCAATCCTAGAGGATGATTTGAATAAGGTGACCAAACTGGAGCGGGAGTAGAATGGGCCGAGCCAACCAATCAGGGCTAGATTTAGAGCCTAATTCAGTAAGGATAGCAAATTCTGCTAATTCACAGAATTTGCTATCCTTTGGAGCACATGCTGGGGGCCGCCCAACGCTGGGCAAAGCCACCCAGCATGCTAACCGGAGCCGACCCCCGCCCCCTTACCCCCAACCCCCCCCCCCCCCCCTCCCCCCAACTCTTCAACAAGCAGAAATTGCAAACGCTTTGCAATTTCTGCTTGTAAGCAGAAACTGTGGAAGCCTCCTGCCGGTGCAGCTTAGCTTCCTGATTGCGGCGGCTGTGTGTGACGTCACGCAGCCGCCGTGATCACGCCCCTGACACGCCCCCATTCAGCCGCCTCCGTCCCCCGTCCGGCCACCTCCGCCCCATCGGGTAGTAGCTTTTGGTGCAGGAAACAATGGGCTGAAATTGGGATATAAACACAATTTACAGTAATCTGTGATTTCCAAATAACTGCTTGGTGTATCGTTGGGACAGTTTCCACAAGAAGACTCCCTGGTGGGCACTCAATCAAAAGAAAGTATCAAGGTGATGCCCCGGCCCCCAACCTGGGCTCAGACTAGTCACAATGTCTTTTGTCTTTTGTCAAAGCATTACACAAACATGGTATGGGCTCCTGTATCTGCAGTGTCAATACCTTCATATGCTTGCTGTAAGTACAATAATATACACAAGCATGCTGCCCAAAAAGAGAAATACATGTATGCAATATATATTCATTTGTGTGTACAGGAAGATGGATTAAGTAACACATAGGTTCAAGAGTCCTGAGGTCTCTTTGATTATCATGGGACTGTCACTCATGAGAATATCAACATGGTCATAATCATAGGTGTGCGCAGGGGTGGTGCCTGGTGCGCACAGGCACGCCCTAATGTCCGCCACCCCGTTCTCACATGCCTGATGCAGTGAGCGCCGAGCAGGCTGATTACTGTCCCCTCTGCACTGCACCCTGTCAGGACTGTATTACTGACCTGACGCCTGGGTTAATCAAGGGTGCCACTGACTCCGGCTTTCAAATTCCCAGCTCCACCTCCATGTACAAAAACAGCGTTATGTGACGTGATTATGTCATGCTGCTCGCACGCCCACCCGCCACATGCCCACCTCTCTCCTTCTATGTTATGCCAACGCCAGCCAGTGTTCCTCTTAGGAAGACAAATTCAATACTGGCAGGCGGTCGGCAGCAGCATTGACACGTCACTCGTTTTTTCCAGCAGCAGCAGTACTAGTTTGCGACTGTCAGTGTCAGTGAGTGACTGACTTGTAAGTAAGCTGCTGCAGCTTGCAGAGGAAAGAGAGGGGGAGCCAGACCAGGCTGAGGAGGAGCAGTGTAATTGCCGTGAGTGCCATCAGGGGTGTTTGTTTGGTGCACACCACAACATCTGACAATGTATCTGCTTTATTAGGCTTGGTACAAAGGTGGATATTTTATATGCGTTGATCATCAATAGTTGGTGTTAGACACGGCCAAAAGGCGGTGCTAGACACACCCCTCCGACGGTGCACCCCCTAATAAAATGTGCTGCGCACGCCAGTGGTCATAATGTCGACAGTTATCATGTAGAAAGTAACGCAATGTTGACATGTTAGAATGGTGACAACAACAATGCAAATATAAGTGCACTGGACGGACCGTGTACTGGAGGCAGAGCTGGAACTACCATTGGAGCAGCAGGTGCATTGCACGAGGGCACCTGGGGACTAAGGGGCCCACTGTGCTGCCCAGACCATGTGTTTTCCCCTGGGCCACCACATGACCATTTTGAGCAAAGGCAGATGACTAGCTCAGCGAAGGGAGGCGGGGTTGCCCTTGTGTGTGTGCAGCCGCATCAGTTTGCCATCTGAGCCGGAATGATCGGGAAATCCTGCTGACTGTCAGCGCTGATCATCACAGACGTGTACTGCCTCTAAAGGGAGGTACACATGGAAGATCCGTGCTCAAATTCTAAGCAATCTGACTAGAATGCGTATAAATTAAACACAGACCTTTCCGTGTGTAGGGTACTGGCGACAGCGATGCACGGTCCTGCGCGACGCTATCGCCGGCTCTAGATTTGGCATCCATGCATGCCAAATCTAGTGAGAGCGCTCATTTCATCGCTGGGTGAAATGAGCGCACCCCCCCCTCCCTCGCTCAGCACACATAGCGCTGTGCTGAGCAGGGGGAGAGATGTGTGCTGAGCGGTTTGTGCTAGATCAGTCTGCACACATCTCCCCCGTTTGTACGGGGCTTAATACACAGAGCTATGGAGTCTTCCTGAATCACAGCTGTTTGTGAAGTAAAGGCAGCTCACAGCCGATGTAATTGGTGCTGTCCAGAGGCATAACTCTGGGAGGCAAAGGAGGCATCTGCCGCCAGGCTCCTGCTCTGAAGGGGGAACCTCTCCTGCTATTCCGTGACACCATTCCATTAAGTTAATTAATAGCTGCCGCTATCTCATCAGTGGCCGACTTCCTCACTGGTCCCTGCACCTCACAAGTCACACCCTCTTTATTATAGATACACATTTTACAAGTGTCACACCCTGGATTAGAAGCCATGACCTATTACACTGGAAGCAGAAACCTTACTGCTGAAGCTATTTGCTCCTGTATAGGAAATATGAGAATTCTAACTATATGAAGTTACTTCTCTGACAATTACACGTAACTTCATATAGTTAGAATTCTCATGCTTCCTATGCAGGAGCAAATAGCTCTATCAGTAAAGTGTCTGCCGTCAGTGTAACAGGTCATGGGTTCTAATCCTGGGTATGACTGCTAGGAATTGTGTGATTTTAAATAAAAGACAAGGAATTGTGTGTGTGTGTATATATATATATATATATAGAGATATATATATATATATATATATATATATATAGATATAGATATAAGGGGGGCGGGGCAACACTATTTATCTTGCCTCCGGGCATCTGGGACAAACTTACGCCACTGGTGCTGTCAGAGCTTTCTTGACCGAGTGCCGAACTGTGAAAAGCGCAGGGAGTGGGGCCTCCGCTCAGACAGGGCAGTGGTTGCTGTGTTCCAAGTGTTGTCAATGATCTGTGTGCAGGTGTTGATATTCCAGAGTTATATAAGCATATACTGCTGGATGCATCAAGCTATGAACAGCCCAGTTACTTAACAAGTGGTGTTGGCTTATTGACAGATAGCAGGTACAGCCACTGTTACATGTACACTGGTGATGGATCGGAGCTGCAGCGGATCAGGGATTCATACAGCTCAACAGGCGAGGAGTGTATACTGCTAACAGGTAGCTGTGCAGGGATGCTGGAATAGTTCTATGGCAGGTGTTAACCAGGTCTCTCATAGGAGCTAAGTAGGAGTCTTCTGTCTCCCACCATGTCACTGCAGAGTCTTATACAGTAAAGAAATTAGATGGCCCCTGAACATTATCAGTAGTGATCTTGGTGGCCATATTGGAATAGGGCATGAGGCCTCATCTTCTCCCTGTCACCCACTGCTTCTCCTGCTACCTCTCCCTGTCACTCTCTACCTCTCTCTGGCACCCACTGCTTCTCCCATGCCTCCCCTTGTTACTGTACCTCTCCCTGTTACTCTATGCATCTCTCTGCCACCTACTGCTTTTCCCTGTTATCCTCTGCCTCCCTGTCACCCACTGGCATTTGGCATATTATGAACTTGGGATGGGTCAGGGGAGTGGGGCCCAAAGTATATTTTTGCACCTGTGCCCGCCCCACCACTTACAAGTTCCGCCTCTGACTGGAGGTACAGTACAGCAGTAAAACCTCAAGATCTGCTTTGTTGGTTGTCCAGTATAGGAGATGATAAACATTTTTCTTTATAACTATATTAAAAGAGCATAAAATAGATTGAATCTATATGTATTTATAACCTTCTGTATTTCTGCAAGTAATCTACACATTTTCCTCATAAATATATTGCTATCTCTTTAGCTGTGTCTAGATTTATGGAATACTCTGGAAGCAGAGCTATTATAAACTGGGATTTAACGTCTCTGATCTCTTGCTCAGAGGAATCATAATTGTTTTGAAGTGGCTATAAAAGAGGCATAGGTAGAATTGGAGAAATGTTATCAGGGTTTAGTGTGGCTGCCTGTACAAGATAAGAGGAAAAAGTCGGTGGCACACGAGTGCCAATAAAAGTTATCATTACATCTAGGTTTTAAAAGACAATCTCGCACTGGGGACAAAACCATCGGAAGTGCAAATTACAATTCCGCCCTTTAATTCAAATACAAATATATTACTGTGCTTTTAAAATAGGCTATATAATATATTACATTTGTTTCAACTGATCAAAGAAGTTACATTTTTACAGCTGTATATCTTTTTTCCTGTCTCTCTACCTGTTCTGCACCCCTGCGGTGGGCACTGCTTAGGGGCATGCTGGTGCCTTATGTCCGGAATACAAGCAACAAGGTAGTCACTATGGTCTATTTATCCACTATACCATGCAGTAAGGACCAGGATTGCATGTAACCAGAATTTTGGTATCCACATGCATTAATACATTGATCAATCAAAATTGCATCATGTTTTGCAGATGAGGCCTATATTTACATTACCTAATAGGAACAATTGCAGGACACTCATACTGCAATGTTATTTTTGTCAATGAAATGCTCCACCTTTACTTATGCATACCTTGCATGTGATATAAACAGAAGTATATGAAAACAGGTAACGCATAGAAATGTCTCTAAAGTCAGTGAGCCAAAAGCTGAATGGTGAATGAACACTGTTTCCTCATCATCACCTTTGCTCACGATTTCTGCTGTGTACATCTTTTTCTGGTACACAATGCATTTATAGCTGTACGACAAGCAAAGAGCCTGACTATGGGCACAGTACCAGTGAGATGTGGAGATGTGTAACTAGCCTGTTTTCTATTAACTACAGAATGTTTCTGGATAATACTTTGCTTATGGCTAGATAATTATTCCACATCATGGGCCTGGATCAGAGGTACGTACTATATTCATCCTCGCGTAGTTGAACGATTATTTGCTACTGCACATGCGTCACACGGAGTGTAGGTACAGAGGTGCTATTGCATATGGGACTGATGGTGTCACAAATGGAGCGGTAAAGCGGTGGGTGCTCCTAAGCGTTATCTGGGAAGTGGCCTGAAGTGGAAGCAAAGAAAAATCTGTCTCATGGACGTATTATGGGAGTGTTGCAGTCACTGCAGGTAGGATACACTCACAGATGCATAGCCGCTTCAGACGGAGACACTGCACTTGCCATAAGAACTGCATATTTTCCCACAAATAGCTTCCGCAACAGGTGCTAGAACAGGTACAGTAGTGTCCATCTCTGATTCAGGCCCCAGCCATTTTTCTTAGGTTGGCTAGAGATAGCAGCTACACTTCTTTCTGATATATGCCTCTGCGGGTCCTGCGCACGTGCAGTTTTCCCACCAATGGAAAACCGCACATAGGATCGATTAAGCAATCCATAATGATTCAGGCCCATAGTGTTTAAAAAAGATTGTAAATTTGGGATAATGGTACTTCTCTTACCTTTTCGTGTATTTACAAGTAATACCCTGTCTTGTGTTATTAATGTGTGTTGCTTATTGCAAAATGCTGCAGAGTATGCTGGAAGTATACATATATATACTGTATGTGTGTAGTAATAATAATAATAATAAATAAAACAATCAAATCCCACTATTGCTCAGGCAGAATAGACATAAAGCATTAAATTACTATTTAATTACATTACTATTTAACCACAATCACTTTATTATATACAGTTCTTAAAGCTTAGTATTTACTAAACTACATTTTTGTTTGAAATCTAAATTCTTCAACAGCAGCATAAATTGCAAGAAATATTTGCCATAAAACTATACAGCGGAGATTACTACCCTACAGCATTCACAATTTTTTGGGTTACTTTTTGCTACCTGTGAAGAAAAAATAAAATAACAGCGTGACCTAATGCTACCCTTATATATGTAGCAGCCAAACGTATTGTTTTCTTGCAGGCACCAGCTGGAGCCACCATATTGTATCACCAGGACGGACAGCAGCTCAGGCCAATGCTCTAGAGACGTTATCATATGGACATTTATTGCAACACTGCACAAATCAGCTATTTCATTATCAAGCAAACTTTATCCAACATCCTTACACTTGGCAAATCCTCGTTTGCATCATTTATTAACATAGTGGCATATACCTTCATTTTGAGCAGGATAAGCAAAAAAATGTCAGACGAAAAGAAACAATATAGTAAAGGATAAATACACCAGTTACTAACTTAACCTCAATTAATAACTGTACATTAAATAAATGTCAAATGTAAAGGTAGCTGTCAGTCAGTGGGATTGTGGGAAGAAGCGGCGGATCATTTCTTCATTAGTGTAGCCAGCTGAAGTGATTCATTGCAAATGAATAACTTGTCTAGGCTAAAAAGCCAATTACTAAATGTGACACCTCAGTGTGAATGCGCCCGATAGTTACCAGAAGTTCATATGAAGCCCCAGAAATTATTTTTGCAACAGCTTGTACCTATTGTGGCTCATATTTTTGGAATTGTGAAGAAATGCTTTGTTTATTCTTACTGCAAATTGTCATTTGCTTTAATGTACAGGATTACAGCTGCTATTTACCCTGCCAACTTCTTATCTGGCATCCTTAACCTACAGATGTGTCCTCATATAACTAACAATATGCCATGTGACACGTGACCTCTGGCATGAGTGAGCTGCCAGGTTCTGTGAGTCTCAGCTAGAGCCGGGCATCTTTTTTGCGTCTTTTTACCTGAAAATGTGTCTTAGATGCAATGTGACTAGGACACACCAAGAGACTGTGCTGTTAATTTGATATGCAACCCGTGTATATCTGTGTGTGACTGAAACTGTATACGACCAGAGCCGGCCCTAACCAAAATGATGCCCTAGGCAAGATTTTTGCTGGTGCCCCCTAGCACCACCACTAGTTCCACCTCTGACCCTGCACCCCTTTCCAAGCACCATCACCCCTCACCCATAGCAGTCCTTATTTTGGTGTTCCCACCCCCTCTATTTTAAACAAGAACAAGTGCGCACATTTGGCGCACAGCCCAAAAAGGTATGTGTTTTTGCTGGCAAGGAGCATGGCCACACAATAGTGCCCCCAATTCAAATTATGCCACACAGTAGTGCAACTTTATTCAAAATTTATCATGTGATAGTTTCCCTAAATTTCTTTACTCCTCACAGTAGTGTCCCTTATTCACATAACATCACACTGAATTGCTCCTTATGCACATTACACCACACCATATTGCTCTTTATTCACATTAGACCACACAGTAGTGCTGTTTCTATATGTTACATCACACAGTAGCAGTGGCGTAAGTTTGTCCCAGTTGCCCGGAGACAAGAAAAATATTGGTGCCCCCCCTTCCCCCTATATATCATCCGTGAGTCAAAAAGATGCCGTTTTGAGATCCAAGTAAAACCGAACCCGCTCATCTCTAATTCTGACTATATGAAGCTACTTCAAAACCCGTTGCAACTAGGCAGATCCATGTAAGGGTCCAGCCACAAACTACATAGATCTGCCCAGTCACTCACAATGCTGATTATTTCTCTGACAATTAATTTGCAAGTGTCATATCCAGGATTAGAACCCACAACCTTTTACACTGGTAGCATGCACCTTACTGATGGAGATATATGGTCTTGCATAGGAAGTATGAGAATTCTAACTATATGAAGTTACTTGTAATTGTCAGAGAAATAACTTCATATAGTTAGAATTCTCATGTTTCCTTTATAGGAGCAAATAGATTCATCAGTAAGGTGTCTGCTTCCAGTATATTTATAATAAAGAGGGTGTGATTTGTAAGGTGCAGTGACTAGTGGGGAAGTCGGCTACGGAAGACATACCGACTGCTGTCAATTAACTTAATTGATTAATGTCGCTGAACACACGGAACAGGAGGAGAGGTGCCCCCCTTCAAAGCAGGAGCCCGGCGGCAGCTGACTCCGTTGCCTCCCAGAGTTCTGCCTCTGCACAGTAGAGCATCTTATACACATAATGCCACACATTAGTAATGCATTTATATACATCACTACACAGTAATGCCCCTTACATATATGACACACATTATTAAGTCTTTATAAACATAATGTGCCTTACACATTATGCAACCTTTATTAATGCCCTTATACACATAATGTCCCATACACATATGCTACACATTATTAATGTCCTTAAACACATAAAGACACACATAGTGCCCCTTACACATATGCCGCACATTATTAATGCATTTATACACATGACACACTTATTGCCCTTTACAAATATGCCAAACACTATTACACAACCAAACCACTCACACAAACACAGCACTCACATGGCCACTAACACAGTGATCTCTGCCTCTGCTTGGATACAGATGTGTCCTCATAAATCTTGCCTCAGTGCACCATGCAGCAGGAGATGCCTGGCGTGAGTCAGCTGGCAAATCTGCTAACGGCAGGTGCCTATTTTTGATGAAAATGCATCTTATTTGCATTGCTATGTGGCTAGGATGCACAAGCAGCTTCTGCTGATTAAAATGATATGCGGCATGCCTATATACTGTGTGCGACTGTGGCTGTATCTGCATACGAAATGCTACACAGAATATAGGCATGCCGCATATCATTTTAATCAGCAGACGCTGCTTGTGCCCCTAGGTATGCCAAATGCCCTAGGCAGTTGCCTAGTTTGCCTATGCCTAGGGCCGGCTCTGTATACGACGCACAATGGAACTGAAAGCTGTGGCTGCATAATCGTAGCACTTCATATACAGATTCAGACTCAGTCGCACACATATATACAAGTGTTGCTCATAAAATTAATCAGCACAGTCTCCTCGTGCATCCTAGTGACACCGCATTTTCAGTTAAACTGACGCATAAAAGTTGCCTGGCGCTAGCAGTGTCTCGCAGGATCTGGTGCAGCGAGAGGGGCTGTTTGGCATGACTGCAATAGTGCATAAGGACACATCTGTATGACATAGCATCAGGAAACACATCACTGCACGTGCAAGAGGTTGCTTAAAGTTTAGGGGGGGGTTGTGTTGATATACAAGACATCTTATTGTAGTACAAGCCACTAATAATAACCCAAATGGCACACCCTTGGAAGGTATAATTTCAAAAGCACGTTTAAGGAAAATGCCCTGCTGTACTTCTCGGTGGAGGTTGGTGACCGCAGTCATAGCTGATTTGGAAGGGTACCATGACTTTGTAATAAACATAAGATAATTATGGGGGGGGAATCCTGTTATGGGGCTGCGAGTGTAATTGCTGGCAACGGCACCTGAACTCACCCCCCTCACGTTCCCTTCTACTGCAAGACTCGCACATTTAAAATCCACGAGTCTGTGGTACCATAATTGCTGCGTACAGCCGCACTTACTTGCATGTATGAGCTGTTCGCATCTAACTGGATTTCCTGCTATGATGGAGAATTTAGTTATAACTTCATCATCAGCCTTAGCAATATTAGCAAGGGCAATGCTAGATGTGTAAATACCATGTTAATGTTGTATTGGTTTAATTGACAAGTCTTGTGTGTTTCTCCCAAAGGACACTATGATGCATTATCATATGCTTGATCAAGGCCAACTTGATGGGATTTGTACCCTGGCACCCTGGGATGGCCCTTTGTGTCTTTAGGGCCTGATTCATGTTTATAAGTAAAGCAAAAAAGCCAGCAACTGAGCAAAACCATGTATACGTGCCTACTCTCCCACAAGTGCCAGGAGACTACCCATTTTTTCAGGCAGTCCCCCGCTCCCACGGAAGAGTGGCCAGATCTCCCGCATCCCGCCCGCTCCTAGTCAAGCGGGCAAGATGAGGACACTTTACAGGGAACTGCAGTGCGGTATGGAGGGGGCAGGACTTAATGATGTGAATTTGTGTCCTGCAACTCCACTGTTAATTTGATATACAACACATGCATATCTGTGTGTGACTGAAACGGAGTATATTCTTTTGTGCCTTCTATTAGTGTATTCAATATTGGTGAGACTAATACCCCTTTCACACTAGTACCTAAATCCCGGGTTTTTGTGTGTGAACGTGCATCAACCCGTGTTTTGGCAGATCTGAATGCAAACTACCAGGTTCCTGACCCTGCTCTTCACCAGGGCCGGGGCTGAGACTCAGGAATTTGCCGCCTTATAGACCCACCACATTCCCGGCTCTAAGTCTGTAAGGGGTATTATTAGAGTGGCTGGAGTTGATAAGATGATGTGTATCGTCTCATAAATAGATTTTAGAAATAATTGAACAGCCAGTGGGAGATTTTACCTATGGGTTGCAGGATTGCAGCCCCTGCTGTAAAATCCACCACCTCAGCTCAGTGAGCAAGATGCAGTCCTATTGCAAGTGCTAGCTATCAGTCACCAACATGACAGGCAGCCACAGGCGGAGGGGTTTTCTCCCTCTGGGATTTCCAGGCAGGGCTGCTATTAACATAGAGTGTGCTTTCAGTAGGAAGCCACTCCCTGTCTCATTGTCAGCCCTATCCACCTTCTGTGGGCTGCAGCCAATGCAGTCCATAGAAGCTGGTGTTTTTCGAAGCGTGGTCACACCACTGCTTGTGCACATGAATCAGTCCGGGTGCCTGCCAAATCCATTGTACAGGTGCCGGGATCTGGCTGGTTGGGCTAGCTGTCTTCTCTTCGGACATAGGTAGCGGCAGCCCACCTCCCACAAGTAAGTAGGAGCTGGTGCTGATAAAGATGCATGATATAGAAAGAATTTCCCCAGTGTCTTAATGAAATAAAAACATTCAATCTATATATGAACAAAATTATGGACTCCTTGACAATATTAACAGTATATGGAGTTAGCTGACGGGTGGTCTTCTGGTTGCCGACTGTCGGGATCCCGGCGCCGGAATCCTGACAGCCGGCATACCGACAGATTTTCTCCCTCGTGGGGGTCCACGATCCCCCTGGAGGGAGAATAGCGTGGCGCGCGTAGTGCGCCACCGTGCCCGCAGCGTGGCGAGCCCGCAAGGGGCTCATTTGCGCTCAACGCTGTCGGTATGCTGTTATAATTGTTGGGCTCTCTGAATAGCTCAGGCAGTCATCTAAGGGTGTAGTATGGTATGCCGGCGGCCGGGCTCCCGGGGACCAGCATACCGGCGCCGGGAGCCCGGCCGCCGGCATACCATACTACACCCTTAGATGACTACCTAAGCTATTCAGAGAGCCCAACAATTATTACTGGCTAAAAAACAGCTCCACATGGTATAACATCACTATTTACTGCAGGCATTCCCACCTCATCCTCAAGGCACATTAACAGTCCAACTTTTAGTGATATCCATGCTTGAGCACAGGTGACATAATTAGTACCTGTTATTTTGGTTTAACCATCTGTGCTGAAGCCTGGATATCACTAAACCCTGCACTGTTAGTGTGCCTTGAGGCCTGAGGTTGAGAATGCCTGTTCTACCTAGAGACTCCCAACTGTTGTGTCCCTCACAGCCTGGACATGTGCATTGTTGTTCCATGCATCCTTGCAATAAGCATCTATTGCCCGGAATAAAAGGCGCTTCCTACACTTCCCCTCATTGCTGGTTATTGTCGCCTCGCTTTGGTCATAAAAAGGTCATACCAGCAGCATGAGAGCAGAACAGCTGTAAGTTTTCCTAATATGTTATTGACACATGAAAGCCTGGATTGTGAGGATATGCATGATGCTTTGCAGAAGGATAACGTGTGACATGTCTGGAGAGCCAGACAATGCAATGCCCATGGTGATTTACTCTCCTGGCCTCCAAGTCTTACACATAAACAGCTTCTCCAGCGACGACCTTGACATCAATCACCTGATGGGCCATGCCTCCACACAAGCAAGATATTCTATAAAAGTATAGTAGCACAAAAAGAAATCAATCACCAGAACATAAACATACATTAAAGATGTATTCAGTAAGGCCTAGAAAATGTACCACAGCCAGCACCAATCTTCTTCTCTCCCTCTTTATGTGTCTTGGCATAATTGACATTAATGAAATGGACTAAGCTGTATGAAATAAGAAGGTATTCAATATGCCAAGTTTATTTAATTACCATATTAGCTGTAATGTCTCATGCAGCTTGACTAAATGACAAAGCATACTGTCTGCTGAAACATGTAGGAACACAGCGCACGCCTTGTGAAAATACTGTATCGGTAGGGAGCTGCCTGTGCTTAATTAGGCCGTGTTTGTCACTACGGGATACAGTGTGAGTTTGGGGGATGTTGACAGCAGCAGAAGCAGAAGCCGGAAGCAAAGACTGCATATACTATATTCAGCATAGCCATACAGTTATTGTCAAGTCTTATTGTTCCCTTCTGACACGGAACCATTCTGCCATTATACCAAGAACTCTCTCAGGAGATTTAAAACATAGCAGTTTGGGGGATTAAGACACCATGGGCTTCATGTTTATGCTGAAACATCAACTGCAAATAGAAATGGAAAATATTATTGTTTTATTTTGATAACAATTTGCTATTTGTAGCATTACAACATATAAATATTACATCATTGGTATTTATAATAATCATGGTTAGAAAGAAAAACAAATAGTCAAGAAATAAATGACGCTTGTTTCCTATATAAAACTCCGCAGACATTACTCTAAAAATAGAAGATGATGAGCTGATCATTACTGTGATGACCCTCAGGCTGGTGACACATTGTTTCATCAGTGACACAGTAGCGAATATACAGTCACTTACATATTATTCCAGGGGACAGCAGAGCTTACAGGGGCGTTGAGGGATTCAGTGACTTCTCTTATTGGTTTTTAGGTTCACTAAAGGATGAATGCTCTTATATCAAATCCTGTGGGGTAAAGGAACTTCAATTCAGTGGTCTACAGTGTGCGATAATTAGCACATTAAGAAATAGGTAATTTTAACAAGAGTGGGGGGTACGCCTCATATTAAGGACTGAAAAGGATCTCTACAAATATAATTTTCTGAGAACTATAGCAACCCTACGGAGGCATTATAGTCCAACAGATATAGTATCTAATTCATACGTGATCGCAGCTGCAAATTTTTTCTCTAATGGACAAAACCATGTGCACTCCTTGGAAGGGGGGGGGGGGGGGGGCAGATATAACATGTGCAGAGAGAGTTAGATTTGGGTGGGGTATGTTCAAACTGAAATCTAAATTGCAGTGTAAAAATAAAGCAGCCAGTATTTACCCTGCACAGAAACAATATAACCCACCCAAATCTAACTGTCTGCAAATGGTATATTTGCCACCCCCCCTCCCCCTGCAGTGCACATGGTTTTGCCCATTAGAGAAAAAAATTTCTGCTGCAATCAGGTCTGAATTAGGCCCATAGTCTGACCCCTATCAAAAGCCCCCATGCACCTCCCCTCCTGGAGGTTTCAAGCAAAATCATGCCATGTTTTCCGGATGGACTCAATAGAGGTGTCACTGTATACTTTTTGTGTCACTTGGGAAAGTTATACCAGGCATTGGCTCTGATACTGTGAAAATCCAGCTGTAGAAAGACTTTCAGAAGTGACAGCATTATAATACTGGGCTCGAAACCCCCAATAGCACTTTGTATGGATTAGCGCTCTTTCATGGTACATCCTGGCAGCTGATTTGGAGCCAAATTACACTGTATTTTCTCTTGTATGAACTATATTTGACTCACACTCTGTTGTAATGGCACTGACTCACTGGAGGATACAATAATTGTGTGTGTGTGTGTGTGTGTGTGTGTGTGTGTGTGTGTGTGTGTGTGTGTGTGTGTGTGTGTGTGTGTGTGTGTGTGTGTGTGTGTGTGTGTGTGTGTGTGTGTGTGTGTGTGTGTGTGTGTGTGTGTGTGTGTGTGTGTGTGTGTGTTACTCTTAAGTGGCCATCACTGAGATGTCTATTATATTCACGGTTTATTCTTGTCCTTTTGGAGTTGGATTGTTAATTATATGGCTCCTATTATTATATTTGGATGCAGATCATGATACCAGGGCCGAAACTAGGATTTTTGTCACCCGGGGCAAGGTAGTCATTTGACACCCCCCCCCCCCCCCCGCAAAAAAAAATAAAAATATTTTACAATAAATAAATAAAAATAATAAAATAAAATAAAAAAAATAAAAAATAAATGAATAAAAATATTATATATATATCTCTTTCAGAACTTTTTTACCTGAAAAACTGCCTTTTCTAACATATATTTCATATCCAGGAAAAAGTGTCCCCATTTTACACAGTACGACAGGCAAGTGTCCCCATTCCCCATTTTACACATTGCGGCAGACAGGTGACCCCATTTTACACATTGCGGCAGACAGGTGTCCCCATTTTACACATTGCGGCAGGAAAAAGTGTCCCCATTTTGCACATTGCGGCAGGAAAAAATGTCCCCATTTTACACATTGCGGCAGGCACAGGTCCCCATTTTACACAGTACGCTGGCAAGTGTCCCCATTTTACACATAGCGGCAGGCACAGGTCCCCATTTTACACAGTACGCTGGCAAGTGTCCACATTTTACACATAGCGGCAGGCACAGGTCCCCATTTTACACAGTACGCTGGCAAGTGTCCCCATTTTACACATTGCGGCAGGCACAGGTCCCCATTTTACACATTGCGGCAGGCACAGGTCCCCATTTTACACATTGCGGCAGGCACAGGTCCCCATTTTACACAGTACGCTGGCAAGTGTCCCCATTTTACACATAGCGGCAGGCACAGGTCCCCATTTTACACAGTACGCTGGCAAGTGTCCCCATTTTACACATAGCGGCAGGCACAGGTCCCCATTTTACACAGTACGCTGGCAAGTGTCCCCATTTTACACATAGCGGCAGGCACAGGTCCCCATTTTACACATTGCGGCAGGTGGTGGAGGGAGAGAGAGAGAGAGGAAGGGAGAGGGGCTGACTTACATTTGAAGCGGTTCTCGCCGCTCTTCAGCCGCCTCTCCCTCCTCGTCTGCGCGGCTCCGGGCTCCCCCTTCTCCCTCCTCCGGCGGGGTTTCGTGGAATGACGCGTTTGCGCCGTGACGTCACGACGCAATCGCGTCATTCCGCGAAACCCCGCCCCCCGAGCTGGGCACTCGGGAGAAGGGGGTTTAAAAGTGTTAAAAGTGCCGCGGCGGGTGTTAGGGGGTCTCGGCGCCCCCTCCAATCTGGCGCCCAGGTCGCCTGCCCCCCTAGCCCCCCCCTAGTTTCGGCCCTGATGATACCATTTCTGCTAGCATAAAAGAGACCTGTAGGACTCTATAGGTTCCTAAACAACACACTTTGGTATATATTTACTAAAGTGTGAGTTTTTTTTAAAAGTGGAGATTTTGCCCATGGCAACCAATCAGATTCTTCTGATCATTCATCTAGCACCTTTTAGAAGATAATTGCAACAATCTGGTTGCCATGGGTAACATCCTCACTTCTAAAAAAAAACCTCACACTAGTAAATGTACCTCTTTGAACTTAGAAGGTTGTGGCTACATCTCACAAACACTTTCATTTGCAATCCTGATGGGATGTTTAATGGCGTTGGGTATAGGATGCCGCCGTCTGGGATCCCAGTGGTCAGCATACAGACGCCGGGATCCCAGCCGCTAGAATGCCGGCAAGGGGGCAAGCGCAACAAAGCCACTTGTGGGCTCACTGCGATCCCCACGGTGTGGGCTCAGTGACTCGATGCGCTTGCCACAGGTTTTATTCCCACTCTATGGGTGTTGTGGACAGCTACGAGTGGTAATAGACCCTGTCAGCCCGCTGGCGGCATTGTCAGTGGTCGGGATTCCGGCATCGGTATCCTGACTGCCAGGATCCAAGGATTCCAGGATTGCCGGCAATGTAACTACATCCCATATAATGTTTTAATACAGAGAAAATGCATCTTTTACATTCCAGAAGCTCTGTGTGCATGAGTGCTGTGATGCACAACAGATAATGGGGGTAATTCCAAGTTGATCGCAGCAGGATTTTTGTTAGCAATTGGGCAAAACCATGTGCACTGCAGGGGAGGCAGATATAACATGTGCAGAGAGCGTTAGATTTGGGCGGGGTGTGTTCAATCTGCAATCTAATTTGCAGTGTAAAAATAAAGCAGCCAGTATTTACCCTGCACAGAAATAAAATAACCCACCCAAATCTAACTCTTTCTGCACATGTTATATCTGCCCGCTCGCCCCCCCTGCAGTGCACATGGTTTTGCCCAATTGCTATCAAAAATCCTGCTGCGATCAACTTGGAATTACCCCCAATATGCGTCAGACATGTAATACTGAGAATAATTGAGCTTCTTATATTATGCACTTTTCAGGACTTTTTTCCCATTTTGTTTTTATCGTATTATTGTGGAACATTTTGTATTTATTATTAAACACTGAACAGTCTATTTCGTTTAAAGCCAGCTTTCTCATTTTACCAACGGGGCTGTATTTGTAGCGCTAGAGAAAAGGAGAAAAAGGATGATAGATCTATTAAAAAAAAATAGCAAAAATATGTAACACTATACTGTAAAAGGACTATTTCTGGAACTTAGGAGAATTCCTCGATGAAAAGTACAAGAAACCACCTTCCAAATGGCTAAAAGGGAAATCTAAATCATTTATTGTAAAAAGCAACAACATTCTTTATGTTGGTAGATACACGTGCAGTGGGTTTGCAGCCTTTTAGCTGCAGGTTACCATAGAAAATGCTAGGCACACACCATGCCATCTGAATGGAGTAGTAAAACTAGTGCACTCCTACAGGATGATTTGTTCGGAAATGATCACACCTATAAATCAGTAGATGACTGCTGTCAAAACTGCATTTGTCAACCGCCCTGTTGGGATGCCATGTTATCACTTGATGGCTAGATGACTGGTGGGACCACAGGCTATTAGCAGGCCTATAGGTAAGCAGGGTCCTGCTATGGGCCAGGTCACACCTGCACTGCTTTAAAAGAGTGGTGACCTCTTCTTTTGCCGCTGGTGGTGGAATAGATATTTCCAGTATTGCCATATACCAATAAAATTGGTATATAAACACTATAGCAACAACAAAACAGCTAATACAATACTGTAAATGGCTTTTTGTATTGTGAGTTCGAGCAGCATTACAGGCCATAAATTAAACGTCGTCAACAAGAATCCTAATTGCAGTGGCTGGCAGTTAGTGCATGTCTGTGGCAATTAACAGGGCATAAAACTATTGGAATACATTGCACAATATGGGGAGGATTACAGCTGACCATCAATACTCCGCTTGATCATGCGGAGCTGAATATCATCACGTCTGAGGTACCTAAGAAATTGCCAGTAACGAGGCCATTGCTAGTGACATGAGCAATAATTCTGTGAGGGCAGCCTGACTAGGTGATGTGCACAACATCTGCGTTATATCATCTGCTGTTATTACATCCACTGAGCATATTAAATAATTAGATATTGATTCTGATGCCTATTTGTTTGATTTACTTTATTCCCAGGACAATAGTCTGATGGGAACATGTGGCTGTACTTTGTTTCATGTCGTGTTTATTGGTGCTGGATGGTAAGCTTTAGGTTTAATGCTGTAATTCCCTGCAGGTTACAGTATCAGATCTCAGGAATACATTTCAATTAATGTTTTTGCTTTTTTAAATTATATTAGTAGGTCTAATGCTTCTGTGGTCACTTTATACCAATCAGTGGGATTTTAAATCCTTACAACAGAAATTCATATTGCTTATTACCTAGACCAGTCATTGGCAACCTATGGCACTCCAATTGTTGTTGAACTACACATCCCAGCATGCCCTACTACAGTTTTGCTATTTGGCCATGCTAAAACTGTAGCAAGGCATGCTGTGATGTGTGGTTCAACAACAGCTGGAGTGACAAAGGTTCCTCATCACTGACCTAGACAGTTCACACCTTTCATCTTCTATGTCAACTCTACAGTAAATCTTGAAGGACCTTTACTGGTTTTAGGGTTTATTTACATCTACAAATATTCAAGCTTTTAGAACGCACTAGTGATCATTTTGTTTATTACTGAAATCTGATTTTCCTATGTCTGCAGTCACAATCTACTACTTTGTATTACTCTCATCATAATTATTACACTACTAGTTACCAGCCCGTCAAAATGACGAAACAACATAACAGTAATGTCAGTGGAGACGGCTGTGCACGCCCAAATGAAGCAAAACTTGAATTGCACGGTTGGGCACCATTTAGTGGCCACTGGCACGCAAAACACTGGAATTCCCCCCCATAGTGGTGAGGAGCAGAGTTAGCCTTTTATTATATAGGATGCATGAATGTGCAGGCACATCATGCGTTTTACCTGTAAATCAAGCCATTCACATGGAGAAATGGGCTGTGTGTACAAATCTGATTCAGTCCCATAGATACTGCTTTATCTAATTCACTTTGCTTTCCTGTTTCCGAACAGATCATGAATTGTTGTTTCTGGAAATATAAAATCACTTAAGGTGCCACCTCCACAGCTTCCAGCAGTCCCTGTAAAAAACCTAAGACCAGTCCTACAGTCCCAATCTGGCAGCTGAATGGCAATTACATTGAAACCTTCAAACCACATGTGCATTTAAGCCCCCCTCCTCCCCCAGTAGGAGAGAGGTGTTCCTGCTCAGACTTATACCGCTTCCAGTTACCAGTCTCAGCTCCGTGACCCTGGTTTAGTTTTGTGTAGAATTATATTTTATCATTGAAAACAACTGCACAGGTTACACAGGAAAATACAGTGTAGCACACACATCGGCTTTGCCCTTCTCCAGAGCCTGCCCTAGGCATAGGCAACATAGGCAAATGCCTAGGGGCATAAGCAGCTTCTGCTGATTAAACTGATATGCAGCATGCCTATATTCTGTGTGTGATTGCGGCTGTATCTGCATACGAAATGCTATGTTACAGCGTATTCCTGGAAATCACTGTAACATAGCATTTTGTATGCAGATAGTGTCACAGTCGCACACAGAATAACAGAATGCCACATATTTTAATTAGCAGAAGCTGCTTGTGCATCCTAACCACGTAGTAATGCAAATAAGATGCATTTTCATAAAATAAAAAAAAGGGGGGGGGGGCCTGATGTTAGCAGAGCTGACTCACGCCAGGCATCTCCTGAAGCATGGTGTATTGAGGCAAGATATATGAGGACAAATCTGTATCCAAGCAGAGGCAGAGGTTACAATGTTAGCAGCCATGTGAGTGATGTGTGTGGGTGGGTTGTGCAGTAGTGTTCGGCATATGTGTAAGGGGCATTGTGTGTGTCGTGTATAAATGCATTAATAGTGTGCGGCATATGTGTAAGGGGCACTGTGTGTCATTATGTCTATAAGTGCATTAATAATATGCAGCATATGTGTAAGGGCACTATGTGTGTCATTATGTCGAAGTGCACGAATAATGTGCTGCATATGTATAAGGGACATTATGTGTATAAGGGCATTAATAAAGTTTGGCATAATGTGTAAGGGACATTACAGTGAGGTATTATGTGTATAAATGCATTACTAATGTGTGGCATTATGTGTATAAGGTGCTCTACTCTGTGGTGTAACGTATAGAAAGGGCACTACTGTGTAGTCTAATGTGACTAAAGAGCAATATGGTGTTGTGTAATGTAAATAAGGGGCACTACTGTGAGGAGTAACATTTATAAGGTAAAGTGGTACTACTGTGTGATGTAATGTGAATTAGGGACACTCTCGCATGATAAAATGTGAATAAAGTTGCAGTACTGTGGGGTGTCATTTGAATTGGGGGTACTATTGTGTGGCCATGCCCCTTCCCAGCAAGAACATATGTCTTTTTTGGCTGTACGCCGAATGAACGCACTGTTCCTATTTAAAATATAGGGCTAGGAACACCAAAATGAGGACTGCTATGGGTGAGGGATGATGGTGCTGGGAAAGGGGTGCAGGGTCAGAAGCAGAACTAGCGGCGGTGCTATCGGGCACCGGCCAAAATCTTGCCTAGGGCATCATATTGGTTAGGGTCGGCTTTGTCCTCCTCTCACGTGATACTTAAACACAAATGCAGCACTCATTAATAGACCCAAATGCAATGCAGTGTTATTAGAGGATACAGACAGAGCACTGTTCATTTCAATGTAAGACTACACATAACGGGCTTGATTAAGTGTTGCATGAGTGGTTGGCAGTGAAGGCAGATCGCTGACGTCACTGTGCATTTCACCAGCTCTATAATTGGTGCAAGAGATTCTCAAACTCAGTATAGCCTGCACTGCCACCCACTTATCCTGCATGTGAGTGTGAGGCAGGGTGCCCAGATACTGCCACTCAGCTGTAAATAGCGATATGGTAGAGATGTGTAGTACTCTGAATCGCCTATTGTTGCTGATAGTGGTGTATGCTCTACAATCCTGCAAAGCAGACTTACGTGCAACTCTAAATCTACCCCAGCAATGATATACTGTATGAACGGTATCTGTATGCTATCCCAGGCTCACTGCGCTCGCCACAGGGTTATATTCCCCCTCGGGTGGTGGCGTGGACCACCACCCAAGTGGGGATTCCGACCGACAATATTTCATCGGGTGTTGGGATTCCTGCCAGCCGGTAAATTGACTGCCTCCCGTATGAACGAATGATATAAATACAATATACATTATATGTGGTTTCTCCATTGCTAGCTAGTCCTAAGCAGTGCTGAGATTTATTTTGGATACTAGTTCTTAGTTTATGCATTTAGGCACCTTCTAGTTCTCACATATAATACAAGTTATTAGAAATAAAATCAGAATTTGGTACAGAGATCATTTACTGTAGTTGTGACACTGCAAGTATCGGTGAATCCGCAGAGCAAACAGCAAGATCCCAAATAGCATTTCTACACAACACAGATGTGATGTTTGCAGCATCTGACATCCTTAGGTGAGCGCACATCTGATTGATCTTTAGACGACTAATGCACAATGGGTTTATCTTCCTCTCTGAAGCCTTGGCTGTGAGAGTCCTTATGTCTCTGTGAAGGAGTCAGCTGTCAGTCTACACTATCTTTGCAGAGAATTCATTTCTGCCAGTTCAGAATATATTATTTTTGTTCTTGAATCCTACCTCTTCAGTTCCAGATGATTGCACTCTTTGTGAAGTTAAACATTGGCTGATATATAGGTTTTCAAATTTCCAATGAAGCCTCCGTTTGTAAGTAGTGTGCCTTCTGCATTGTATGGTAGATTTATCAATTGGGTTGTTCATCGTGAGAGAAAGGGAGAAACTCGTCTAAGGCAGCACAATACAATGGGGAGAGAGACAATAGGCCTGATTCATGTTTGTAAGTGAAGCAAAAAATGCAAGCAACTGGGTAAGACCATGTGCACTGCAGGTGGGGCAGATGTAACAAGCAGAGAGTGTTATATTTGGGTGGGTTATAGTTTTTCCTCTGTAGGGTAAAATAATACTGACTGATTTTGCATGTGGCCCACAAATGTAAAGCTGGATACACACTATGAGCAGTTCATCTTAATCTTTCTGATTGGAACAAAAATCTGGTAAATGACAATTGACTATTTTCTCCCAAACACTGGAAAACAGACACAAATGGATGTTCAGACAAATTGGTTTAATCCATTTGATTGAACCAATTTATCCGAAAGACCATTTTGCCCATTTTCGCGCTTTTAAGAGCAAATGGTTGACTGTCATTACTATATTTTCACTCCAACCAGAAAGATTAGACAGGTAATCTTATAGTGTGTATCCAGCTTTATTTTTACACTGCAATTTAGATGTCAGTTTGAACACACCCCACCCAAATCTGACTCTCTCTACACATGTTACATTTGCCCCACCTGCAGTGCAACATAATTTTGCATAGTTGCTTGCTTTTTTGCTTTACTTACAAACATGAATCAGTCCCAATATTCCGTATTGATCACTGGTAAATACCAATATACCTTACATCAGAGGTTCCCAAACTGTGTGCCGTGGCTCCCTGGGGTGCCTCGGGACACTTGCAGGGGTGCCCTGGGTTGGTGGTCCAGGAACAATTCAAATTATTCATGGTCAATATAATAGGCAAAACCAGTGCTGGTGGCTGCCAGTCATAAAATATGTGGCCAAACAGAAGCAAATCTTGTCCGTCACCACACAACTGACCCTAAGGATGACATATAAACGCGATCTACTTAATGTAATATTTCTTTCTAAATTTATCAATAAGAAATTTTTGGCCTAGGGTACCGTGAAAAATATTCAGATATTCTGGGGTGCCGGGATTCAAAAAAGTTTGGAAACCATTGCCTTGCATGTTTGTACATCCCCTCACTGACCCATCTGCTTCCTCTCCTTCCCCATTTAACGAGATGACCACACTTAACAATTGATTGCATGGAGAAAGACAGTAACACCAATTAGCTGCACTTCCTCCTGCAATCTCTACATCGGGAGAGTAGTGACTGGCAATGCGAGTGGCGTTTGCAGCAAAACGCTTAGAACTTCAAAGTGGATCTGTGCTGTACTATTTCCTCTGTAGCTCAACTCCCCACCACCCACATCCCACCCCTGCATCTCTGTGATGTCTGATCAATGGTCTGTAGAGGAGAAGTGAGACCAGCGACTGTCCCAAGTTGGAGAGAGGATCTCTGCTCTGGTTGCTGGAGGCACTGCGGTACGAGTAACATTACACATGCATGATAGTTTCTTATGTAACATCCATTACTTTATTCCACCCAAATTTACTGTTCAAATTTTGTGAGGTCTCCTTTAACTGTGCTGTATTAGTACATCTATATTATGGAGTTTTCTTTATGACTTGAATACAGACGAGAAGGCAGAATAAGCAGCGGAGAACCACAGATAGCAGACGACAACCAGTAGAGAACACACAAGCACTTGATCAGAATAGACACTGCCAGGTTATACATCATAAGCAAAAGAGTGAGCAATTCTACCCTGAAGAGTAACTGACCACCTGATGCATTGTGTTTGCAGGTAATAGTGCAGGGGCAGTGATGTGCTAATGCGGCCAAAGGTCTAGATCAGGGCTGGCCAAACCGGTCCTCGAGATCTACCAACAGTTCATGTTTTCCAGGCCTCCTGGAGATCTGTAGAATTGTCAGTTAGGAATGAATGCAGCACATCTTAATTAGTAATGACTACACCTGTGCACCAGCTAGGTGGTCTGGAAAATGTGAACTGTTGGTAGATCTCGAGGACCGGTTTGGCCAGCCCTGGTCTAGATGTAGGACACAATTAACCATCTATACTGCTTTAAAAGCCTCTAACTTAAGTTTTCAGCACAACTTTAACAAGTATCTGTCCCTTAAGAAGTTTCGTGCCTGCAATATAAGCGCAAGTTGTAACATGCACAGATGTATTATGCATTCATTTATCAGAATGAACGATATTTAACATAAGGACGATTAAATATTAAAAAGGCTAATTACACTTTATGCTGTCAGCCAATATTAAAAAGCCAAGCCCCTGACATGGCAGGAGGACTATATTCATTTGTGATCCACTAAGATACTTCTCACAGGATCAGCTTTTATCATGGACATCTGGAATTTCTGGATGGGATTCTCCATTAAAAACAAAATGCAGGCACTTTACTCCATGTTACCATGGTCATAGCAATAGCAACAAAGGGCTGGATCCAAATAAAGCTCCCCTATCCAATATCTTTTTTTATTGCTGCGGTATAAGCTGCTTCCGCTGCTTGTTGTCTCATCTTGTGCTTTGTAGACGATAAACAAGACTGAATATAGCAAACTTTATGCGTCCAGCCTTCTTCACTATTATTCCTGTTTTATAGCTGCCTATAATATACTAGAAAACATGCAGAATTCAGGACATAAATCGTGTAAGCATCCCAGTCTCCGGCAATAGGCATATACCAGCTTCCTCCAGACATTCCGATAGGAATCTTTGAATAAAATGCCATCAAAGTGGCAGTAAATTCTGTTTATTGACCAGTTTGTTTTTAGCCATAGGAGATAAAAATACCAGCAAAGAATGTGTGTCACTATATTTTGGAGTGGCAGCTTTTTCGGCATTGCCTGATTTGTAGTCCGGACTAACTACTAAAAACATATATTTACTGACCCTGTGTTTTGCAAGCTAGAAGAGAATTACAAAAAAGCAGACAATTGTAGTGAATAGGCTTCCTCTCCGACACAGAACACAGGCGGCGATGTATCAAGCAGTGAAAAGGGTGAAGCTGCCCATAGCAACCAGCTTCTACATTTCATAGAATGTACTTTATACTGTAAATGCTACCTCTAAGCTAATTGGTTGCTATGGGCAACTTCTGCACTGGTCCACTTCTGCACTCATACACTGAAACATCATCCCCACAGTCACTGAGCCATAGAGAAAGCCCCACTAGCTGAGTAGCTTCAGTTCCATAGAACAGTGTTTCACAACCTCAGTCCTCAAGGCATGCAAATGGTCCAGGTTTTAGGGCTAGCGATACTTGAGCACAGGTGACTTAAGTAGTACCTCTGTTATTTTGATTTAAGCATATGTGCTCAAGTATGGATATCCTGGAAATCTGGACTGTCAGTGTGAAGTGCAGGATTGAGGTTGGGAAACATTAGCATAGAACATCAGATTACCTGTATATCTATGGAGTCAACTCTACGGTTAATTTACATATTGTAAAGTTGTTAACGCATTAACATATTTATTATAGATAGATCCCTTTCATTTCAATCAACACAGCCAAACTCATTCCAAATATACCAGTATGTGTTTGGGTGGTTGTGGACACATGTAGAACCTTATGCAATTGGCACTTACATCATTTAAGGATAAAGAGAATTAAAACACATTTTTGTAATGATCATATTTTATTAAAAATTGAATTACCAATTAAAAAGTATTATTATATATGCCCAACATCTCTTTTCTGCAAAGTTTAATGCTGTTTAAAACCCTTCATGCTACATGATAGGCCAATAACACACTGCTATAGAGCGTGTTTCAGAAACCTGTCGCAAGAAAGGTCGCCAACACAAAAATAGAACACACAAAAATAATAATAATAATAATAATAATAATAATTAATAAGTTTGAATATCAGCAGTTCCGATTGTAATGAGTGGTTTGGTAAGCCTGTTTATTTCATCTATATTTCGGCTGAGGAAGAACTTGGAAAATGGAAACAAAAAACAAAAGTATTAGAAAATGGGAAGAGAAAAAATAAAATAAAAAAAGGCTTAAAACTCATGGTACCTAGATTTTGTAATAGCGTTCTAGTTAACCTTGTCCTGAAATATATACAGGTTATTTGTGGCTGCCACTGCTATGATGTTTTCCGACGGGTGCCAAGCAGTGTGGAGAATTTTTTTGCTAAAGTCCAGGCTGTCCACGCTTATTTCATCTTTTCTGCGTTTGCCCCCTACACAGACTTTGCGTGGCTTGAGAATTGCTCTAGGCTTGCTGTTCTCCCTGGAGGCTTCCAACGTGACATCGCGTTTCGTGTTGCGGTCAAACATTCTGAAGAAGTTGTTGTACGAGCCAGTCATTATGACACTGGAAGACAGAACATTTCAAAGTTAGCAATAGTTCTGTGAACTTGTCAACATGCCCAGTGACCTGTGCAGTTAGGTTGGAGATGCTCAAATAAGGATGCTGATATGTATGTACAGTATCTGTCAATGGGTTTTCATTACAGTCATTCTACACAGAGGATACCCTACTAGTAGCCTTTTATTACGTGCAGAAAATAAAGGGGAAGGTTGTAAACTGCATTTGTGGTTAGTGTCATTTTATTGTTAAATTATGTTTTGCGACCAGCTGTAGTTTAAACTCTGTGGGGCATATTCAATTAAGTGCGAATTTTACCACGTGGGGAAAGCTCTGGGTTTAACCACTTGACTATTTTTTTCCCAAAAAAAGGCTCAGAAGTTGTTGGGTTTTTTAATGAGTGATTTAGGTGAAGAACATGAATTTAATCCTATACAAACTGATTTTAGTAAAAAAGAAAAAGAAAAAAAAAAAAAAAGTTTTTTTTTTTTTAAATAGTTTTTCGGATCATCAGTCGGGAACATCGCGACCATCGGTAACATTGTCACTTTAGTTTTTAGAGCCCGGACAGCTGCCAGGTACACATGGGAGGGCTTGGAGGCGATAATTTACACTTACCAGTGGCTGTTATCGTCTGCAGCCGCTGGAGGGGGGGGGCGGGGGGGGGGATCCTGCTGTGCTGACTGATCAGCAATGATCAGCAGCACGGCAACACTGGGGACTGGGGGCTGGAAGGCAGAGGGACCTTCCGGTCCCTCTGACAGCAGCAGCGGAGGGCAGCTTCCCTTCCCTGACACTGCTAACACTGTTTATCTGACTGGTCGCATCCTGTGCAACCAGGTCAGATAAACCACTTGCAGGCATGGTCGCATCCGATGCGACCATGCCAGGCAAGTGGTTAATGCCTGGAGCTATTCAATTATTTAGCTTTTTCCTGTGTGGTAAAACCTCTGGTAATGCGCGGAAACACACTTTCATGTGGACTCTAATGGGTTTCCCAATGCAATAAACACAGAGGGTGCATTTAACGTGGAGTATTCCTTACAGCTCCTGAGGCGGCAAAAAAATAAAAACCCAAAAAACAATCCTGCCTCTGGGGATTAGTGCGTGGGGCTCCTGCAGCGCCGACAATTACAGTAGCCGTGGGAAGACAGTCTCTTCAGTGTAACCAAGCTGTCCATTGTTTTTGTTTATTTCAGCCTGTTACATGTCATCATGCATGCCTCACAGAGGTGCAGTGTGTGCTTCTTGTTAGGTGCATGAACACCTGTGGTGTGGAATAAATGAAGTATTATGTAGGTTTAGGGGGCAAATATACAGGTGATGCTGGCCACTATGGCGTTTCCTTCACATCACTGGTGTTGGTGGCAGCTGCGAGCAGATGGCATGCGGAAGGTAAGAGTGCGCCACCATCCGGCTCTCACTGTGCAGGTCACTTAGTATAATAGATATTCACTATATTCTGCAAATGCATTTGTAAGACAATTATGCCTTCACATGTATATTGTTTGTAATCTGATCTGCTACAAGGTTGTAACCTAAAGAACTGTTTATCTAGACTAAAACAGAAAATAACGCCCGCTGTGACCAGATTCATTCGGACATACAATGCATTATCTTTCCAGCTAAACTGCCAACTGTGATTACATCTGTGTTACACAGAGAGCATTCCTCCAATAGCTGCACTGTGTTCATGTGAAAATAAGATTTTACTTACCGGTAAATCTATTTCTCGTAGTCCGTAGTGGATGCTGGGGACTCCGTAAGGACCATGAGGAATAGACGGGCTCCGCAGGAGACAGGGCACTCTAAGAAAGAATTTGGATACTGGTGTGCTCTGGCTCCTCCCTCTATGTCCCTCCTCCAGACCTCAGTTAGAGAAACTGTGCCCGGAAGAGCTGACAGTACAAGGAAAGGATTTGGAATCCAGGGCAAGACTCATACCAGTCACACCAATCACACCGTATAACTTGTGATAAACTTACCCAGTTAACAGTATGAACAACAACGGAGCATCAGATCAACCCTGATGCAACCAAACATAACCCTTATTTAAGCAATAACTATATACAAATATTGCAGAAGAAGTCCGCACTTGGGACGGGCGCCCAGCATCCACTACGGACTACGAGAAATAGATTTACCGGTAAGTAAAATCTTATTTTCTCTAACGTCCTAGTGGATGCTGGGGACTCCGTAAGGACCATGGGGATTATATCAAAGCTCCCAAACGGGCGGGAGAGTGCGGATGACTCTGCAGCACCGAATGAGCAAACACAAGGTCCTCCTCAGCCAGGGTGTCAAACTTGTAGAACTTTGCAAAAGTGTTTGAACCCGACCAAGTAGCTGCTCGGCAAAGTTGTAATGCCGAGACCCCTCGGGCAGCCGCCCAAGAAGAGCCCACCTTCCTTGTGGAGTGGGCTTTTACTGATTTTGGAAGCGGCAATCCAGCCGCAGAAGAGCATGCTAAATTGTGTTACAGATCCAGCGAGCAATAGTTTGCTTTGAAGCAGGAGCACCCAGCTTGTTGGATGCATACAGGATAAACAGCGACTCAGTTTTCCTGACTCTAGCCGTTCTGGCTACATAAACCTTCAAAGCCCTGACCACATCTAGTAACTCGGAATCCTCCAAGTCACGAGTAGCCACAGGCACCACAATAGGTTGGTTCATATGAAAGGATGACACCACTTTTGGCAGAAATTGTGGACGGGTCCGCAATTCTGCCCTGTCCATATGGAAAACCAGATAGGGGCTTTTATGTGACAAAGCCGCTAATTCTGACACACGCCTAGCTGAAGCCAAGGCTAATAGCATGACCACCTTCCACGTGAGAAATTTTAACTCTGCGGTTTTGAGTGGCTCAGTGTGACTTCAGGAAACTCAACACCACGTTAAGATCCCAAGGTGCCACTGGAGGCACAAAAGGGGGCTGAATATGCAGCACTCCCTTTACAAACGTCTGGACTTCAGGAAGAAAAGCCAGTTCTTTTTGAAAGAAAATGGATAGAGCCGAAATCTGGACCTTAATGGAACCCAATTTCAGGCCCAAAGTCACTCCCGACTGTAGGAAGTGAAGGAAACGGCCCAGCTGGAATTCCTCCGTAGGGGCATTCCTGGCCTCACCCAAGCCCCCTATTTTCGCCATATACGGTGATAATGTTTGGCCGTCACGTCCTTCCTAGACTTTATCAGCGTAGGAATGACCTCATCCGGAATGCCTTTTCCTGCTAGGATCCGGCGTTCAACCGCCATGCCGTCAAACGCAGCCGCGGTAAATCTTGGAACAGACAGGGCCCCTGTTGCAACAAGTCCTGTCTTAGAGGCAGAGGCCATGGGTCCTCTGTGAGCATTTCTTGCCGATCCAGATACCAAGTCCTTCTTGGCCAATCCGGAACAATGAGTATTGTTCTCACTCCTCTTTTTCTTATGATTCTCAGCACCTTTGGTATGAGAGGAAGAGGAGGAAATACATAAACTGACTGGAACACCCACGGTGTCACTAGTGCGTCTACAGCTATTGCCTGAGGGTCTCTTGACCTGGCGCAATATCTCTGTAGCTTTTTGTTGAGGCGGGATGCCATCATGTCCACCTGTGGCAGTTCCCACCGCCTTGCAATCTGCGTGAAGACTTCTTGATGAAGTCCCCACTCTCCCGGGTGGAGGTCGTGCCTGCTGAGGAAGTCTGCTTCCCAGTTGTCCACTCCCGGAATGAACACCGCTGATAGTGCTCTTACGTGATTCTCCGCCCAGCAAAGAATTCTGGTGGCTTCCGCCATCACCACCCTGCTCCTTGTGCCGCCTTGGCGGTTTACAGGAGCCACTGCGGTGATGTTGTCTGACTGAATCAGCACCGATTGGTCGCGAAGCAGGGTCTCCGCTTGACTTAGGGCATTGTATATGGCCCTTAGTTCCAGGATATTGATGTGAAGGCAAGTCTCCTGACTTGACCACAGACCCTGGAAATTTCTTCCCTGTGTGACTGCCCCCCACCCTCGGAGGCTTGCATCCGTGGTCACCAGGACCCAGTCCTGAATGCCGAACCTGCGGCCCTCGAGAAGGTGAGCACTCTGCAGCCACCACATAAGAGACACCCTGGCCCTGGGGGATAGGGTGATCATCTGTAGATGTGATCCGGACCACTTGTCCAACAGATCCCATTGAAAGGTCCTCGCATGGAACCTGCCGAAGGGAATGGCCTCGTACGATGCCACCATCTTTCCCAGGATTCGCGTGCAGCGATGCACCGACACCTGTTTTGGTTTTAAGAGGTCTCTGACCAGTGTCATGAGTTCCTGCGCCTTCTCCATCGGGAGAAAAACCTTCTTCTGGTCTGTGTCCAGAATCATGCACAGGAAGGGCAGACGCGTCGTAGGAATCAGCTGCGACTTTGGAATATTTAGAATCCAGCCGTGCTGTTGCAACCCTTCCCGAGTGTGCGCTACGCTGATCAGCAACTGCTCTCTGGACCTCGCCTTGATGAGGAGATCGTCCAAGTATGGGATAATTGTGACCCCCTGCTTTCGCAGGAGCACCATCATTTCCGCCATTACCTTGGTAAATATTCTTGGTGCCGTGGAGAGACCAAACGGCAACGTCTGGAATGGGTAATGACAATCCTGTACCACAAATCTGAGGTACGCCTGATGAGGTGGATAAATGGGGACATGAAGGTATGCATCCTTTATGTCCAGAGACACCATAAAATCCCCCCCCCCCTTCCAGGCTTGCGATGACCGCTCTGAGCGATTCCATCTTGAACTTGAACCTTTTCAGGTATATGTTCAGGGATTTTAAATTCAATATAGGTCTGACCGAACCGTCCGGTTTCGGTACCACAAACATGGTCGAATAATAACCCTTTCCTTGTTGAAGGAGGGGAACCTTGACCACCACCTGCTGAAGATACAATTTGTGAATTGCAGTTAACACGGTTTCCCTCTCGTGGGGGGAAGCCAGCAGGGCCGTCGGTGAGGGGGCATCTTCTCAAAGTCCAGCTTGCATCCCTGAGACACAATATCTATTGCCCAGGGATCTAACAGGGAGTGAACCCACTTGTGGCTGAACTTACGCAGGCGTGCCCCCACCGGGCCTAGCTCCGCCTGTGGAGCCCCAGCGACATGCGGTGGATTTTTGTAGAGGCCGGGGAGGACTTCTGTTCCTGGGACCTAGCTGTGTTGTGCAGCTTCTTTCCTCTGCCCCCGCCTCTGGCAAGAAAGGACGCACCTCGGACTTTCTTGTTTCTTTGTTCTAAAGGCTGCATTTGATAATGTCGTGCTTTCCTAGGCTGTGCAGGAATATAAGGCAAATTATCAGAATTACCAGCTATAGCTGTGGAGACCAGGTCCGAGAACCCTTCTCCACACAATCCTCAGCCTTCCATATGCCTCTTAAGTCGGCATCATCTGTCCATTGCATATTCTACAGGACACGTCAAGCAGAAATCGACATAGCTTTGTCTCTGGGACCCAGTATACTCATGTCTCTTTGGGCATGTTAGTTATATATATATATATATCTCTTAAGACAGCATCTTTAATATATATATATATATATATATCTATATATATACATATATCTATATATATCTACATACTAGGGTCTCAATCTCTGCTGATAAGGTACCTGTCCACGCTGCCACATCGCTATAAACCCATGCCGACACAATCGCCGGTCTGAGTAGTGTACCAGAATGCGCACGCTATCTGCAGGATCCCTGAGAATAGCTGTTACGACAGGGCTACCTTTTGGGCAAACGTGACACCCTAGGGGAAGATTCCCATCGTATCCTGGCCCTAGTGGGGAAAGGATACTGCCTGAGAATTCTTTGTGGGAAACTGCAGTCTCTTGTCTGGAGATTCCCGCTCTTTTTCATCATGTGAGGAGGCAAATTTACCTCAGCTTTCTTCCCCTTAAACATGTGTACCCTTGTGTCAGGGACAGATGAGTCATCAGTGATATGCAAATCATCTTTTATTACAATAATCATATATTGAATATTTTTCTGCCATTTTGGCTGTAACTTTGCATTATCGTAGTCGACACTGGAGTCAACCTCCGTGTCGACATCAGTGTTTATTATTTTGGATAGTGAGCATTGAGAGACACTGAAGGTCTTCTTGCTTCTCACGCCGGCTTCTGGCTCTGCGAGGGGGACGGCGGCGCGGCTCCGGGATCGGACGACCAAGGGTGCGTTCCTGTGTTCGATCCCTCTGGAGCTAATGGTGTCCAGTAGCCTAAGAAGCATGACCTATCCGCAGTTAGTAGGGCTGTTTCTCTCCCCTCAGTCCCACGTAGCAGAGAGTCTGTTGCCAGCAGATCTCTCTGAAAATAAAAAATCCTAACAGAATACTTTCTATTTAGCAAGCTCAGGAGAGCTCACTAAGGTGCACCCAGCTCGTCCGGGCACAGATTCTAACTGAGGTCTGGAGGAGGGACATAGAGGGAGGAGCCAGAGCACACCAGTAATCAAATTCTTTCTTAGAGTGCCCTGTCTCCTGCGGAGCCCGTCTATTCCCCATGGTCCTTACGGAGTCCCCAGCATCCACTAGGACATTAGAGAAAGGTTATTAAGGTACAACACATCATCTAAGTGGTAAGGTGCAGACATCATTGTGAAATCAATAGTTCCTCACCTGTCTGATCCATTCCATACACATTCAAATTTGTCAAAAATGCAGTCATTCTCGTAAAGAGAGCAGAGCTTGCTGCGGAGGTAATCATGGACCTGGAACAGAGAGAAGACGGGGCACCATCACTAATGCACAGTACAAAGCAATTGCCACGCTAAGACGCTCACTGCTTGTACAGGAACATAACCTAAATGCTTGTGCAATGTCCACAATTGAAATAAATAGAAAGAATATAAATACATGTAAAAAAAAAAAAAAACATATATGGACAACAACTAAATGGTGATTCAGAAGTGGCATGGATTCTAAAATAGCCTGATATTTGCTCTGGCATAATCCACTACCCAAAACTCACTTCAGTAAATAGGACACTAGTTCTCAATATCTCTCTTTTATGTAATGATGAATCTAGCTGTAGTGATTTGAAAAAGTGACAAGACACACAAATTGGGAACTGCGTATCACAACAACGATTACACGCATGTATTCTATGCCTGGAGTGAGGTGGAGACCAGACACATCCATACACTAGATGTCTTTCAGTGCAGTGCAATAAATCCCCGGCACGCTGACTGCACAGCAGAGGAGAGCGTCTTATCTAATGAATAACTTATAGTATATCCCTGCACATGAACAAAATCCCTTTCACAATCCTGACTCGGGGTAGATTCATTAAGACTTCTAAACAGGACAAGTGGAAGTCTTGCAACCAATCTCATTCTAGCTATCATTTTCAAGAATGTACAAAATAAAGGATACTTAAAATCTGATTGGTTGCTATGGGCAACAACTCCACTTTTTATTTTTCGAAGTCTCATTAAATCTACCGCTTTACAGTAAATACCATTAAATGTGGAAATACTGACAATATGGGTCACTATAAAAAAAGGGAACGGTAATGCTTCAGTCGTTACTAGATTTGCTGTATGTTTTAACTACAACATTGAAAATTCCCTTCAAAAAGAAAAATAAATAATTAGAAATCATTTTGAGACAATGAGATAATGGACATGACCACCTCCTTTAACAATTTTTTGACACCCCAATAAACCATGAAAACGGCTTGAAATCATCTGAAAAGGTGATTTTAATATTTTAAAAATCCGCACTGGTCTTTTATAAACATGAGGATTTCCTATCTGTGTCTGTACTGTACTAAGGGGGAGATGTACTAAGCAGTGATAAAAGTGGAGAAGTTTCACATGGCAACCAATCAACATTGACGTAACATTTATAATTTGCATACTATAAAAGTTTACAGAGCAGCTGATTGGTTGCCATAGGCAACTTCTCCACTTGTTATCACTGCTTAGTACATCTCCCACTTAGTCTCCTCCATCTTTCTCCAGGTATCAACACTGCACAGGATCTATTACCTGGTACGTCTCTATCGGCCGGTTCTCCATATTGAGGTCCCAGACTTTGACAGTAAGGTAGTCTCTGGTCATGATATACCGCCCACTGTGATTAAACTTTACATCTGAGATAGAAGAGATGATCTCGGAGAAAAACGACCTATTGCTGGGATCCTCTGGTTCTTCAAACACTAAAATAAAAATACATTTTATTTTACAGACAGTCCACCTTAAATGCAACAGAATTTAGTAATGGCTAAAAATAATATTAATTGCACAGCCTAATACAAATTGTTTATTTTTATCCAACCTATTCAGATGCTAGTATATAAGCACTTTTCTTAAAATGCTTGTATTTAGGTAATATATCCTAAAACACATCAAGCAGCAATTAAGTCCAGCTGTGTCTGTGCACACACAGCTATATTAAGTATCGGCTGATAACACCTATACTGAGAAACAATACAATAATTCAATAAATTTCTATATCTTTATATCATGCATCAAAAGATGTTTTTTATACACAAACAATTCATATCATTTAAAAATTGATTAATGAACGTCATCCAATGCTATACATAAAAATTAATTAGATCTTGCTAACTGTTTACACTATAAAACACATTGTATCATTCTGAATTACAATTATAATACAAAGCTTCAATCTTCATGTTGTAATAATATAAATTAGGACTTTTTTTATATTGTCGTGTTTAGAATAGACACGACAACAGTCATGTGACCATTCATTTTTATGTATAGCATTGGATGCCGTTCATTAATCAATTTTAAAATTATATGAATTGTTTGTGTATAAAAAAAACTCTTTTGATGCATGATATAAAGATCTAGAAATTGATTGAAGCAGTGTGTTCAATCATTTATGCACCTGAATGTTCAATAGCGCATAAAGTCATCAGTAAATTCTAATACAAATTGTGCACTGTACATGATCAAGTGAGACAACGTCTGAAAAATAAATCTGATTTTTCTCTACAACTCAAAGCGATGCCGCTAGTGTTTCCGATCATAGGTTTATGAAGAGGTCGATCGATAAAGGTAAACTAATTGATGCCTGCAGGAAATTGTGAATTTCTATTTAAGCCTGTGATTTCCTAAAACCAAAGCCAGTTAGACCTGGTGTGGAAATAGGTCTTTCCTTATTTTTTTACTACTTGCAAGATAAACTTTATAACCTATACCTTCAATTGGGTAAAGTTACTAGGATGGGAGTTCTAATTAAGATGGGATATTGCCCATAGCAACCAATCAGATTCTACTTCTCATTTATCTAGCACCTTCTAGGAGATAATACCTGGAATCTGATTGGTTCCTATGGGCAACATCCCATCTTAAATAGAACTCCCATCTTAGTACATTTACCCCAATGTCTGTACCGTGGCATTCTCACATGAATAATCACTTCTCAAGCTACTGTACTGTATACGGTGCTGGCCTTGTCTCACCATATTAGTGTCTCCAGACTCACATAGATGTATGCCAAGAAAATAGGGGCTCTCTCATTTATGAGGTGGATTTACATTTGCTTGCCAAGTGCATGAATTGTTATCAATGTGACATCATACATTTCACGTATGTTAAATACATTTTCTTTTATGGAACTTTGTACAGAACAAAGGGACAGGATGGGTGTGGATGATATACAGCCCACTAGTCAGAAAGCAGGTAGAGTGACACTACATAACAAAGTAGCTATGACAAACACAGGACAATCCCGAGCTCATTTAGATTGATCAGTGGGGAGAGAGTACAAAGTATGGTCCATCCTCAGGGCACATAGTGCTATGCTGCTTATAGTCCCAGCAGATCGGCTTTTCAGCATCGCTATGTAAGCACACTGTATAACGGGCTATAGCAACGTTCAGAACACAAACCCTTATTGACGGGATGTAGTTATGGTCACTATACCGATACCGGAATCCCAAGTACTGGACAGCCAGACAGTCGGCATGCCGACGAACAGGGACTATTCCCACTTGTGGGTGTCCATGACATGCATAGAGTGGGAATAGAACCTGTGGCGAGCGCAGCAAACCCGCAAGGGGCTTCGTTGTGCTCGCCCCCCACCCGCCGGCATTCTGGATCCTAAACGCCTGTCTCCCCCTACCAACCCTTATTGACAATTACCAGCATTTTTATTATTTAATTAACTTTCAACTAAAAGGATGAGGGGTATGTGCATCTCTGCATCGGATAAGCACCTACAATACAATCATGATTGTCCTGAATATCCACCAGTGTAATTCTGAATACAGAAACAGCCAGGTGTGCAATAAGTCTTCAAAATTAAAAAAAAATGATACTGAGGCCAACTGAAGGGATGTCCAGATCACCTGACTGCAAACAACCACATGAGGTCTTCCACTTGTAAGTCCATTCAGGGCCTTAGTATGGTTACTATGGAAACTGGCATTTGCTTAGTTCTATCATCCCTAATAATGACCAATCACTCAACTTCCTCTGACAGCATGGGGTGCACTGTGCAAAGGTCAGGTCTGTGTACACTCATAACATAATCCTACGGAGACGTGTTTACTCTGAATAGAAAAGCTTCATTAAAAATCATTATTGTATTAAAATTATATGCAGCACTCTCTTATATATACACATCTTAAAGACTGTTATTCAACACAGCATACTCTTTTACCCGCTATTTTTCAGTCTCAACTTTGTGCATCCTGTGATTTCCATTTTTCTTTTCTTGTTACTAGTTCTAATTGTATACAAGATCAAAGCTGAGAAAACTAGCTAAGGACAGTTCATGGAGGTAGTGGTGTGTAAGTTTCATGGGCAAAACAGGAAGTGCATGATGGTGACGTCATCCTCTATATGTCAGCTCCCGCGGGAGGGGTCCTCTGTAATATGTCACGCCTGTCCATCTACCAACTATGTCCCAGTCATTACTTATGTTTCATACCTGTGCTAGCTGAAATTGCTTGTGCATGACTCATATCCCATTGCTATCATGCGTTATTGTAGTCATGTATGTGCTACTATGCTTAGCTGGCTGTATTCTTATGTTTACTTAGTATATTAATTTGTTCATGGGATTATTAAAAGATCTAAAATGAGTTGCAGTGATTATAAAACATAAGGCGAATCAATACTTGTACTAATTGCTGTAAAAGGGTAGATATCAGTGTCATTGATAAATTCACCTCTTTCACTTCATTGTCCATTTCAAGACAAAACTCAATACATTGCAGAAAAGAATATACTTAACTGTCATCTATATATAATACAGATACAACACCTATTATTCGGCACCTCTATTAATCCTGTCACATCAGGTGCTGGTGGGAGTTAGGATGCGGGAGGGCTTATGTTAGGCTGCCGGTGTGCTTAGTTAGACTGCATTGGCGAATTGGGCTGCGGCTGGTTTAGGTGCTGGAGGGGGTGGGGGGGAAGTTAAGTTGCGGGCGGGAGGGCTGCCGGGTAGAATTAGGCTGCAGGGGTGTGTGTGTGTGTGTGGGGGGGGGGAGGGTGAGTCAGGATGCTGCCGGTATCACTGGTAATGAGGCAAAACTGGCAGACGGGGATTCGGCACAGTGCCGGATTATCAGTGTTGTACCTGTATATATCTACTGTATCTGTATTTATCTATATAAAATCAGGCATACTTACCAGAATCACACAGATGCCTGAACCTCTTAGGCTCTTACATTTCTCCCTAAATCTTCCTCTACAGCTTTTCCCTTCATAAAATGTACCTCAGCTAGTGATTATACGGTCCACAATAAATCACACGCTCAACCACACCCTCTCTACTGTGGAGCAGCCTGACACTCCTCACACAACAGATTTTCTCTCATTTCAGAAAAAAAAAAGGATTTACAAAAATATACAAAAAAGAAGAAAAAAATCTATATTAATAAAATGGTGATGATTGCTCTAATGCGCGAAAATAATTAATCATTAACGCACCACCTGCTGTGAAAAAAGGTAGTAATAAAAATCCAATTTACAATTCTATGCTGTGTAAAAATATCACAACACAAACAAGCAGAAATTGATCAGCTGCACTAACCTTTGGTAATATACTGAAGAAAAGTATTGAGGCTTTAAATGCACTTTACACTTTGCACTACAAAAAGGCAATTTTAAATCCATATACAGGTTGAGTATCCCATATCCAAATATTCCGAAATACGGAATATTCCGAAATACGGAATTTTTTCACTGAGAGTGAGATAGTGAAACCTTTGTTTGGCTCAATGTACACAAACTTTGTTTAATACACAAAGTTATTAAAAATATTGTATTAAATTACCTTCAGGCTGTGTGTATACGGTGTATAGGAAACATAAATGAATTGTGTGAATGTACACACACTTTGTTTAATGCACAAAGTTATTAAAAATATTGGCTAAAATGACCTTCAGGCTGTGTGTATAAGGTGTATATGTAACAAATGCATTCTGTGCTTAGATTTAGGTCCCATCGCCATGATATCTCATTATGGTATGCAATTATTCCAAAATACGGAAAAATCCGATATCCAAAATACTTCTGGTCCCAAGCATTTTGGATAAGGGATACTCAACCTGTATTTGAAATACAGAGTAAAAGACGGCCAAATTGTGTGTTGAACTTCTGACTGAATTCACGTTTGAGTATAGGGACTATCCTAATGGGTGTAGTATGAGTTGCCGGTGGCCGGGACCCCGGCAGCCAGCATACCGGCGCCAGGATCCCGACCGCCGGCTTGCCAACAGCAGGGCAAGCGCAAATGAGTCCCTTGCGGGCACGGTGGCGCGCCACGCTATATATTCTCCCTCCAGGTGGATCGTGGACCCCCAAGAGGGAGAAAAGGTGTCAGTATGCCAGTTATCAGGATTCCGGCGCCAGTATACTGTGCACCGGGATCCCAACAACCGGTATACTGAATACCACCCATCCTAATGACGAAGACATTCCCAGAATTGTAAAGTAGCCACATACAGTAGTATCAATACTTTCTGTAAGGTATACTGTAGCGCCAATATCACCAAACATCAATTTCTCGTAATATGGGGGTAATTCTGAGTTGATCGCAGCAGGAATTTTGTTAGCAGTTGGGCAAAACCATGTGTACTGCAGGGGAGGCAGATATAACATGTGCAGAGAGAGTTAGATTTGGGTGTGGTGTGTTCAATCTGCAATATAAATTGCAGTGTAAAAATAAAGCAGCCAGTATTTACCCTGCACAGAAACAAAATAACCCACCCAAATCTAACTCTCTCTGCACATGTTATATCTGCCTCCCCTGCAGTGCACATGGTTTTGCCCAACTGCTAACAAAATTCCTGCTGCGATCAACTTGGAATTACCCCCTATGTGGTCACACCTACACTACGCCCCAAATTTTAAGTTATATATAATGCTATAGACTGTTTTATGTGATAAACTAATCTTCAGAGATAGATAAATGATGTGGTAATGACATTGGGGGTCATTCCGACCCATTCGCACACAGCGGTTCTTCACTGCAGTGTGAACGGGTCGGGACTGCGGCTGCACGGCACCCACAATGCCTTGCCCGGTGACTGTGGTCGCCAGGCAGCAACGCTGCCAGCGCAAAAAGTGATCGCAGCGGCGACTGCATGAAGACTGACAGGCAGGAGGCGTTTTCAAGGCGTGGCGAGGTGAACGTAGGCGGATCCAGGCGTTTGGAGGGCGGATGTCTGACGTCAATCCCGGGACCTTCATCGCTGGATCCGTCTCACAGGGTAACTAACTCTTACCCTGGTCTTGTTTTGCAGGAAACTTTTTAGCTTAGCAGGGCTGCACAAGCGATCGCAGCCCTGCTATGCTGAAGGGAGAGAGAGCGTATCAACCAATGAGCTCTTGTCATTTTTCAGGCTGGATTTGAAAAAGAACAGTAAGACAGAGGTTACCAAACTCCACTATTAAAGTCCAGGATTTACGGATAACTATGCTTGAGTTAGAAGCCGATTGTTTTGGTACTTTCTCTCCGTTGTATGATAAATCTCTCCCAGAGTCAGCCTTTTCAAGACCCTACTATCACCACCTCCTGTGGAGGTACCGGAGAGCCACATTACTCGTAGCTTCAATTTGGGGAGCAAAGCTAAGAATAAGAAAAATGGTTAATCAGCTGCTGCCGTAACATCCGTATTTCTAATGCAGATGTTGGGCTTTGGTGAATATGTTTAGTTAGAAGGGCCTCAATTGTGGAATTACAATCACATAATCATGCCTAATGCAAAATCTTCAATGCAGATTCACAGTGTGTGGTAACAAATTCTACGCACTACACTATGCTGCGCTTTTTTAATTTTAATGTATTAACTTTATTGAAAACAAGCAGGGTCACCTGCAGTTGTGAGCAGTAACATCACACTGGCTGCAAGGAATAGACGACGCACACCACTGCAAACAAATATAGAGACCAGGAGCCCACCTACCACCGCAGCCCTTTCATAACTGTATATAAGAATTTCTTTTTCTTGCGGCCCACATACCTTTATACCTTGATTATTCAGCCCAGTTGGGATTGAGTTTGATATGCATACTCTAGAGCAGGCATTCCCAACCGCGGTCCTCAAGGCACACTAACAGTGCAGGTTTTAGTGATATCCAGGCTGCAGCACTGATGGTTCAATCAAAATAACTGAGCTACTAATTAAGTCACCTGTGCTGAAGCCTGGATATCACTAAAACCTGCACTGTTGGTGTGCCTTGAGGACCGTGGTTGGGAATGCCTGCTCTAGAGCATCCTACATACAGTTGACCATGAGAGAAGCAGTCCTCTTGTAGTTGAAGCACAACAACTGTTTGTCCCTGGGATTTATTGATACATTGCAAAACTTAATCTTACTGGAAATTGCAAGCGATTAAATTGAAATAGTATCTCTGAGGTTATTAGTGGTATTCTAGGAATAAACGTGTCTTCTCCTTTGGCACAACCAGTTTGTATTCGTGCTTCAATGACATGACATTGTAAAGCTTTTATAATTAGCCTTGTACTATTGCAGAGATTAGGGAGATCTAAATTTCACAGAAGCATTATAGGAGCTCCTATTTTAAGTTGCAGTTGGTGGGGTGGCAGTCCTGGAGGTTCCAAAGAATTTAGAAACTCTTGGATAGTTGATGACATCATTTTGATCGATAATAGTGTCCATTGGTTTGTAAATATGTGGATCCCCTGGAATATTTTGCAGTAGTTGATAAAATTACAGTAATGGTCACATTTTTTTGTGCCAACCAGGAGCGGATCTAGGCACGGGCAAGCCACACGAGTGTCCAGGGCGCTGCGGCCGCAGTCATCCCGCAGGCACCCGCTGCCCACCTGCACCCAGCACTCCGGCTGCAGCAGGCGCCGTGGGCTATGTGGGTGCTTGCTGCAGCCAACACCATTGTCAGATGCTAGAGGTCATAATTGACTTCTAGTGTCTGTGCGGCGCTAGGAGCGGGCGGCCAGAGACGGAGGGCAGCAGTGGAGCGGGGCTGGTGAGTATTGTTTTGTTTTTGTAAGTGCCGCTACTAGGGGGCACAAGTACAACTACTGGACTACAATGCGCCAGAGTAAACTTTCGCCCTTGGCGTCACAAGGTCTAGAACCGGCCCTGGTGCCAATATTGCTCTTTCATACAGCACAGTGAAGTCTTTATAGTGATAACTAAAGTTAGTAAATACTTTTTCTACTAAATGTATTAATGCTTATTGAAGATATTACCACTCTATTGTCAGAGTCTACAGGCACTTTCCCTTTCCTAGCTTTAGCAAGTTACAAGCAAAAAAGACCTGAGCTGTGATCGCCATAAATTATTGCTCGCATGTTAGTTGTAAGCTTCAAAGTTTTAAAATTGCGCCACAAATTGGCAGATTTAAGGCATGCTCAAATGGCATCAGCTTTTGTTCCTTTAGGTAAAACTGGCAGTATTTGTCAAAATTCTATAAAAGAAGGTTTCCAACCAGCAGTTAAATAATTGTTTACTCTGTCACGTTGTCGCCATACATATATTTATTTATTTTGACAGGTAGATATTCAACAGTGCAAATGAAGAAGGGAGGGGGGGGGGGATAATAAAGTACATCAAGATATAAATGTGGTGCAACATATGAAATAGAACAATGTAACATCATTGGAGCATTGCAAGTATTACATCCAAACAAGATAAATGGTTGATCATACACAATAGAACAAACACGCGACTGATTAAAGAGCCCTTCAGGAGAACATTGGAGTATAGCCGGAAAGTCATGGCAAGAGGAGCATTGTGGAAGGACAACCAGGGGGACCAGGTGGAAAAAAAAAAGGGGTGATTTTGTTACTTAGGGGGGCATGTACTAAGCAGTGATAAAAGTGGAGAAGCGATTCAGTGGAGAAGTTGCCCTTGGCAACCAATCCGCATTGACATAACATTTATAATTTGCATACTATAAAAGTATACAGAGCAGCTGATTGGTTGCCATGGGCAACTTCTCCACTGGCTCACTTCTCCACTTTTATCACTGCTTAGTACATCTGGCCCTAACACTGCTGCACTCCCTTTTTATAACTAGGTTTTCCCATTATATTTTTTGCTATAGTGTGTGCTGGTCCTTTTGATAGTTTATGAGCATGTACTTGGCTTATGTGAATGCTACATTATGAGCGTGCACCTACTTTGTACACTGCTGGCTTGTGTGTGCGACTCTCGCTTTATGCAACATCTACATGGCTGGCATTCTTTAAAAATGAAGTTCTTCGAGAACAATGTAACTATAGATTGATTTTCCAGGTGAATAGAGGTGTGCTGACAATCAGGATTTGTTACCTTGCGTTACATACTAAACTTATCGTCATTAATTCACTAATTCATCAGAGTAGTTTTCCTTCTAACCCTATGTCACCTGAAGTAAGTTGTGAATTATAATATGCCCTATTATTTGGCATTACAGCATGTTTTATGAGGCATTGCGGAAGCTGAAAGAATATCCCTAGTAGAAGTAGCTCACCATGCATTTCCTAGTTCTAGTTAACTTAAAATCCTTGATCCACTTCTGATGTGTCAGTCTGGTACTACTCCAATGCCTTATTCCTGCTAAGGCCACTAGGGAAATGAAGTGAAAGGGACAGGCGATGATTTCACATTTCGTATTCCATCTAACAGGAAGACCTTGTTTGTTTTGTACGGAGACGACTTCTCTTTTGTCAATCTCATTCTGCATTTTTATTAAAGTCTAAAGTTATTAAATTTCCCCACTGTCTGACAATTCATCCATAAAAGTCAATGTTACTTTTCATTTTCAACTCTGATGAACTGTCTCGATTGAGCGTTGCCCGTCAGCTGAACAGAAATTGACTTAAAGTCGCTGAACTCGGGAAGGTGGAGAGAAAAAAATATAAATCAATCACAAATGTCAAGAGCGTTGCAACTGAACTCTTCTTTTGCTGGGTGAATGATCTTTTCTCTTCACAGGGCAATGGATTTATAAGGTGAAAACAAATATACAAAAAATTACTAGTAAATAAATCCACTTTTTCCACAGCAATTGAATGCAACACATAGAACCCTTGCTAATTACAATGGTCTTAATTCAGCTTTGTTCAACCTAGTGGGAGTTCACTTCAGGACGTCTGGGAACGATAGGGCACTTAATTCACAAATTGTTCTAAAACCCCCTTTCACAAATGCAGCTTTATCCCGGGAATTCTGCATGTGTGAAAGGTAACAACCCGGGACTATGGGGTACATTTACTAAGTAGTGATAAGAGCGGAGAAGTGAGCCAGTGGAGAAGTGCCCATGGCAACCAATCAGCACTGAAGTAATATCTATAATTTGCATACTATAAAATGATACAGAGCTGCTGATTGGTTGATGGGGAAATTTCTCCACTGGCTCACTACTCTATTTTTATCGGTATCCGCTCACATGGTCGACCATGTTATGGTCGACAGTCATTAGGTCGACCACGATTGGTCGACATTGACATGGTCGACATGGACACATGGTCGACACATGAAAATGGTCGACACACGAAAGGTCGACACATGAAAAGGTCGACATGAGTTTTTTTACTTTATTTTCTTTTGGGGAACTTTTCCATACTTTACGATCCACATGGACTACGATTGGAACGGTAAAGTGTGCCGAGCGAAGTGGTAGCGGAGCGAAGGCACCATGCCCGAAGCATGCGAGGGGACGCGGTGCACTAATTGGGGTTCCCAGTCACTTTACGCAAAAAACGACACCAAAAAAGTAAAAAAACTCATGTCGACCTTTTCATATGTCGACCTTTCATGTGTCGACCACGTGTCCATGTCGACCATGTCAATGTCGACCAATAGTGGTCGACCTAATGACTGTCGACCATAACATGGTCGACCATTCATACCGGAACCGTTTTTATCAATGCATAGTAAATGTACCCCTAAGTCCCAGGTCCACAACCATGCTCCTGACTAGGGTCATGGAGCAGAGACCTGGGAATTTGCCGGCTTGCAAATTCCAGGGTCACATATCTGATGGCAGCATAAGACAGTATAGTATAAAACAGAAATATGAACAGTAATGTTTGATTCACATGAAACCTAGAAGAAATAGAAGGTGTACCTCAATGACTTTGAAACTCCAGTGCTTAAATTTATCTTCCATATTTATGGTTCTTAATGTGTTTCCATCTTTACAGAAGGTGACCCTCATCCCTGACTACTCCAACAGGTGACCTATTCTTGTGCTAATATTGGTAATCCGGTGGGAGTAATCTGTAAAAACCCTTCTGTAAGAAATGTATCATTTCTAGCTAATCAATGGTCTTGTGATCAAATAGTTATGATATAAAGGAAAGTTTAACAAACTCCACCATTACAGTCCAGATTTTGAGGCTATCCATGCTTGATTCCTGATGGTTTAATCAAATTGACTGAGGTACTAATTAAGTCACCTGTGCTCAAGCATGAGTGTGCTTAAAACCTGGACTGTAATGGCAGAGTTTGAGAAACTCTGCTATAAAGTATGTCAAACTTAAAATGTTAATAATCCGTCACATAACATGATACCTAGTACTTCAGCTTATCTAAAAGTGGTCCTTAAATTTCAATAAGAAGATCATAGGTAAAACCATGCAGCACTGCAGGTGGGGCAGAGAGATTTAGATGTGAGAGGGACGTGTCCAAACAGAAAACTGAATTGTAGTGTAAAAATAAAGCTGTCCAGCATACTATATGTGGGCTACATGCAAACGCAGCCTCTATGTACCTGCATGATAAAAAAGAAATGCATTGCAGTATGGATTGTCTAGGTGCAGTTACTTGCTCTTTTCTTGCATTGCTCTTAAGAGAATCAGCCCCAAACTGGGTAATTATTTGCTGTCACTGCTGCCATTATACGGTAAGTCCCACTACAATCAGAGGCAGGTGGCGTTCCTGATAACAGTACCGTGTGACGCCCTCTCCATAGATGTTGTAGTTGAAAGGGGCACAGACAACCTTGCTGGGCCCCAGTAATGGGAGGGGGCGTGGCTAATGAGAGATGCCACGAGACTACAGCCGCGCAGGAAGGGGGGGGGGCAGTGGTGGCAGCAGCAGAGGAGGAGGAAGTGGCAGCGGGCAGGGGCAATCACGATTGCTCCCCCTGCACATCATGGAAGGGGAGAGTGGACTGACTGCTCTGCCTCTCTCTTCCAGTGTAGCACACAGCGCAGCACACATGTGCTGTATGCTGTGCTGGGGAATGAGGCTGCTGCAGCAGCCAGTCCTCTCTCGCCCTGCAGAAAGTACCTCTGCAATGCGGGTAGGGAGGGTGGTGTTGGGGAGGGGGAGAGTGTGTGTGGGGGAACGTGTAACGGGATCCAGGCCCTCGCCGGGCCCTTCCAACAGGCCCAGGTCCTCATTTATACTACAACAGGTTTTTTTTTTGTTTTTTTTTTAACAGAAGGGGTCAAAACTAAATTTTCCTGCTATCATAAAAAAGATGTTCCAGTCAGCAATTAACAGTGCTTTACAATTTGATAAGCAATGCAATTTAGCCACTTTCACAGCCATAACATCAGTTCTTTAGCATGTACCTCTTAGCTGTACTGTGAGAGATGGATGGCTGTAATAACAGTGTTTTGTTGCTGAAGTGTATTGCATGTTCTACCATGCTCTCATCCACTTCCCCTTCATGCTCATTACAATTCCTGGGTCACACACAGAGAAGGTTAGGGCATTTACTTGCACCCAATGCTTCAGTGAACCAACTAATGTGTATTGTACAGTTGTATCCTTCCCTTTAAGTTAATTAAGGGAGACTTCCTTCTGCTGCCTGTCACGCTCTCCCCATCCTACAACACAATATAATGATGTCCACCTGCTAGTGAGAGTGGGACTATGTCTAAGTTACATAAAACACAAGTGATGCTAATGTATGTATCATCTTCCATAACCGTTATCTGAACAAATGTAGTTCTGATGTCATCACTTCATTAGAAGAATGAATGCTGGGATTTCTGTGGCCTATATAAACACACTCTGCCTGCAGCCTCATGTCGTTATATAGCTGCATCTTAAAGTAGGAGTGCACTGCCTGGACTGGCAGCAATATAAAGACTGCATTCATCTGTGAAATATACTACCTCCACAGTATTATGGGAGCGTTCCAATCGCACGATTGTCTGCTATCAGGACTAGATCTTAACGATTTGTATTTTGGCTTACACTTTAAGATAGAATGTAAAATGAAAATTTTATTGTCTAAAACATAACTTGCCATGTGTCTGATTTCAGAGCTGAGGAAAGTGCAGCCCAATGGTAAACATTAAAGCTACATAAAACGAAACAGTAAGCATCAATGTGGTAAGAGTGACAGCGTTCCCAGTATTTCATTAATAGAAACATGTGGTAGCATACTTATTAAATAATAAATTAACATTTATGTGGCAGGCGTTTGTTCCCAATTATTTCTCTCTCTAATGGTGGTCTCTGGAGATGCCAAGAGGATGCTTTGTACTTTTATCATAGTCATTTTTTAGGGCTAGACAATTTAATAGTTAATGAACACTCTAAAACATCCAATGTCACTACAAAACAAACTAGAAACCATAAAGCCAACAAAAAAAAATTAACTTGCGTACGAGGAATGTGAAGGTGTACACACAATATACAGTAGAGATGTGCACTTGAAATTTTTCGGGTTTTGTGTTTTGGTTTTGGGTTCGGTTCCGCGGCCGTGTTTTGGGTTCGACCGCGTTTTGGCAAAACCTCACCGAATTTTTTTTGTCGGATTCGGGTGTGTTTTGGATTCGGGTGTTTTTTTCAAAAAACACTAAAAAACAGCTTAAATCATAGAATTTGGGGGTCATTTTGATCCCAAAGTATTATTAACCTCAAAAACCATAATTTCCACTCATTTTCAGTCTATTCTGAATACCTCACACCTCACAATATTATTTTTAGTCCTAAAATTTGCACCGAGGTCGCTGGATGACTAAGCCAAGCGACCCTAGTGGCCGACACAAACACCTGGCCCATCTAGGAGTGGCACTGCAGTGTCACGCAGGATGTCCCTTCCAAAAAACCCTCCCCAAACAGCACATGACGCAAAGAAAAAAAGAGGCGCAATGAGGTAGCTGTGTGAGTAAGATAAGCGACCCTAGTGGCCGACACAAACACCGGGCCCATCTAGGAGTGGCACTGCAGTGTCACGCAGGATGTCCCTTCCAAAAAACCCTCCCCAAACAGCACATGACGCAAAGAAAAAAAGAGGCGCAATGAGGTAGCTGTGTGAGTAAGATAAGCGACCCTAGTGGCCGACACAAACACCGGGCCCATCTAGGAGTGGCACTGCAGTGTCACGCAGGATGTCCCTTCCAAAAAACCCTCCCCAAACAGCACATGACGCAAAGAAAAAAGGCGCAATGAGGTAGCTGTGTGAGTAAGATAAGCGACCCTAGTGGCCGACACAAACACCGGGCCCATCTAGGAGTGGCACTGCAGTGTCACGCAGGATGGCCCTTCCAAAAAACCCTCCCCAAACAGCACATGACGCAAAGAAAAAAAGAGGCGCAATGAGGTAGCTGTGTGAGTAAGATAAGCGACCCTAGTGGCCGACACAAACACCGGGCCCATCTAGGAGTGGCACTGCAGTGTCACGCAGGATGTCCCTTCCAAAAAACCCTCCCCAAACAGCACATGACGCAAAGAAAAAAAGAGGCGCAATGAGGTAGCTGTGTGAGTAAGATAAGCGACCCTAGTGGCCGACACAAACACCGGGCCCATCTAGGAGTGGCACTGCAGTGTCACGCAGGATGTCCCTTCCAAAAAACCCTCCCCAAACAGCACATGACGCAAAGAAAAAAAGAGGCGCAATGAGGTAGCTGTGTGAGTAAGATAAGCGACCCTAGTGGCCGACACAAACACCGGGCCCATCTAGGAGTGGCACTGCAGTGTCACGCAGGATGGCCCTTCCAAAAAATACTCCCCAAACAGCACATGACGCAAAGAAAAAAAGAGGCGCAATGAGGTAGCTGTGTGAGTAAGATAAGCGACCCTAGTGGCCGACACAAACACCGGGCCCATCTAGGAGTGGCACTGCAGTGTCACGCAGGATGGCCCTTCCAAAAAATACTCCCCAAACAGCACATGACGCAAAGAAAAATTAAAGAAAAAAGAGGTGCAAGATGGAATTGTCCTTGGGCCCTCCCACCCACCCTTATGTTGTATAAACAGGACATGCACACTTTAACCAACCCATCATTTCAGTGACAGGGTCTGCCACACGACTGTGACTGAAATGACGGGTTGGTTTGGACCCCCACCAAAAAAGAAGCAATTAATCTCTCCTTGCACAAACTGGCTCTACAGAGGCAAGATGTCCACCTCATCATCATCCTCCGATATATCACCGTGTACATCCCCCTCCTCACAGATTATTAATTCGTCCCCACTGGAATCCACCATCTCAGCTCCCTGTGTACTTTGTGGAGGCAATTGCTGCTGGTCAATGTCTCCACGGAGGAATTGATTATAATTCATTTTAATGAACATCATCTTCTCCACATTTTCTGGATGTAACCTCGTACGCCGATTGCTGACAAGGTGAGCGGCGGCACTAAACACTCTTTCGGAGTACACACTTGTGGGAGGGCAACTTAGGTAGAATAAAGCCAGTTTGTGCAAGGGCCTCCAAATTGCCTCTTTTTCCTGCCAGTATAAGTACGGACTGTGTGACGTGCCTACTTGGATGCGGTCACTCATATAATCCTCCACCATTCTTTCAATGGTGAGAGAATCATATGCAGTGACAGTAGACGACATGTCCGTAATCGTTGTCAGGTCCTTCAGTCCGGACCAGATGTCGGCATCAGTCGCTCCAGACTGCCCTGCATCACCGCCAGCGGGTGGGCTCGGAATTCTGAGCCTTTTCCTCGCACCCCCAGTTGCGGGAGAATGTGAAGGAGGAGATGTTGACAGGTCGCGTTCCGCTTGACTTGACAATTTTCTCACCAGCAGGTCTTTGAACCCCAGCAGACTTGTGTCTGCCGGAAAGAGAGATCCAAGGTAGGCTTTAAATCTAGGATCGAGCATGGTGGCCAAAATGTAGTGCTCTGATTTCAACAGATTGACCACCCGTGAATCCTTGTTAAGCGAATTAAGGGCTCCATCCACAAGTCCCACATGCCTAGCGGAATCGCTCAGTGTTAGCTCCTCCTTCAATGTCTCCAGCTTCTTCTGCAAAAGCCTGATGAGGGGAATGACCTGACTCAGGCTGGCAGTGTCTGAACTGACTTCACGTGTGGCAAGTTCAAAGGGCATCAGAACCTTGCACAATGTTGAAATCATTCTCCACTGCGCTTGAGACAGGTGCATTCCACCTCCTATATCGTGCTGAATTGTATAGGCTTGAATTGCCTTTTGCTGCTCCTCCAACCTCTGAAGCATATAGAGGGTTGAATTCCACCTCGTTACCACTTCTTGCTTCAGATGATGGCAGGGCAGGTTCAGTTGTTTTTGGTGGTGCTCCAGTCTTCTGTACGTGGTGCCTGTACGCCGAAAGTGTCCCGCAATTCTTCTGGCCACCGACAGCATCTCTTGCACACCCCTGTCGTTTTTTAAAAAATTCTGCACCACCAAATTCAAGGTATGTGCAAAACATGGGACGTGCTGGAATTTGCCCATATTTAATGCACACACAATATTGCTGGCGTTGTCCGATGCCACAAATCCACAGGAGAGTCCAATTGGGGTAAGCCATTCCGCGATGATCTTCCTCAGTTGCCGTAAGAGGTTTTCAGCTGTGTGCGTATTCTGGAAAGCGGTGATACAAAGCGTAGCCTGCCTAGGAAAGAGTTGGCGTTTGCGAGATGCTGCTACTGGTGCCGCCGCTGCTGTTCTTGCGGCGGGAGTCCATACATCTACCCAGTGGGCTGTCACAGTCATATAGTCCTGACCCTGCCCTGCTCCACTTGTCCACATGTCCGTGGTTAAGTGGACATTGGGTACAACTGCATTTTTTAGGACACTGGTGAGTCTTTTTCTGACGTCCGTGTACATTCTCGGTATCGCCTGCCTAGAGAAGTGGAACCTAGATGGTATTTGGTAACGGGGGCACACTACCTCAAGAAATTGTCTAGTTCCCTGTGAACTAACGGCGGATACCGGACGCACGTCTAACACCAACATAGTTGTCAAGGCCTCAGTTATCCGCTTTGCAGCAGGATGACTGCTGTGATATTTCATCTTCCTCGCAAAGGACTGTTGGACAGTCAATTGCTTACTGGAAGTAGTACAAGTGGGCTTACGACTTCCCCTCTGGGATGACGATCGACTCCCAGCAGCAACAACAGCAGCACCAGCAGCAGTAGGCATTACACTCAAGGATGCATCGGAGGAATCCCAGGCAGGAGAGGACTCGTCAGAATTGCCAGTGACATGGCCTGCAGGACTATTGGCATTCATGGGTAAGGAGGAAATTGACACTGAGGGAGTTGGTGGGGTGGTTTGCGTGAGCTTGGTTACAAGAGGAAGGGATTTACTGGTCAGTGGACTGCTTCCGCTGTCACCCAAAGTTTTTGAAATTGTCACTGACTTATTATGAATGCGCTGCAGGTGACGTATAAGGGAGGATGTTCCGAGGTGGTTAACGTCCTTACCCCTACTTATTACAGCTTGACAAAGGCAACACACGGCTTGACACCTGTTGTCCGCATTTCTGTTGAAATACTTCCACACCGAAGAGCTGATTTTTTTGGTATTTTCACCAGGCATGTCAATGGCCATATTCCTCCCACGGACAACAGGTGTCTCCCCGGGTGCCTGACTTAAACAAACCACCTCACCATCAGAATCCTCCTGGTCAATTTCCTCCCCAGCGCTAGCAACACCCATATCCTCCTCATCCTGGTGTACTTCAACACTGACATCTTCAATCTGACTATCATGAACTGGACTGCGGGTGCTCCTTCCAGCACTTGCAGGGGGCGTGCAAATGGTGGAAGGCGCATGCTCTTCACGTCCAGTGTTGGGAAGGTCAGGCATCGCAACCGACACAATTGGAGTCGGACTCTCCTTGTGGATTTGGGATTTCGAAGAACGCACAGTTCTTTGCGGTGCTACTGCTTTTGCCATCTTGAGTCTTTTCATTTTTCTAGCGAGAGGCTGAGTGCTTCCATCCTCATGTGAAGCTGAACCACTAGCCATGAACATAGGCCAGGGCCTCAGCCGTTCCTTGCCACTCCGTGTGGTAAATGGCATATTGGCAAGTCTACGCTTCTCCTCCGACAATTTTATTTTAGGTTTTGGAGTCCTTTTTTTACCGATATTTGGTGTTTTGGATTTTACATGCTCTGTACTATGACATTGGGCATCGGCCTTGGCAGACGACGTTGCTGGCATTTCATCGTCTCGGCCATGACTAGTGGCAGCAGCTTCAGCACGAGGTGGAAGTGGATCTTGATCTTTCCCTAATTTTGGAACCTCAACATTTTTGTTCTCCATATTTTAATAGGCACAACTAAAAGGCACCTCAGGTAAACAATGGAGATGGATGGATACTAGTATACTTATGGATGGACTGCCGAGTGCCGACACAGAGGTAGCTACAGCCGTGGACTACCGTACTGTGTCTGCTGCTAATATAGACTGGATGATAATGAGATGAAATCAATATATATGTATATATAATATCACTAGTACTGCAGCCGGACAGGTATATATATTTATTATGTAATGACTGATGACGGACCTGCTGGACACTGTCAGCTCAGCAGCACCGCAGACTGCTACAGTAAGCTACTATAGTAGTATGTATAAAGAAGAAAGAAAAAAAAAACCACGGGTAGGTGGTATACAATTATGGATGGACTGCCGAGTGCTGACACAGAGGTAGCTACAGCCGTGGACTACCGTACTGTGTCTGCTGCTAATATAGACTGGATGATAATGAGATGAAATCAATATATATGTATATATAATATCACTAGTACTGCAGCCGGACAGGTATATATATTTATTATGTAATGACTGATGACGGACCTGCTGGACACTGTCAGCTCAGCAGCACCGCAGACTGCTACAGTAAGCTACTATAGTAGTATGTATAAAGAAGAAAGAAAAAAAAAACCACGGGTAGGTGGTATACAATTATGGATGGACTGCCGAGTGCCGACACAGAGGTAGCTACAGCCGTGGACTACCGTACTGTGTCTGCTAATAATATAGACTGGATGATAATGAGATGAAATCAATATATATATATATATAATTATATAATATCACTAGTACTGCAGCCGGACAGGTATATATATTTATTATGTAATGACTGATGACGGACCTGCTGGACACTGTCAGCTCAGCAGCACCGCAGACTGCTACAGTAAGCTACTATAGTAGTATGTATAAAGAAGAAAGAAAAAAAAAAAAAAACACGGGCAGGTGCTAGGTGGTATACAATATTATATATATATTATATACAATTATATATATATATATTAAACTCATAAACTGGTGGTGATTATTAAACTGGTGGTCAGGTCACTGGTCACACTATCAGCAACTTGCAAGTAGTACTCCTGAGTCCTAAGCAGACAATCACAATATATATTATACTGGTGGTCAGTGTGGTCACAAACAATGGCAGTGTGGCACTCTGGCAGCAAAAGTGTGCACTGTACGTTATATGTACTCCTGAGTCCTGAGTCCTGCTCTCAGACTCTAACTGCTCCCCACTGTCAGTGTCTCCCCCACAAGTCAGATAATACAGTCACACTATCTCTATCACTTCAGCAAGTACTAGTAGTAGTAGTACTCCTCCTAATGCTCCCCAAAATTACTACTGTGTCTCTCTCTGTCTCACTCTCTTCTCGAATCTGTATAAACGGAAAGGACGCCAGCCACATCCTCTCCCTATGAATCTCAATGCACGTGTGAAAATGGCGGCGACGCGCGGCTCCTTATATAGAATCCGAGTCTCGCGATAGAATCCGAGCCTCGCGAGAATCCGACAGCGTGATGATGACGTTCGGGCGCGCTCGGGTTAACCGAGCAAGGCGGGAAGATCCGAGTCGCTCGGACCCGTGTAAAAAAAACTGAAGTTCGGGCGGGTTCGGATTCCGATGAACCGAACCCGCTCATCTCTAATATACAGTCCTAAGATTTTTCACCCCTCAGTAATATAACATTCCCAACCAAAGTATATATAATATATATCATTGTGCTGACACTTACCTGGCATACGGATGATAAAAACTCCTTTGCAATATAAACCAATAGAAAATGAAATGATGAATTAGGAATGTAACGGAAAGGAACACTCACACTTTGAATGCTTGTCACATAGAGCAGAAGATCTCATGTCACAGAGCCGTATCGTTCCTTTACTGCTGCTATATACAAATGTGTTGCAGTGATGAGGGTGAAACTCAGCGGCTGTAATGACTTCTGTGAGTTCTTCCATATTGGTTGGCTTAATGTCCACAATATCTGGTGGTAGTTAAGTTAAGGGCATAAATGCTATTTTGGAAATCTGGAACAACATGGTAGGCTGGAGTTACTCGAGATTAATGAACTGGATGTTCATCCGCTCACAAGATTGCTGAAATGTATAAAGAGACAATTTTTTCCCACACGTTAGGCATACTCTTACTTGCAAACCTGCAGTAGGTCACAATAACTGCATCTGTCTCCTGCAAAGTGGAGGCAGCCATTTTGTTGCACTAAGCTAATATTTATGGTAGTGCAAAAAATCAGTTCACCAGAACTAGTGACATCACTGAGACACTCCACCTCTCAGTGATCTCTCTAGCTAAAAAAAAAAAAATCACAGAATTCTCTTTATCATTAGTTCCAGCCATAAAATGGCACATATGGAAGAAAAGGGTACAGGATTAGTGAATGTCTCTTAAGGTGCATACACACGGAGCGATATAACTGAGCGATTTTGACTATATAGTCAAAATCGCTCAGAAAGTTAGTGCATATCTCTCCATGTGTACACAGCCAGCGATAGCGTTGCGCGTCCCCGCCAGGTCGCTATCGCTGCTAAAAATAGACTGTGCAGGCAAGTCAATTTTGGCTAAGTCGCTGGAAAAGAAAAAGCATCCCCTTGCTTAAATGAGCCCATAGCCAAAATCGCTGGAAAAGTTAGTCAAAATCTCCTACAGCCAGTTCAAGGGAAATCGCTCAGTCAAAATCTCATATAGTCAAAATCTCTCCGTGTGTATGCACCTTAAGCGAATTTTCCACACCACATACAGGCGGAGTTTCCTACAGTATATCCAAAATTTTGAACATTGACTGAAATAGTGACACCTTTGTTTTCTAATGGTTCAATGTACACAAACTTAGGGGTCTATTCATGAAGCAGTGAAAAGGGTGGAGAAGTGAGCCAGTGTAGAAGTTGCCCATGGCAACCAATCAGCATTGAAGTAACATTTATAATGTGCATGCTATACAATTGTACGGAGCAGCTAATTGGTTGCCAAGGACACCTTCTCCACAGGCTCACTTCTCCACTTGCTTCATGAATAGACCAATTAGTTTTGTGCACACAATTTTAAAACTATTGTATACAATGACATTCAGGCTGTGTGTATAAGGTGCTCATGAAACATAAATGAATTTCATGTTTAGACTGGATATGCAAATATTCCAAAATACAGAAAAATTCTAAATACTTCTGGTCCCAAACATTTTGGATACGGGAGAGTCAACCTATGCGAGAGGAATATATAAACTTTACAGTAATGCCTGTACGTATATTAGTATACATGAGGGCAACATTTTTCACAATCGCAGCAGAGTTTATGGAACAGTGCTTCCCCGGGTACACCATCACCTGCCAGCACAAAGGATACTGAAACTTCGATTTGTAATCTCTAAATTCCACAGATTTATCCTCAGGTCATCCGCTGACATGTACGTCTCATAGTCACTGTTCACCGATATAGAGTTAATGTGATATGTGTGTGCATTGGAAAACACTCTTCTGGGTGTGGCCTCTACCATTAGATCCATGGGCCTTAATACAGGTACCTAGAATAAAAAGGGAAAGGAGAGAGTTATTAAAGAAGCCATTATGGGCCATCCTAGTAAGAAACGTGCTATAAACACACAGTTACACAATGACTGTATCCAGCACACTGCGAGTCAGACTAATAAAGTACAGTACTCTATGTGGAGCAGCATGTTGCCATTGTGGTGCTGTGATGTCAGCTGTACAGCGCTCACAATACCCGAGAACAAGTCACTGATACAAGAAGGGCATAGCGACGGCCTATCCAGAAGACATAAGCAAAAAGGACTGAATGAATATTCCTAAAAGGAAAAAATATTTAAGTATAAAAGTAAAAAATATACTATTGCTTTGTGAAGTTAGGGTGGCAATATGTATGTCATTTATTTGCATGGCATCCTGACTATTAAAACAAAAACTACAACTGAAACATATACAAGTCATATATACAGGCATGTCCTCTTACACCTAGACTCAAATACATGGTCTTAAATACAGATTAAAACTCAGTCACGCACAGATATTAATCAGTGCAGTCTTGCATGCATTTGCGACCAAGATGCATTTCAGGGAAAAGAGATGTCTGGCGCAAGCTGATTCCCACGGGATCCTGAGCACCGAGAAGGGCTGCTTTTTTGACTGCTGCAACAGTGAGAATATACCGGTGTATAATCTCAGAACTACACCTCCCAAACACACCAACCAATCACTTCGCTCCACTCATCTTTTATTTTTATATATACATTTGGATGTTTCAGAAAGCAGTCTGTGCAATGAGGCTACTTGCTGGCCAAATACACTCTGTCATATAATGTAATGTACTGTCATGTACCCCAGCAGGGAATGCCATTCAAATGAGCAAACAGATGCAGAGAAATTGCATATTCCATATTATTGTGGTGTTTCTGTTCCAGGTAATGCTTTTCCCCCACAGAATGCAGTGATCCAATCTACTGTTACCAACAAGCTGATTCAACAGTAAATCGTGTAATTACAATTTATTACAGATCAACATTGTAAGCACACAAAAAAAATAACACGCAGCACACTACTTTCATTTATATATTTGTTTTCAGAAATATTCCCTCAGTAAGACATATTACCTTTATCCTCTGATTAGAGTACACAGAATCCAGCTACACCGCTGACATCTCGCCACTTGCAGGCTATTACATATAGCTCCTGTTGTCTGATGCTACTCACAGTAGTTTGAGGGGTCTATTTACCAAGCCTTGGATGGAGATAAAGTTGCTGGAGATAAAGTACCAGCCAATCGGCTCCTAACTGTCATGTCACAGGCTGTGTTTGAAAAATGACAGGAGCTGATTGGCTGCTACTTTATCTCCATCCAAGGCTTAGTAAATAGACCCCTTAAGCCTTGGTGCACACAACTCTCCACGTGTATTCAATGGCCACCCATAAAGTTATACCACTAGTTAATGTGCTGGGTTCCTCTGCAATCACCACTAGCACAACTACAGCGTGTGCCGTCTTCAATCAGTAAATAGAAATCTGAGAATTATTGTTACATAATATCTGTTTATTGCAACTGAGCCTACAGCGATGGAGTCACAAGGGATTTGTACACAGATGTGCAGTTTAACAGGGACAGTAGGAGGAATATGTTAGAGAAATCTTGGAGGCATGAACACTTGCCAAACAGAAATATTCCAAGATGGGCGTAACTGGTTTCTGTGGTACAAGGAGCTTTAGAAATACCCGTTTACCATTAAGAAATAAAAGAAAATTGTGGTAAATCAGGTGTTATTATTACACCATATAATAAGAGGACCTCTTTTCTATACACCAATAACTTGTCAGGTTGCAAATAGAAGACTTACAGATGTGTCCTCATACATCTTGCCTTAAGGGCCCCATACACTAAAACAATAATGCCCGATTTCATCCAATTTTTGCCATTCGGGCCAATATAACGGATGAAATTGGGCATTTCGGATGTGTTTTACATCCGATCCGATGCGCGGTCCCGCGAGCATCGGATCGGATCCCCCAGATTGACTGTACTGTACTCGCGATATGTCGGACCCCGTAGACCTGGCAGGGATCGCACAAGATGCATCGTAAGCAAAAGGACAGCATACGATGTATCATATGCAATCCTGCCACCCGGGAGGCTGTGGGGGTAATCGCCTGCGACATGAGGGTCCGACATGCAGTAGGAGGCGCTAAACACCAGCTTGCCGTTGCAGATGACGATTGATCACAGACTGCGACTCCGATTGCAGTGCTATGATTGCAAATGTTGCACTGCAACCGGAGTCGCAGTAGGTGATCAGACGTAATCTGCAACGGCAGGCTGCGTAAGCCTCAACTTACTCAGGCTGACCATCGCAGGCTGCTTGCAAGGCCAAGGAAACTGCATCTCACAACGCAGTCCTTGGCATCGCCATTCCCGGAAAATGGGGCAACATTTCCCCCCCCCCATTTCCGGCCACGCTGGCCGCCCTCCCCCCGAACACCTCTACCTGTCAGTTAGGCAGAGGTGTTTGCAATACTGCAAAGCGACCACAGGACCCATTCGGCATACGCGCAGTACAGGTCCTCAGCAGTTTGCAGATTATCGCTGCCCGTTGCCCCCCGCTGCCGCTGTGAAGAGAAACTAGACACGTACGCGTCTAGTTTCCCTTCGTGGAGAGGTCCTTTACTGTGCGGTGCGCGATGACGTCATCGCGCACCGCACATCATTTCAGTCTGTACAGGGGGCGTAAATGACCACGCCCCCTGTATGTAGCCACGCCCCCTATTGTCGCCCAGGGCGCACAGCGCCCAAGAACCGGCCCCGTCAGTACTGCATATCCCTCTTAATACGCCACGCAGCGGGAGAGGCCTGACGTGAGTGAGACAACAGGTCCCATGCAATTCCATTAGCATCAGGTGTTTTGTTTTGTTTTTTTAGCAGAAAACGTGAATAAGACGCACAAGCAGACTCTGCTGATTAAAATGATATGTGGTTGTCTATATTCTCTGTGCGTCTGTGGTTGTATACGAAAGGGTACATTCTAGCAAAACACTAACGTAGCATTTTGTATGCAGATAGATCCACGGTTGCACACAGAATATAGGCATGTGGCATATCACTTTAATCAGCAGAAGCTGCTTGTGCATCCTAATCGCATCGTTTTGCGAATAGGACACATTTTAAGGGAAAAAAACGCAAAGAAAGACACTCAGTGCTGCAGGGTCATGGCATGGTGTGACTAGAAGGGCTGTTTAATGTGCAGGGAGGCTAGATGTAGGTGAACACATCTGTATGTCTGTACTATATTGGAGCTGATGCTGGTCAAAGTCCGAAATGTTGGATGGCATAAAGAAGCGATCTGTGTCACCTGGAACCCACCCTCGCTGTTTATTACTGGGAACTGCAGTATCGGAAAAAGGGAGGCAGGGGTTATAGGGAAAAGATTTATAGCAAATTGCATCATGAAGCCCCAAGACCGACCAATACATGAGGAAGTGGGAGGGATTAAGGACTTGTCTACTCTCCCGGAAGCCAGGGGAAATTCAGGAGCGAAAATCTGAGCAAGTAGGCAAGCATGGTAAGAATGTGTGCCCACTATTAAATATGGATATTTAGATGGACAGAGGAGGCCCCTGGTCACCTCCATCATTTTTTTGCAGGTCACAAAATTCTAAGGTGATTTAGAAAATTCTGCTTTAACATACAGAAGGGAATATACACTCAGATCAGATATATTCTGTATTCCTCTCTGTCAGGGCATAACTTCCACTGAACATCAAGCCTGTCGGCTGAGAAATGATTCCTCTCTCTCTCTCCCTCCCTCCCCCCCATCCATCTACATTTCCTGCTGGCTGACGAAGTGCTTATTCACAATTCCAGGTCACAGTAGTCATTGGAACGATAGGTAGTCTTTGGGCTGAAGACTGTAAGTACATAGTTGAAAGTATATAATTTATGTTGATTTCCTAACAACCACTGAAAGGGATTTCATGCCCCCATTTCCTAGAAACAGAATTGCTGTTTTAACCATGGCAACTGGCAGCTCGAAGGGAATTTTAATTTCAATGAAGCAGTCAGGTTTCAGGCTCCAGTTTTGGAACATGTGGCGTATTCTTACTACATGAGAACAAAACATAAATGGCTGTTTGTGAATAATGCATGTGCTACAGCCATTGCCACATAAACTGGAATATCAACTATTATTTTAGGCTTTGAATGTATCATTGTATTCACTTCCAGAATTTTTACAGCCAAACCTGCAGACAACAGCGCACCGTTACTCCAGCAATTTATCATAGATCACTGGTCCTGAAGCAGGAAATACATTGTGGAAACATCCTGGTTTCAGTGAACGGTTCCTTCCACATACAATCCAAAACAAATGAAGCCATTTGCATGATTACCAATAATCTAAGTCAGTGCAGATATTTGTAACAACAGAGAGCAATCATGCACTGCTCACATTAAATGGTATTAAAACAAGATTTGTGGGCTATGGCTTAGAATAATTACATGGTAAAAATACACAACAAAACGCTCTGTGCCAATTTCTCTCATTCATGTACAGTATTCTCATTACTGTGCTTATTTAAAAAAATGAAAAATCCTGCAAGTCAGAACCTTCATTCTGAATTATTTAACTCTTGCTGCCATATAACTGAATGTCTGTTCCACATTCATAGTCAATGACTTTCAATCAATAAAGCACCATTAGAAGCAACGCACTTGCTGGGAATCTGAAGCCCCGGGAAGCTGTGCAGGCAGGCCAGCACTGTAGGGTGCTCAGAACAGAAGGCAACATTCATGTTCTTGACCCCCACCATGCAAGTAGTGTAGGTGCGCATCAGAGAAAGAGGTAGTAGAAAGAGCGCTGGTAGCTATTCCAGTGAGCTAAGGAAGGTGCAGGCAGGGGTGTCCCTTGTTAAGAAATTGGGGAGCCCTTTACAATTTGGATATCGGGACCCCCAAATTTCTAGCACCACCCATAAGAAAGCTGTCCATACTAGGGTGTGCCACCTGATGCTACACCAAATAGTTAGACTTATCCTAAGGCACAACCCTTCCTAAAATGACAGCTATAGGGTTGGCTTTTAAACTCAAAAATACACCTTTTGTTTCCGTTTCCTTAGTGCAGTGGTTCTCAAACTCGGTCCTCAGGACACCACACAGCTCACGTTTTGCAGGTGTATTCATTACTCTCTGACACATTTTGAAACATCCACAGATGGAGTTAGGGTCGGTGCAAGGTTTCTCTGCACCCTAGGCAAAGCTCCAGCCTAGCGCCTCCCAACCTGCAAACCCAACCACCTCCCAGAGGGGAGATGCAGGTGGCCACTAGGTGGGCTGCGGTGAATTATGCATCATTATACACATACAGAGAAAAGAGACAACACTTTTAAAGTGATAAAGTATATTGTACACAAGTCACAAAATTTGGTGACTTTGTTCATAATATGCTTTCACTTTAAAAATCCTTGAGTGCTGTCTATTCTTTATATACTGTTTAATACTGTTTATGAGGTCTGTGGGGGATATTTAGTTGGGGTTGGGTACTGGATGCCGCCGGTCAGAACACAGACAGCGGCATCCCAACCACCAAAATACTGACATTTTGAATTAAATTAATCAACCTTACCCTTCCCCTAACTCTCCCTTCCCCACAGCCTAACCATAACCCTCCCCGGCATACTAACATTCAGGATGCCGGCTGTCGGAATTTTGGCATCAGCATTCTGACAGGTGTCGGGATTCCAACGGCAGTATTCTGAATGCCAACACCCATACGTCAAGGTGCCATCTACATCCCTTTAATTGTATGTGTATACATACATAAATATACACAGACATACATATCTTTGTAAGCTCCTTATTGTGTTCCATTCCCCCTTCTGTAAGTTCATTACTAACCTCTTTTATACCAAATTAAGCGGGTCACACCCGGGAGACTGACACGGGTGCTTCCCGGGCACAACCCGCCTCAGGCCCCTTTCACACCGCTGATTCCAACCTGAAATATTGCCGGTGCGGTGACGCGGCGGAGGCACTTGGAGATCACATGATCAAACGCCACCCATCCATACACTGTGAACAGGAGCCGGGTCGATGTGACCCGGCTCCCGTTTACACAGCACAGCTTGCTGGGTTGAACCAGTGTTCAACCCTGCAAGCTACCCGAGTTGGAATACCGGGTCACTCGACCGGGATTATTTCAACTGGGACCTTTTACACCAAACAGCAACACGGGTTAAGCACACTCATGTAAAATAACCCGTGTTACTACTAGCTGGCGGTGTAAAAAGGGGTATAACTAACATACACAGACATGCTTCCGTTTTTTGCTAGATGAACTCAGTGGTGTTCTCCAGTGGTCAGCACCCCTAGGTCGCCGTCTAAAGCTGCCTAATGGTAGAGCCAGCCCTGACCGGAGCTAATTATGCCACTTGTGCGGAGACCTGAAAAACATGAACTGTTAGGGGTCCTGAGAACAGAGTTTGAGAACCTGTGCCTTAGTGTAATGGACCCTCTCTGGTGGTGACATACCGAGTTATATATAAAATACAAAGCAATTCACATATGCCTGGGAAGAAATTAATGAATAATAAATTCAATGTATATAAAAAAGAATCTAAAAATATGTCAAAAACAAACTTATATATATATATATATATATATATATATATATATATATATATATATATATATATGGAATAAGTCCTGATGATATTTCTGGTGCCAATATGCACTGGAGTCGGTATAGTAGGCCAAATGTGAAATGGGGATAGATTAAGTTGCTTTCAGTGGAACAATGATAGTCACAGCTAGAGGAGTAGCCTCTCATCTCTGTATGCTGGATATAGTCGTCAAATGTGTGCTTTAGGCCAGTAACGTACTCCAAGCAAGGATAGGCACACATCTCCTACCCATACTCATTCACAGAACGTTAATATGAAGAGTTATGTAACTCTTTGTAGACCATCCTTCAACAGCATTTTACCAACCCATCCAGTAAATGGGGGGGGGGGGGGGGGGGGGGAAACAAAGGATAACACTATTATACCTGCAATATTAATAAGATTTTTCAGAAAACCTACATCAAAATCAAAATAATCAAACAAGCCTGGCATGGGGACACAACCAACGTGCTTCCCCATTGACTGTACATGGTAATGGGGGATTGTAGCCTTTTTCATTTTGGCATATTTCAGATAAAGGCTGAAGAACCAGCTTATTATAAAGTATTAATAAATAGAATTTTTGGGGAGACTAAACAAATGCAGGTAGCTGGTCAAGTACAGATGTGTCCCCCCCTCATCATTGCTGCTGACACATTAAACAGCCCTTCTAGTCACACCTAGTCATGAACGCATTTACTTACGCCAAGTGTCTTTTTCTTCAGTTTGTTTCCGGAATATGCACTATGCAAAACAAGACGCACAAGCAGCTTATGATATGCGGCATGCCTATATCCTGTGTGCAACATGCCTGTATCTGCATATGAAATAAATGCCACATTACAGTGTTTAGTGATGCGAATACGATGCATTTTTGGGGAGACGAGACGCTCGGCCCTGGCGGCTCTCATGCCCCCAAGACTCACTCCGTGTGGAGGCTAGATGAGGAAGGATGCATCTCTAAATACATGTTTTTTTCTTGCTTTACACTCTGCTTAATGAATCTTATGACTCTCTGATCTATTATACAGAGTACCTGGAGATAACTGCCTATGCTGCTCGGCATGAGTTAAGGGCCCTACAGACACTGCGATACGCCGCCGAGCTGCCCGACCGCCGATACGGCAGACTGGTGACCCGGCGGCGAGGAGGCAGTGACGGGGGGCAGTGAAGTTTCTTCACTCCCCCCGTCACACGCCTCCATACAAGTGCAGGCAAATATGGACGAGATCGTCCATATTGGCCTGCATGCACAGCCGACGGGGCACCAGCGATGAACGAGCGCGGGGCCGCATATCGTTCATCGCTGGTGCCTCCACACTGAAAGATATAAACGGTATCTCATTCATTTATGAATGAGATCGTTCATATCTTTCAGTAACATCGCCAAGTGTGTAGGGCTCTTTAGACACTAGATGGGTGGTGACTGTTTCTTGCAGCCACAATGTTACCAGCATTTGTACTGGTGATCCTGATCAGAGGAGTACTAATATAGCACGTTACTCACAATGGTGTTAATTAGCCACGTTTGCATACAGTGGTTTATAAGAATACCTCACTATGCTTGGTTGGGTATATTTTGTCGACGTTCATGTTAATATGAGAATGTAGACATTCATCAAGTTGACTGAAGACATGTGGACATGTTTAGAATGTTGACAATATGTTCCTGATGGTCCAGCGGTGACTTAACTTGTTCGGCAGCTCCAGCAGTGTCTTCTGGGTCCGGTAGTGACAGGATGTTGACTTATGGCTGTGATAGTGGTAAGTAACGGCCCTAATCCTAACCCTTCCCCTAGTGGCTAACCCTGACCCTCCCATCTCACAGCCTAACCCTCTGCTCCCTGCAGAATGTCAACATCTCACATTTCAACAATGTTGACATCATAACTGCCGACACTATGGTGTAGATATTATGACTGTCAGCACAATGGGGATGCAGTCACCATGTTAAGCATTTACTTCTGCACATAAAAGAAACAGCCCAGAGGAGCAAATGTACCTGTCATGTTGCTATCGCAGGACCTAATTCCCTGAGCCCCATAGGTAAAGGTCTGCATGAAAGAATCCTGGAAAAATACTTTTTGTGATAATGTCAATAGTTTGCAAAAACTCTTCCCTCAAAAGAAAGAATTCTCCTTTTTGAACTAAACAAGTATGTCAGGCGCTTTGTGCCCAAAATCACCTGGCAAGGGCAATTATCATTCAGCACAATGGTTCAGAGCTTATGAAATGGGCTTCTCAGCTCAGAATATACCAGTTACTGTACGCCAACTAAAAAAACAATTGTAATTAACTCAGCAAGGGCTGACAGCTGCTATTCTACGGCGACTGCAGAGCCAATGTGAGGCTCATTGTGCGCACTCTGCATTCACAATAGCCTCGCACACACAAGAGATGCCAAGTCTGCCACTTATTATCAGAAAGCGGGCAGGTATGAGACATTACAGAGCAATTACATAGGGGTAACCAAGTTTAACTCACCAGATCAAGAACATTAAGAAGCTGTCAAATAAAATAAGCCACTAACAAATTCAATTAGTCCTTATTTACCAGATGAAATCCAGTGATATTTGATGCTCTTTAATAGCTACACTTAATTGGAATGCATAACGCATATTTCAGAGCAAGTATGCAGTTAGTGATCCCATCAGCGTGCCATTTAGTCCTCTCTCTTCAGCTGCTCATTACCTCTGTAGCGGTGACAAGCTGCTTTATGTGGATTGGATGCACAAAACTATTACTGTGGAAAGGATTTACACTTTGTCAAATGTTAAAACAAAGACAATAAAGCTTCCTACATAGATCACTATTTATTACTATGTTTCTCAATCATTTTAGGGCAGGTTCAGTGTTGAACACTAGTCAGCCGCACTGCGTGCACGGAAATAAGTGCAGCTCTTGGCAAACCTGGCGCTAGTGACATTACATTTGTCACATCACAAGAGCCTTTCTCTTACCCCACTTCTCCCTTGTGATCATTTCATACTAAATACTGTGACCAGAACGGTACACTGATTAATCCTGTTTATACCATAAACAAAAGTAAATGGTTCCCAATTTCAACCACTTGCCTCCAAGATTAATGGACGTTATGTCAGAGACTTCGTTTTTGAAGAAAAGTGGAGATTTGGATACTTTATGTAACTGCATTTGGGGTCACTGCCACTACTAATGGAGACCCCGTCAGGCACAATCGCATCTGAAGTATCATCTCCTATATTCTTCTTATGAAGTGGGCAAGTACGTCTAGGGAAACCCCACCAAGCACTTTGCTATAGAGCTCACATGACTATACCGTATGGTTATAGTGAAGAATTAGTTCCTACACAGGATTATTTCCACTATCAAGAACTATTGTTCATCTGGGACTTGACCCATTTGAATGCTGAAATGTCAACTAGTTGTTATGTTTGATATGTAAAATGGAACCTTAGCTGGAAGCAGCAATGTTTTGTGTGGCAGGAATACACAGTGCCAGCAACTATTTTTGTGTCTAATTTTTAATTCTTATAACAACAGATATGTCCTCATACATCAATGCCGCAGTAGCGCCAAACAGCCCCACTTGGACCACGAGGTCATATGAGAATCTGCTAGCGTCAGGTCTCTTTTTGTGTCTTTCTTCGCTGAAAATGCATCTTACTTACAGACACAATGTGACTAGGATACACAAGGAGACTGTGCTGATTAATGTGATATGTGACACTTGTATACCTGTGTGCGACGGAGTCTCTGAATCTGTACACAAAGTGCTACAATGTAGCTGCTGCAGCTTTTTTCCAATATAAGTTCCTTTGTGCTCCGTATACAGACTCAGGGGTCTATTTACCAAGTCTTGGATGGAGATAAAGTGGAGATAACCAGCCAATCAGCGCCTAACTGTCATATCACAGGCTGGGTTTGAAAAATGTCAGTTAGAAGCTGGTTGGCTGGTACTTTATCTCCGTCCACTTTATCTCCTTCTAAGGCTTAGTAAATAGACCCCATAGTCACACACAATATACAAGTGTTGCAAATCAAGTTAATCAGCAGTCTCCTGGTGCGTCACAAGCACGTCGCATTGTGACTAATACGTATATTTCAGGCAACAACATTGAATGAGATATGGAGGCTCACTCACGCCAGGCATCTTGTGCTGTATGGTGTATTGAGGCTAGATCTATGAGAACATACCTCCCAACTTTAGAAAGTTGGGAGGAGGGACACAGACGCGTGCCCCAAAATATGGGATGTGGCCTCGAATGTAGGGGACGTGGCCTTGTGGTAGGGGCGTGGCCTTGCGGAACTGCCACGATGGCGGCTCCCGACGCCATTTTCACGGCTGTGGGGGGCATGCCAAGCGCTCTGTGAGCTGCTGGTATGCCCCCTATCCCTCTCTCCCAGTGAATAGATGCTGTGCGCATGCGCACAGCGTCTACTCACTGCTGCTCTGCTTAGCCGGCTGTGTGGCAGCAGTGTATATGACGCTTAGGCGGGCAGCCATAGACACACAGACAGAGCCGGCAGCATTTCAAATGTAACACTGGCCGACAGCCAATTGGAGCCATCGGTCTGGCAGCTAATCAGAGAAGCAGCCACAGCAGCAGCTCCTGATTGGCTGCCGGACCACCAGCTCCGATTGGCTGGAGCTACATTTGAATGCCGCCGGCACGGTCTGTGTCTCTATGTTTGCCTGCCTAATAGTAAGCACCATGTACACACTCCCTACATCCATCCTCTATGTGTTCCCCACACACCCACCCTCACTGCTCTCTACTCCCACCATCCCTCACTGTTCCCTGCACCCTTCCTCACTATGCCCATCTTCCCTCTCTGCTCTCTACACTCACCCTCACTTGCTGCTCCCTACACCCTTTCTCACTGCTCACTATACCGATCCATACAGAGCGTTTTTCAATCCCAAATCCTGGGATTGAAAAAACGGCCCAGGAGTGTTTGATTAAATCTAGATTCACAGCGAGATAAAGGACAAAGAGAGACCGCAGTACACTGACCTCAGATCACACCATTCTAGTCCTGTGCTACAATATATTGTAGAGAAGCCTAAAAATAAAAGTCAATATTCATCTTAGCATGTATCTATGAAAAGTGAGCAAAACCCATCCCATGAACAGGTTATCCCAGCCAAAATATAAGTAAACTAAAAATAGACGGAGATACGACAACACGCTGGTCTAAAATACAGCTTACTTATAAGGAAACCATGTACTATATAACACACATTTTACATGAAAAGTTTTTTGTTTGTTTGTTTTTTTTTTGGGGGGGGGGGGGGGGGGAGCACATTGACACACCTTGAGGTCAGGTACCCCCAGCGCTAGCCTACCACACATGCTAGCACTACTCAGAGCAAGGCTCGGCGAAGGGGTCCACGGCTTTATGTCGGGTCAGAGTAGACTGACTCATTAGTCCATTGTGCAGCAACTCCTTGGCCCGTCAGTGACGAGACTATGTAGTCTGGCCGGATGAGGGAGGGCCTCCCCTCTCCTCTCCCTACGCTGTTCTATGGTGTAGCGGCGTTATGCTTCATTTTATTTTATTTCCTGGAGTGTATTATAGCTACAAGTATTAGCAATTTATAGATTAAGCCATGTGATTTTACTAAGAAATTGTACAACAGTGCTAGACTAATGTCCCTGGGTGGTGCCAGATATGCCCCTCCGGCGGTGCATACCTACAGTATGCCCATCCACCACCACTTAAGGGAGGAATGCAATATCCAAAGAACAGAAAGTGGACATGCAGCTAGAGGGATTTCTTCCTTCCTTTTTTTATTTAATGTACTAGTGTGTATATCATATCTAATTATATTAGGCTAAGCACTGAAGATTTATTATGATAGCATTGATTCTTTGCAGAACAATTATTATTTTGCCTGAGCTGTTGCCTCATAAACACTAATTAATGATACAAGATTAATTCTCTTTGATAAAAGGTTTTCCAGCGACTTAACTACTGGATAACAGGAACAGATAATTACCAAACGCATACTTGCTGCACTATACTATACAACAAAGGCATGTCTTCCTCCATCAGTAACAAAATAAATAATTGCTCCTGCCCGTATTTACAACTATAAACACAAGTGGACTTTTCCCTTTGTGAACAGAACAGTGGGGCAGATGTATTAACCTGGAGAAGGAATAAAGCAGTGATAAACGCAAGGTGGACAACATATTCGTCTTTCTGTTTTTCAGATTAATATGAAAAATGCTGGTAATCCCTACTGCCGCGCAAATTCACATAGGGGGCACAGGGGGTGTAGTTCATAAAATTCTACCCACTGGAGGTGCAACCCAAATTTGATCCGATTGGCCATTTGGGCGTTATTGTTCACGCAACCCAGGCCACGCATCTGTAATGACATCATTATGTCAACCCCTTTTTCATCCCCTTAGGGGAGGTTTATTAAAGTTCTAATTACGTAGTTTTCCTATTTCCCACCTGAAGAATACCTATGTTACATTTCGGCTTCCTAACATACCGGGAAGAAAGAGAATCAGTGATGAGACAGTCAGATGCCTGCGCTTACCGGAAGTAGCGTCACTTCCGGTTTCTGACAGCGGGGTAGCGTGGCGGACCGGCGGCGGATGGCGGGACCTCACGGGTTGTTTAAGGTAACTATGTTGTTCTGTTTTTCATCTATGTTTGTGATGTCTTACGACAGGTGCTAAAACTGAAACATTGCAAAGTTCATACATTTCTGCTGTGATTCTGTTTATGAAACACAAGTCCACTGGGTGCAGCATGTTCGCTACTATATATATATATATATGGGGGAAGGGGGACGGCCCAACCTCTCTCGGGGTTAATGGACCCGTTACCCGCTGGCAGGACGCTAGCTCCTGAGGGAACTATTCGCAAGCCCCACCACAGCGAGCGTGCATTCCCGCAGTACTCCTCCACACCTAACAGAGCCGGAAGACTGAAGCGTGGTGAGTATTAAGCCGGCGTCCCGGTTAGCGGGTTGCCGGACATTATGGCAACATCAGGGCTCGGAGACGCACGGCTTCTAAACGGGGCGGACTGCGTCTCCTGACTGTGTACATTACAGTGTACACAGTACCCAGACTGTCAACAAAGCCATAAAAGTAGTCTGTCTCCATTTTATGCACATAGACACATACAGCCAGTATAAAGAGGAGAGGGAAGACCGCGTGCCACTGAAGGGGCGGGGCTTCACTATGAGCGTAACCAGCAGCTCATAAGCGCAATTTTCCCTACTGCAGCTGACACAGATGCTGACTGACAGGGACGCACAGCTCCTCTGGAGAGACTTCAGATTACCTCAGCGGTACCAGGTGGTCATAGCAGGGAGGGAGCGATTTAGTAGTGTACTAAGTCCCTAATCTAGGTACTTCGTCTGCAACTTGGCTAAGCTTGGCATTAGCGATAAGGGCACCATGTGCTGGTTCCATACTTTCTCTGTGTCTCTCTGAAACGGCTCTTTGTGGGTTAATTGTGCATTTAACCTTTTCCTGTGTCTGTGTGCTGTCACTACTACAGTATGTCAGGCAAAGAGTGTGTTTCATGTAAGGCACAGTGTTCTTCTTCTCCAGGGGGTTCACTAGTGTGTACACAGTGTAGTATCCCATCCCAGGCTAGTGGGGCAGAACCAGCATGGGTGACCTCCATTAGGGTAATGATATCCACCATTTCTACCAAGTTATCTCAGAATGAGAAAAGAGACGCAATAGTAAAGACAATCTGTGATTGAGTTTATGAAAAAGGACCCGGTACCCAAACCAGCGTCTCAGTCCCCTGCCATTGGTAGTCAAAAACGTTCTTTGGCTCATATCCTACACTAGGACTCTGATGATGAGGGGTCAGAAATGGAGGAGGGTGAGGTGGACTCAGAGGTGGGGGAAAGTACTCTGTCGCAGGGAATAGAGGCTCTCATAGATGCTATCAGAGAAGTTCTGAATATCCCTGATAAGGTGACTAAGGAGAGTGAGGAATCTTATTTTAATATAAAGAATAAATCCTCTGCTTTTCCTGTGTCAAAGGAACTCAATACCCTGTTTGAAGAACCGTGGGTTAATCCAGATAAGAAATTTCAAATCCCAAAATGGTTGTTATCTTTTCTTTTTCCGATAGTGGATGCATCAGTCTCTAGGCTCTCACAAAAAAATTGTATTGCCTGTCCCGGGTGCAGCCTCCTTTAAAGATGTGGCTGATCGCAAAACTGAGACTACGCTTAAATCTTTGCATACAGCTGCTGGGGTGGCCCAGAGACCCACTATAGCATGTGGGTGGACTACGCGAGCCATTGCTAAATGGTCGGGTAACCTAATTGAGGGGATAGATACTCTATCTCAAGAGGACATTGTCTTGCTCCTGCAACACATACCGGACCCTGCGAACTTTATGGTGGAAGCCATAAAAGAGATAGACTTGCTTAATGCACTCTCGACAGCTATGGCAGTGTCGGCATGCAGGGGCTTATGGCTACACCAAAGGACTGCGGATGCGGACTCCAGGAATGGTGTGGAAGCCCTACCTTTCATGGGCGAGGCCTTATTTGGAGATGAACTAGACAAATGTACTGCATCTCCAAAGCTACTGTAAGTCCACAAACCTACATTCTGCAGCTCCCCAGCTAGGAAGGCCTACTCAGGACCCATTTTACAGTCCTTTCGGAGTGCCAAGTTTAGGGGCAAGGCCAGAGGTTCTTCTACCGCCACCAGAGCTTGTAGAGAAAAACCACGCAAACCAGCGACTGCTGGTTCACAGGAGCAGGGCTCAGGCTCTGCTTCCTCAAAACCTTCAGCATGACAGTGGACCGCGAGGCCTGGAAGACTGGCAGGTGGAAGCCCGGCTAAAATTCTTCAGTCACATCTGGACAAGATCATGCCAGGATCCCTGGGTCATAGACCTTATCTCCCAGGGCTACAGACTGGAGTTCCAGGGGCTTCCACCTCACAGATTCTTCAAATCAGGTTTAGTTTTACAAGAGGCAAGAATAACCTTACAGGACGCCATTCAGAAACTGTTACCTACCCAGATCATTGTTCCACCTCATCTACAAAACAAGGGTTACTATTCCAGCTTGTTTGTAGTGTCGAAGCCGGACGATTCAGTAAGACCGATTCTGAACTCTCAAGTCGTTGAACCCGTAGTGGTGATCTCAGGTCTGGAGAAGGGGAAATTCCTAGCATCTCTGGATATCAAGGATGCGTACCACATTCCAATCTGGCCGCCTCATCAGGCTTTTCTCCGGTTCGCACTGCAGGACTGTCACTACCAGTTCCAGGCCCTGCCATTTGGTCTCCCCATGGAATTGAGGGTGTTCACCAAAGTGATGGCAGAGATGATGTTACTTCTCCGCAAACAAGGAGTGAACATAATTCCGTACCTGGACGACCTTCTGATAAAAGGCATCGTCCAGGGAGCAGTTGTTGGAGAACATCGGTCTCTCGACCAGGCTACTCCTGGATCACGGGTGGATTCTGAACTTACCAAAATCTCACCTAGAACCATCGCAGAGGCTTCATTTCCTTGGAATGATACTGGACACAGAGTCTCAGAAAGTATTCCATCCCTTGGAAAAGGCAATGGTAATCCAGTCGATGGTTCGGGCTGTCCTGAAGCCAACCCGGATCTCTGTGCATCTTTGCATATGCCTTCTGAAGAAAATGGTGGCCTCTTATGAGGCGATTCAGTATGGAAGGTTTCATGTGTGGCCCTTTCAGCTGGATCTGTTGGACAAATGGTCGGATTGCATCTTCACATGCACCAGAGGATTCGTCAGTCGCCAAAAGCCAGGATCTCCCTCCTGTGGTGGTTACAAACTTCTCACTTAGTCGAGGGTCGGAGGTTCGGGATTCAGAATTGGATTCTGCTAACCACAGACGCAAGCCTCAGAGGTTGGGGCGCAGTCACCCAGGGGGTGCAGTTTCAGGGAAGATGGTCAAGTCAGGAAGTCGTCCTTCCAATAAACATCCTGGAACTCAGGGCTATCTACAACGCCCTTCGGCGGACTTCATTCAGTACTCTTTAGAATCAGGCCATTCAGGTCCAGTCGGACAATGTGACGGCAGAGATGTACATAAACCGACAGAGCGGAATGAAAAGCAGAGCCGCAATGTCAGAGGTGTCAAGAATTCTCCTCCGGGTGTAAAAACACGCTGTGGCGTTGTCTGCGGCCTTCATTCCAGGCATAGACAACTGGGAAGCAGACTTCCTCAGCAGACACGACCTGCATCCAGGGGAATGGGGCCATCACCCGGAGGTGTTCCGGTGGTTGACGCATCGGTGGGTAAATCTACAAATCGACATGATGGCCTCTCGACTCAACAAGAAGCTCAAACGGTATTGTTCCAGGTCAGGAGACCCTCAAAGCAGTGGCGGTAGACTCCCTGACAACTCCGTGGGTCTACCAGCTCGTGTTTCATCCACTTCCTTTGATCCCAAGAATTCTACAAAGAATAAAAAGGGAAGAGGTTCCAGCAATCCTGATTGCTCTGGATTGGCCACAAAGGGCCTGGTATGCGGATCTTCTCGAGATGCTGCTCGAAGATCCGTGGCCTCTATCTCTTTGCAAGGATCTTCTGCAACAGGGCCCATTTGTATATCAGGACTTACCATGGCTACATTTAAGGGCATGGAAGTTGAACAGTTGATTCTAGCCAGGAGAGGGATTCCTGACAAGGTCATCCCGACTATGATCCAAGTCAGGAAGGGTGTAACGTCTAAACATTACCATTATCTGGAAGAAACAGGTCTCTTGGTGTGAGAGCAGACAATATTCTGCGGTGGAATTTTATCTGGAACGTTTCCTGCTTTTTCTGCAGTCGGGAGTGGATGTGGGCCTATGTCTAGGCTCCATAAAGTTCCAGATTTCGGCCTCGTCTTTTTTCTTTCAGAAACAACTGGCTTCTCTCCCTGAGATGCAGATGTTCTTGAAAGGTGTTCTGCACATTCAAACTCCCTTTGTGCCTCCCTCGGCACCTTGGGATCTCAATTTGGTGCTGCAGTTCCTCCAATTGGACTGGTTTGACAGTTACAGGAGGTAGACATAAAGTTCCTTACGTGGTAGACTGTCACACTGTTGGCCTTGGCTTCAGAAAGACATGTGTCGGAGCTGGGGATGTTGTCTTACAAGAGCCCTTACTTAAATTTTCATAAGAACAGAGCTGAGCTCAGGACTAGTCAGCAATTTCTTCCTTAGGTGGTGTCTGCGTTTTACATCAAGTAACCTATTGTGGTTACGGTTCTCACGGACACCTCTGCTACTTCAAAGTCTTTGGGTGTTGTGAGGGCTTTGAAGGTGTATCTAAAGAGAGCATCTCGTCACAGGAAATCGGACTCGCTGTTCGTTCTCCATGATCCCTATAAAATTGTGTGTCCTGCTTCAAAGCAGTCTATTGCACCCTGGATCAGGCTCACTATCCAGCATGCTTATTCAACGGCAGGCTTGCCGGTTCCAAAATCTGTACAAGCCCACTCTACTTGGTCGGTGGGTTCTTCTTGGGCGGCTGCCCGGGGTGTATCGGCTTTACAGCTCTGCCGAGCAGCTACTTGGTCAGGTTCGAACACGTTTGCTAAGTTTTACAAGTTTGATACTTTGGCCTCTGAGGACCTTCAGTTTGGTCAATCAGTTCTGCAGGACCCTCAACACTCTCCCACCTGGTTTGGGAGCTTTGGTACTTCCCCATGGTACTAAATGGATTCCCAGTATCCCCTAGGACGTAAGAGAAAATAGGATTTTGATTACCTATCGGTAAATCATTTTCTCGTAGTCTGTAGGGGATACTGGGTGCTCGCCCGGTGCTTCGTTCTTCCTGCATTGCTACTTGATTAAGTATTCTTGTTTGGTTCAACTTTTGCTGTTCCTGTTTACATGTTTGGTTAGCATGGCTTTCCTCTTGTTCTGTGTGTGCTGGTTCAAAATCTCACGACTTTCCTTTTTCTATATCTTACTCTCAAAATGTCAGTCTCCTCGGGCAGTTTCCTAGACTGAGTCTGGTAGGAGGGGCATAGAGGGAGCAGCCAGCATACCTAGTCAAACTTCTATGCTGCCCATGGCTCCTACTGGACCAGTCTATACCTCATGGTACTAAATGGATTCCCAGTATCCCCTACGGACTACGAGAAAAGGATTACCGGTATGTAATTAAAATCCAATTTTTTTTCAGTTCCCCAAAATGCTGGAAACACTTGCTAGAACACACTGATGAAACACTTGCTAGATACCTTTTTTCAAACTTTCAGAAAAAGTGATTTGACACTTTTCAAAAACCTCCAGTGCTTTCCTTATGACTACTAATAGCCTTCAAAATGGCCCTGCTATCTCAGTGGTTATGTTTTTGGGGTCCAGGATGGTTTCCCCACTTTTTCATGTGCTTCTCCCAGGTTGTATATATTTCTTGGGTGTGTGCATTCATGCGATGTATGACAGTTTCATTAAACAAACGCGCTTTCGCTAACTTGCTGAACTTGGATAGCCTTAAAATCTGGACTGTAATGGCAGAGTTTGGGAACCTCTGGGCAGGTCTGATTTACAGGCTCAGAAAGTGGAGTTTCCTGAAAGGATTTGGAGTATGTTTTAAGGAGGATCTGGGCAGAATCTTTGCTTCTGACAGGTCTTGGGGTAGGGAAGGCCATCGGTGTGTTAGCCTTTGATGGTTAGCCTTAAAATCTGGACTGTAATGGCTGAGTTTGGGAACCTCTGGGCAGGTCTGATTTACAGGCTCAGAAAGTGGAGTTTCCTGAAAGGATTTGGAGTATGTTTTAAGGAGGATCTGGGCAGAATCTTTGCTTCTGACAGGTCTTGGGGTAGGGAAGGCCATCGGTGTGTTAGCCATTGATGGTTAGCCTTAAAATCTGGACTGTAATGGCGGAGTTTGGGAACCTCTGGGCAGGTCTGATTTACAGGCTCAGAAAGTGGAGTTTCCTGAAAGGATTTGGAGTATGTTTTAAGGAGGATCTGGGCAGAATCTTTGCTTCTGACAGGTCTTGGGGTAGGGAAGGCCATCGGTGTGTTAGCCATTGATGGTTAGCCTTAAAATCTGGACTGTAATGGCGGAGTTTGGGAACCTCTGGGCAGGTCTGATTTACAGGCTCAGAAAGTGGAGTTTCCTGAAAGGATTTTGAGTATGTTTTGAGGAGGATCTGGGCAGAACCTTTGCTTCTGACAGGTCTTGGAGTAGGGAAGGCCATCGGTGTGTTAGCCATCGATGGTTACCATTGATGGCAAAACTGTGTGAGACCTTCGATGGTCACCAACTATGCTATGGGTGACAATCGATTTCACTCATTGATGGTCACCCCTGTTATTACAGGGAATGACCCACGGGCCAATCACAGCCCGGGGCAAGGCTTTGCAGGGGTCAGGGGCGGAGCTAAGCTGTGTCCCTACACCTTGCAAAAAAAAAAGTTTATGCCAAGTCATCAATGGGGGAAACCAACTGGTTCTCTCCCATCAATGGCAAAACCATACGACATCGGCCTTAAACCATCAATGATTAGGAATCATCGATGGCTATCCCTATCTTGGAGTGCTTATAACGAATCATGGGATGGATTATTCATGTCCTGATTTTGCTTTCTGTAACATTAGCAGGTGTGGCATAAAAGCAACATATAAGGTAAAACAGTACTCTTCTTTATTTGAGAAAACGCTTTAGAATATTTTTTACAGTGATTTTGAACTGATCGTCTTGGCAAATCCAACTGGAGCTACAGCCAAATACTGGCATTCCTAATTATCTGCTCTTACTTCCCTATTAATAAATCCATCCATACACATTAGGTGAAAACTGGAATCATACAACATAATTCTATGCTCAATAATTTAGCACTGAACATCTAATAACACTCACCCAAAAATTCATTTGCAGGTGCTTAAATATCGACGAGCCATAGTAACTGTACAATCCAGTCGGCTTTGATTAAGGCTGCAGTGTTTAAATTAGGAACACTAACTTCTGATTATAATTCACTTAAGTCTGACAATGTCTAATACACAATATTAAACATTCTACTACTGATAGGTATTACATGCCACTCTGACCACAGGCAAAGCCATTAAGCCAGAACCTAGTGACAAACCTTTACAAGTATTGCAGTTGGCTTAAATAACTTTTCCATCTTCAGCTCCGACACCTAAATAGCTTCACACTCTTATTTCAGCACTGTGATTTTATTTGACAAAAATTGTCCTAAATAATGTCTGGCACTGGGAGAAATGAAGGATTTAAACACCGGCTACTTGCAGCGTGTCACAGCAGCGGCTTCAGTGGAAAGATTAGAGGACTGGCCTTGTCAGTGTCTTGTCACTAGTCTGTTGTCCCAAGAGTCCTTGGCAGTAGGTGGAATGATGGCCACGCAATAATGAGGAGAGAATAATGGCATTGCATTAGAATGGGGAAGGATGTCAGTGGAAAGAATGCCTTGGTCTAATCTGTAACATGAAGATGACAAGGTTAAACTGCACAATTCAGTGCTCTTTTCTTAAATTAAAAAACATAATTTAGTCCAAGATTCTGACAGTCTTCTGTTTGACTCAGAGAAGAGATTTAACCATCTTATAAATAGATGGAAAACGGCATAGGGCCCAGATTGGTGTCTGTAAAAGTATTATTACCTGATATTACTAAAGCTGATCCATTACTATCCGAACACCCCCCCTCCCTCCTTTATCTAGCAAGAGTTGGGGGCTACCATCTACAGACCCAGCAAAATGAATTTAGGTCGCCACTTATTAAAAATAAATGGCAGCAAATGGGGTCTGGGAGCAACTTGTGATCTCCCCACATTACTGTGAGAGGAATGGAGAAGGTTATGGAGAAAGGGTAGTAGTTGATTTACCGACGGACACAATACAGTCAGTCATAATCCTGACATGGTCAAAATACTGACATTCATCATTGCCGACATGTTCAAAATGCAGACACAGCCAGAATACAGACATTTGAAATGACGACATGTCAAAATTGCGATATGCTTTTTTAAGGCATTTTTGCCCCAAAACATACTTGTTCATACTTTTCCATCCAAGTGGACCTGGAAGGGGAATATAATAGTGTGCCGAGCACAGTGTGGCACTGTACCCGAAGCATGGCAAGCACAGCGAGCCATGCGGAACGCTTACACTGTTTCTGTTTCTATGTCGAACTATGACAAAAAACAACAGAAAACCACATATCTGTATTTTGATACGTCCGCCTTTGTCAGCATTTCAAATGTCGGTATTTTGATATGTCGGCATTTTGATCATGTCAGCATAATGAATGTTGGTATTTTGACCATGTCAGTATTTTGACTGCCTGTCAACTGCTGTCGGGATTATGATTGTCGGTATTGTGTCCGTAGGTGGGATCAGTACTAAATGCCGCCGGCCGGAATCCCGGCGGTCGAAATACAGACGCCGGAATCCCGACCACACAATCCCGACAGGGGTGGCCAGCGGAACGCAGCCCCTTGCGGGCTCGCTTCGCTCGCCACTCTGCGGGCATGGTGCCTCGCTACGCTCGGCACACTATTATATTCTCCCTCTATGGGTGTCGTGAACACCCACGGAGGGAGAATATGTCGGGATTGTGGCGGTCGGGATTCCGGCGTCGGTATTTTGACCGCCGGGATTCCGGCCGGCGGCATCTTGACCGCATCCCCCGTAGGTAAATCATACTGAACCCATGGAGAAATGAGTGCATGTAGCATCCCCATGGGCTCCAGCTAGGGAGGGAACAGACATGAGCGCGTTTCTGGTGCTATAGATGGGCGTGGTACAGTAGGTTGTCGAAATTTAGAATGTCAACATGCATAATGCTGACATGTAAAGAATGTTGACATTGTAAATGTTGACAGTAGGCATGTAGACAGTGGGATTTTCCATACACTTTTAGCCCAACCTAACCGTATTCTAGCACTAAAATTGGGTGTCGACGTTGTGGCTGTCAACATTCTGACAATGTCAACATTCTAAATACATCACAGAGCCCATGTACAGGACGGGTATTCGTGGAGTTGCCGATTGCCAGAATGAACACTCTGCGGGGGGCCCGGGTCAATAGCACATCGGGCAGGGAGCGACAAGAGATTGCTTATGCTCAGTGGCAGTACACTCGCTGCTTTGTACTGGGCTGCAGAGGGTCCAGGAAGGCTGCAGAGGGAAAAAATTGGGGAGGAGGTGTGATCACACCTCCCTGTTTTTGCCCCCTCCCCCAGTACCTGGGCCCATTTTGCTCTTGATGGCCCTGACCTTTTGGGTTTGGGATTGTACTGGAGATGTGTTGCCAGTTTTACCTTCTTTGAACTCCATTGCCACCAGGACGTGGCTGTAGTAGAACCCATTGCCACCAGGACGTGGTTGCAGTAGAACCCATTGCCACCAGGATGTGGCTGCAGTAGAACCCATTGCAGCCAGGGCGTGTTTGCACTAGAACCCATTGCGCCCAGGGCGTACAGTAGTTGCACTAGAACCCATTGCGCCCAGGGCTTAGTTGCACTAGAACCCATTGCCACCAGCGCGTGGCTGCACTAGAACCCATTGCCACCAGGGCGTGGTTGCACTAGAACCCATTGCCACCAGGGCGTGGTTGCACTAGAACCCATTGCCACCAGGGCGTGGTTGCACTAGAACCCATTGCCACCAGGGCATGGTTGCACTAGAACCCATTGCCACCAGGGCGTGGTTGCAGTAGAACCCATTGCCACCAGGGTGTGGCTGCAGTAGAACCCATTGCCACCAAGGCGTGGTTGCACTACAACCCATTGCGCCCAGGGCGTGGTTGCACTAGAACCCGTTGCCACCAGCGCGTGGTTGCACTAGAACCCACTGCCACCAGGGCGTGGTTGCACTAGAACCCCTGAATCTGATAGCATGGAAGACTTGTCAATGACACTGTGAATCAGGAGCACTTTACGTATACTATTTGCACAGTGCTTCCTAAATGCCACAAAGTATCGTTCCTGGCATAGGAGACTCCCCTGCTGAGGGGCTTGTGGATGTTACCTGATGGGGTCTTGGGGATGGATGGGGTCTTGCTAAGACACTTGCTTTGGGATGAATGGACACGCTGATCTCTGCAGTCCGTTACTTGCTTTTGAATAACTAGGCTAGGTACTGTAGAAACAATAACCAGGCATGTTATCAGATATGTACTTTTCCTTACTCTATTGGTATGTAACATGCTCATGGTTCTTGCTGTACAGTACTTCACTGTTACGGATCAGTGTGCTGATGTGCAGGATGACTGCTTGTTATGTTTTCTTTTCCTTCTTGTGGTTGTATTAAACTTAAAAATACACTGGACTTTACAAAAATAGGCTTTTAATACCTACCGGTAAATCCTTTTCTCTTAGTCCGTAGAGGATGCTGGGGACTCCAAAAGGACCATGGGGTATAGACGGGATCCGCAGGAGACATGGGCACTTTAAGACTTTAATGGACGTGAACTGGCTCCTCCCTCTATGCCCCTCCTCCAGACCTCAGTTATAGGAACTGTGCCCAGAGGAGACGGACATTTCGAGGAAAAGGATTTTGTTAAACTAAGGGTGAGATACATACCAGCTCACACCACAACACACCGTACAACATGGTATACAACTAAAACCAGTTAACAGCGTGAACCAAAGTGATCAGCAACAGGCTGACCTTTAGCAAAACACAACCTTTGTGCAACATAAGCAATAACTATTGACAATTACTGCAGATAGAGTCCGCACTGGGACGGGCGCCCAGCATCCTCTACGGACTAAGAGAAAAGGATTTACCGGTAGGTATTAAAATCCTATTTTCTCCTTCGTCCTAGAGGATGCTGGGGACTCCAAAAGGACCATGGGGTTTATACCAAAGCTCCAGACTGGGCGGGAGAGTGCGGATGACTCTGCAGCACCGATTGAGCAAACATGAGGTCCTCATCAGCCAGGGTATCAAACTTGTAGAATTTTGCAAAAGTGTTTGAACCAGACCAAGTAGCTGCTCGGCAAAGCTGTAATGCCGAGACGCCTCGGGCAGCCGCCCAAGATGAGCCCACCTTCTTAACGGAATGGGCTTTCACCGATTTTGGTAACGGCAATCCAGCTGTAGAATGAGCCTGCTCAATCGTATTACAGATCCAGTGTGCAATAGTCTGCTTAGAAGCAGGAGCGTCAACCTTGTTGGCCGCATACAGGACAAACAGGGCCTCTGTTTTCCTAACACGAGCCGTTCTGGCTACATACATTTTCAAAGCTCTGACCACATCAAGAGACTTGGAATCCGCCAAGGCTTCAGTAGCCACAGGCACCACAATAGGTTGGTTCATGTGAAACGACGAAACCACCTTAGGCAGAAATTGTTGACAAGTTCTCGATTCCGCTCTATCCACATGGAAAATCAGATAGGGGCTTTTGTGAGACAAAGCCGCCAATTCGGAAACCCGCCTTGCGGACGCCAAGGCCAATAGCATGACTACTTTCCAAGTGAGAAATTTCAACTCAACCTTTTGTAAAGGTTCAAACCAATGTGACGTAAGGAACTGTAACACCACGTTAAGGTCCCACGGTGCCACTGGGGACACAAAGGGAGGTTGGATGTGCAGCACACCCTTCACAAAAGTCTATTTCTGGAAGTGAGGCCAATTCCCTTTGAAAGAAAATTGATAAGGCCGAAACCTGTACTTTAATGGAGCCTAACTTCAGGCCCGCATCCACACCTGCTTGCAAAAAGTGGAGAAAACGACCCAGCTGAAATTCTTCCGTAGGAGCCTTCTTGGATTCGCACCAAGACACATTTTCTCCAAATACGGTGATAATGCTTCGCCGTTACCTCCTTTCTAGCTTTAAGTAGAGTGGGGATGACTTCCCCGGGAATACTCTTTCTAGCTAGGATTTGGCGTTTAACCGCCATGCCGTCAAACGCAACCTCGGTAAGTCCTGGAACATGCATGGCCCCTGCTGTAACAGGTCCTCTCTTAAGAAGCCAGTGATCTCCTGTGAGTAATTCCTGAAGATCCGGATACAAGGCACTCCGTGGCCAATCTGGAACAACGAGCATCGCCTGAACCCTTGTTCTTCTTATGATCCTTATCACCTTTGGGATGAGTGGAAGTGGAGGGAACACATAGACCGACTGAAACACCCACGGTGTCACCAGTGCGTCCACTGCTATTGCTTGAGGGTCCATCGACCTGGAACAATACGTCTGAAGCTTCTTGTTGAGGCGAGACGCCATCATGTCTATTTGAGGAAGTCCCCAACGACTTGTCACTTCTGCAAAGACCTCTTGATGAAGACCCCACTCTCCTGGATGGAGATCGTGTCTGCTGAGGAAGTCTGCTTCCCAGTTGTCCACTCCTGGAATTAAGACCGCTGACAGAGCACTTGCATGTTTTTCCACCCAGCGAAGAATCTTGGTGGCCTCCGCCATCGCCACTCTGCTCTTTGTACCGCCCTGGCGGTTTAAGTGCGCCACGGCTGTAATGTTGTCTGACTGAATCAGGACGGGCAGGTCGCGAATAAGATGTTCCGCTTGCCGAAGGCCGTTGTAGATGGCCCTTAACTTCAGCACGTTTATGTGCAGACAAGCTTCCTGGCTTGACCATTTGCCCTGGAAATTTTGTCCCTGTGTGACTGCTCCCCAACCTCGGAGACTCGCGTCCGTGGTCACCAGAACCCAATCCTGGATCCCAAACCTGCGACCCTCTAGAAGGTGAGAACTTTGGAGCCACCACAGGAGAGAAACCCTGGCCCTGGGTGACAGGCTTATCTTCCGGTGCATGTGCAGATGGGACCCGGACCACTTGTCCAGCAGGTCCCACTGAAAAGTTCTTGCATGGAATCTGCCAAACGGAATGGCCATGTAGGCCGCCACCATTTTCCCCAGCACTCGAGTGCAGTGATGAATCGACACTCTTGGCGGTTTCAGAAGTTCCTTGACCATGTTCTGGAGTTCCTGAGCCTTTTCCAGCGGGAGAAAGATCCTCTGCAGTTCCGTGTCCAGAATCATGCCCAAAAACGACAGCCGAGTTGTCGGAATCAACTGCGACTTTGGTAAATTTAGGAGCCAGCCATGTTGTTGCAGCACCCTCATGGAGAGCGCAACGCTTTTTAGTAACTGCTCCCTTGATCTCGCCTTTATCAGGAGATCGTCCAAGTATGGGATAATTGTGACCCCTTGCTTGCGCAGGAGCACCATCATTTCCGCCATTACTTTGGTGAAAATCTCGAGGCAAAGACCAAACGGCAACGTCTGAAATTGGTAGTGACAATCCTGAACAGCGAACCTCAGGAACGCCTGATGAGGAGAATATATGGGGACATGTAGGTATGCATCCTTTATGTCGACTGACACCATAAAATCCCCCCCCCCCCCCCCCCTCCAGACTGGAGATCACAGCTCGGAGAGATTCCATCTTGAATTTGAATCTTTTTAAATACAGATTGAGGGATTTTAAGTTCAGAATCGGTCTGACCGAGCCATCCGGCTTCGGGACCACGAACAGGGTTGAATAAAACCCTTTCTCCTGTTGTAACGGGGGAACCGTGACAATGACTTGCTGGTGACACAGCTTTTGTATCGCAGCACACACTACCTCTCTCTCTGGGTGAGAAACTGGTAAGGCCGATTTGAAAAATCGGTGTGGAGGCACATCTTGGAACTCCAGTTTGTATCCTTGGGTCACAATTTCCAGCACCCAAGGATCCAGGCCCGAGCGAACCTAGACTTGACCGAAGAGCTGAAGACGTGCCCCCACCGGTGCGGACTCCCGCACAGGAGCCCCAGCGTCATGCGGTGGATTTGGTAGAAGCCGGGGAGGACTTCTGCTCCTGGGAGCTTGCCACAGGCGGCGATCTTTTTCCTCTTCCCTTACCTCTGGCTGCGAGGAAGAAAGATCCACGTCCTTTTCTGAATTTATGAGACCGAGAGGACTGCATCTGGTATTGAGGCGTTTTCTTTTGCTGTGGAGGGACAAAAAGCAAAAAAGACTTATACGCGGTAGCTGTAGAAACCAGGTGTCACGATCCGGGTATCTGGACGCCATTTCTTACCCATCAGATGCCTCCTAAGGCTGGCTCAGCGCTCCAGGACCGGATCCCATCTGTTATCCTAATGTTCACATTCCTGCATCCTCTCCTGTCTCTCTGAGACGCTGTCACAGTAACGCCTTATTACATCTGGCATGGCGTCTCCCGCGGCCTCCGCCGCCGTCCCTGAGCTTCTGCATGCAGAGTGTCAGAGTGGCGATTACGTCAGCCGCGGCCTCCGCTGTGTCCGCGTGGTTGGATGTGCACTTGTCAGCCTGGCGTCTCCTGTCTCCAGTGGCCGGCGCCGCCATTACTGTTTTCATTACCACATGGATTACAAACCAAACTTCCCTCCAAGTGTCTGCATGGGCGCAGCCATCTTGGATTCTGTCAGTTGATCATTTCCTCCAATCTGTTGTCAGTATTGTTAATCTGCATAATTGCCTAGCCAATCCCTTCCTTGCTGCAGGTATAAATACACTGTGCCTGAGCAAGGAAGGCGTCAGTGCTTTGGTTGTCAAACCTAGTTCCTGTTTGTCTCTCTCCTGTGATTGTCTTCCAGGTTCCAGCTCCTGTCTCAAGACTTCCACCATAGAGACCCGCACCAGCATTCCACCTGCGGTGTAGCCTGACTCTCCAATCCATTGTGGATTCATCTGTTTCCAGCTACAACATTACCTGCTTCCAGCTCAGCTTCCAGCAGAGTACAGCTTCCCTTAAAGGGCCGGTGTCCTTTCTACACTTTACCACTCTCCACCGGTATTATTATTTCTCCGCTCTCAAGTTCTACATTTCAGTTCATATTTCATCGCTCCCAAGTTCACTTATTATTTAACTGGTTCCAGCCAGTATCCACTCCGTGCTAACAACAGTCTGGTTCCAGCCAGTATCCACAGCAGCTGTTTTATCTTCAGCAACCCAGCTTTTCCTGGAACACCAGCTGGCACAATCCTGGGTTATCTCCATTGCTACAGTCGGGCCTGGTAAGGACTTTCCATCTAGAAGATCATAAGAACTATCTCACACTACCAGTGCCCTGTGGCTCCTGCCATCCTGTAGTACCCAGGAACTGTATTTATTCTTTGCTGACTTTTACGTTTTCTTTTACTGCTGCTGTGTTGCGGAGTTGTCATAATAAACATCATTGACTTTTATCCAAGTTGTCGTGGTCACGCCTTCGGGCAGTTATTATTCATGTTACTTACATGTCCAGGGGTCTGATACAACCTCCCAGGTTCCGGTACATCTCAGCCCCTACAACTGAGGCTGCCTCCCGTCAGCTCAGGCCCTCAGTTGTAACAGTAAGCACTGACCTAATGAATCCAGCCGGAGACCAGGATCAAGCGGCCAGGCCGATGCAAGAACTGGCAGCCCGACTAGAACATCAGGAGGCTGCACAGGGCCACATCATCCGCTGTCTCCAGGATCTCTCTACTCGGCTGGATGGGATTCAGACAACTCTCCATGGATCAGGCGCGTCTGGTGCGTCAACCACAGTGACTCCAGCTATAACCCCACCCACCTTACCCATTTCTGCTCCACGTCTTCATCTTCCAACGCCAGCAAAATTTGACGGATCTCCAAGATTCTGCAGGGGATTTCTCAACCAGTGTGAGATTCAGTTTGAGCTACAACCTGGCAATTTTCCCAGTGACCGTACAAAAATTGCCTACATTATTTCTCTTCTCAGTGGCTCAGCCCTTGATTGGGCATCACCGTTATGGGAGAGGTCCGACACCCTGCTATCTTCCTACACTGCCTTCGTGTCAACATTCAGGCGCATCTTCGACGAGCCAGGCCGGGTAACCTCAGCTTCATCCGAGATTCTCCGTTTACGCCAGGGGTCACGTACTGTAGGACAATATCTGATACAGTTCCAGATCCTGGCATCCGAACTGGCATGGAACGACGAGGCCCTGTATGCTGCATTCTGGCATGGCTTATCTGAGCGTATTAAAGATGAGTTAGCTACCAGAGACTTACCTTCTAAGTTAGATGAGCTAATCTCACTCTGCACGAAAGTTGATTTACGTTTCAGAGAGAGAGCAACTGAGCGTGGAAGATCATCTGCTCCAAAATCTTCTGCTCCTCCTCCTCGTCAACTGTCACCATCTAAAGATGAGCCCATGCAACTTGGCCGTTCCCGTTTAACTCCTGCTGAGCGCCGAAGACGTCTCTCCGAGTTTCTCTGTCTCTATTGTGCAGCTCCGTCTCACACCATTAATGCCTGTCCCAAACGTCCGGGAAACTTCAAATCCTAGCTCGCCAAGGAGAGGGCCGGCTAGGAGTAATGATCTCCTCTCCATCTCCTCAAGATTGTAATCTCCCAGTCTCGCTTCAAGTTGCTCAACGTTATCGGAACGTCATTGCCCTCCTTGATTCCGGAGCAGCTGGGAACTTTATTACCGAAGCCTATGTTAAACGGTGGTCCCTACCCACCGAGAGACTTCCTTCGTCCATTTCTTTAACTGCCGTGGATGGCAGCAAAATTTTTGATGCAGTTATTTCTTTAAGGACTCTACCAGTTCGTCTGAGAGTGGGAGTTCTTCATTCCGAACTTATTTCTTTTTTAGTGATTCCAAGAGCCACACATCCTGTGGTCCTGGGCCTTCCATGGCTCCGTCTTCACAATCCTACAATTGATTGGACGACTACGCAAATCCTGGCATGGGGTTCCTCCTGTGCTGAGACATGTTTGTTTAAAGTATTGCCTGTCTGTTCTTCCTCCCCCAGGTCGTCTGATGTTCCACCTCCTCCATATCAAGATTTCACGGATGTGTTCAGTAAAGCTTCTGCTGATATCCTTCCCCCTCATAGAGAATGGGACTGTCCGATTGATCTCGTTCCAGGGAAGGTTCCACCTCGAGGCCGAACTTATCCGTTGTCTCTGCCTGAGACGCATTCTATGGAGGAATATATTAAAGAGAACCTAGCAAAGGGGTTCATTCGACCTTCTTCTTCTCCAGCCGGCGCAGGCTTCTTTTTTGTAAAAAAGAAAGATGGTGGTCTGCGGCCGTGCATCGACTACAGAGGTTTGAACGACATTACCATCAAGAACCGTTATCCTTTACCCCTGATTACTGAGCTCTTTGACAGAGTTAGCGGAGCTACCATCTTTACAAAGCTGGACTTGCGAGGTGCATACAATCTCATCCGGATCCGTGAGGGTGACGAGTGGAAGACCGCCTTTAACACCCGTGACGGACATTATGAGTACCTCGTCATGCCCTTCGGATTGAGCAATGCTCCAGCTGTCTTCCAGCATTTTGTCAATGAGATCTTCAGAGACATTCTATACCGTCATGTCGTGGTCTATCTAGACGATATCCTCATTTTTGCCAACGATTTAGAGGAACATCGTTTTTGGGTTAAAGAGGTTCTGTCCCGTCTCCGTGTCAATCATCTCTATTGCAAATTAGAAAAATGCGTCTTTGAAGTCAAGTCCATTCCGTTTCTAGGGTACATTGTGTCCGGTCCCGGACTAGAGATGGATCCTGAGAAACTACAAGCAATCCAAAATTGGCCGGTACCCTTAACCCTCAAAGGGGTCCAGAGGTTCTTAGGGTTCGCCAACTATTACCGAAAGTTTATACGAGACTTTTCCACCATTGTGGCGCCTATTACTGCTTTCACTAAGAAGGGTGCTAACCCGTCCAAGTGGTCTGAAGAAGCCATGCAAGCATTTCATCTTTTAAAACAAAGGTTCATCTCTGCGCCTGTTCTGAAACAGCCTGACATCGACTCTCCTTTCATCTTAGAGGTGGATGCCTCCTCCGTTGGAGTAGGAGCGGTGTTATCTCAGAGGGCTAAAGATGGCCATTTACACCCTTGCAGTTTCTTCTCCCGGAAGTTCTCCCCAGCTGAGCGCAACTATGCCATTGGCGACCAGGAGTTGCTAGCCATCAAGCTCGCTCTAGAAGAGTGGAGGTATCTGTTGGAGGGAGCTTCTCATTCAATCACCATACTTACAGACCACAAGAACCTTTTATACCTGAAGGGCGCACAATGTCTCAACCCTCGTCAGGCCAGATGGGCACTTTTCTTTTCCAGGTTCGACTTTAAACTCCAGTTCTGTCCGGGCTCTCAGAATCGCAAGGCCGATGCCCTTTCCCGCTCATGGGAGCAAGAAAATGAGTCAGAGTCTTCAGACAAGCATCCTATTATAAATCCGTTGGCATTCTCCACGGTAGGGATGGACTCTACGCCCCCATCAGGGAAAAGTTTTGTGAAGCCGATGCTAAGGAAGAAGCTCATGCATTGGGCCCATGCTTCCCGTTTTGCCGGACATACAGGTATCCAAAAAACCCTGGAGTTTATCTCTAGGTCCTATTGGTGGCCAACTCTGAAAAAGGACGTCTTGGAGTTTATTGCATCTTGCCCAAAGTGTGCCCAACATAAAGTATCCCGCCAGTCGCCTGCGGGGCAACTGGTTCCACTATCCGTTCCCCGTCGACCATGGACCCACTTGTCGATGGATTTCATTACAGACTTACCCATGTGCAACAAGTTCAATACCATCTGGGTGGTAGTTGACCGGTTCACCAAGATGGCACACTTCATTCCTCTCACCGGTCTTCCGTCAGCTTCCAAGTTGGCTCAAGTATTCATACAAGAGATCTTCCGACTCCACGGTCTTCCTGAAGAAATTATCTCAGATCGAGGAGTTCAATTCACAGCCAAATTCTGGCGAAGTTTATGTCAAGTCCTCCAAGTCAAGCTAAAGTTTTCCACGGCTTACCATCCTCAGACCAATGGTCAAACCGAGAGGGTGAATCAGGACTTGGAGGCCTTCCTCCGCATCTATGTGTCCTCCTCTCAAGATGACTGGGTTCAATTACTTCCCTGGGCCGAGTTCTGTCATAACAACCAGTATCATTCTTCATCTGCTTCAACACCATTCTTCACTAACTTTGGATTCCACCCTAAAGTCCCTGAGTTCCAACCGCTTCCAGCAACTTCTGTTCCCGCAGTGGATATCACCTTGCATCAGTTTGCCAATATCTGGAAGAGCGTACGATCAGCTCTGCTCAAGGCATCGTTCAGGTACAAGAAGTTTGCGGATAAGAAGCGTCGAGCAGTTCCTGCTCTCAAGGTGGGTGATCGGGTATGGTTATCCACGAAGAATTTGAGGTTAAGAGTTCCCAGTATGAAGTTTGCACCTCGCTATATCGGTCCTTTCAAGATTGAACAAGTCATCAATCCTGTTGCTTACAGACTCCAGTTGCCTCCCTTCTTAAAAATACCCAGGACATTCCATGTTTTCCTGTTGAAACCGCTGATCTTGAATCGGTTTCATTCCTCACTTCCTCCAACTCCGAAAGTCCAAACTCAACGAGGCGTTGAGTATGAAGTGGCCAAGATCCTGGACTCACGTCACCATTACGGTCAACTACAATATCTTATTGACTGGAAGGGTTATGGTCCTGAGGAACGTTCATGGACCAATGCTTCTGATGTCCATGCTCCTGCCTTGGTCCGGAGATTCCATTCCAAGTTTCCTCAAAAGCCAAAGAAGTGTCCTGGGGCCACTCCTAAAGGGGGGGGTGCTGTCACGATCCGGGTATCTGGACGCCATTTCTTACCCATCAGATGCCTCCTAAGGCTGGCTCAGCGCTCCAGGACCGGATCCCATCTGTTATCCTAATGTTCACATTCCTGCATCCTCTCCTGTCTCTCTGAGACGCTGTCACAGTAACGCCTTATTACATCTGGCATGGCATCTCCCGCGGCCTCCGCCGCCGTCCCTGAGCTTCTGCATGCAGAGTGTCAGAGTGGCGATTACGTCAGCCGCGGCCTCCGCTGTGTCCGCGTGGTTGGATGTGCACTTGTCAGCCTGGCGTCTCCTGTCTCCAGTGGCCGGCGCCGCCATTACTGTTTTCATTACCACATGGATTACAAACCAAACTTCCCTCCAAGTGTCTGCATGGGCGCAGCCATCTTGGATTCTGTCAGCTGATCATTTCCTCCAATCTGTTGTCAGTATTGTTAATCTGCATAATTGCCTAGCCAATCCCTTCCTTGCTGCAGGTATAAATACACTGTGCCTGAGCAAGGAAGGCGTCAGTGCTTTGGTTGTCAAACCTAGTTCCTGTTTGTCTCTCTCCTGTGATTGTCTTCCAGGTTCCAGCTCCTGTCTCAAGACTTCCACCATAGAGACCCGCACCAGCATTCCACCTGCGGTGTAGCCTGACTCTCCAATCCATTGTGGATTCATCTGTTTCCAGCTACAACATTACCTGCTTCCAGCTCAGCTTCCAGCAGAGTACAGCTTCCCTTAAAGGGCCGGTGTCCTTTCTACACTTTACCACTCTCCACCGGTATTATTATTTCTCCGCTCTCAAGTTCTACATTTCAGTTCATATTTCATCGCTCCCAAGTTCACTTATTATTTAACTGGTTCCAGCCAGTATCCACTCCGTGCTAACAACAGTCTGGTTCCAGCCAGTATCCACAGCAGCTGTTTTATCTTCAGCAACCCAGCTTTTCCTGGAACACCAGCTGGCACAATCCTGGGTTATCTCCATTGCTACAGTCGGGCCTGGTAAGGACTTTCCATCTAGAAGATCATAAGAACTATCTCACACTACCAGTGCCCTGTGGCTCCTGCCATCCTGTAGTACCCAGGAACTGTATTTATTCTATGCTGACTTTTACGTTTTCTTTTACTGCTGCTGTGTTGCGGAGTTGTCATAATAAACATCATTGACTTTTATCCAAGTTGTCGTGGTCACGCCTTCGGGCAGTTATTATTCATGTTACTTACATGTCCAGGGGTCTGATACAACCTCCCAGGTTCCGGTACATCTCAGCCCCTACAACTGAGGCTGCCTCCCGTCAGCTCAGGCCCTCAGTTGTGACACCAGGTCCGCGAGGCCCTCACCAAATAAAACTTCACCTTTGAAGGGCAGGGCCTCCATAGCCTTTTTAGAGTCAGCATCACCATTCCACTGATGATTCCACAACGCCCTTCTAGCCGAGACTGCCATGGCATTGGACCTTGATCCCAAGAGGCCAATATCTCTCGCCGCTTCCCTTAGATATATTGCTGCGTCCCTGATATGACCCAGCGTCAAAAGTACGTTATCCTTATCCAGGGTGTCTGTCAGATGACAAGTTATCCGCCCACCTTTCAATAGCGCTACTCACCCATGCCGACGCCACAGCCGGCCTGAGCAGCGTACCCGTAGTAACAGAAACAGATTTTAAGGTAGTTTCCTGCTTACGATCCGCAGGATCCTTTAGGGCCGCCGTGTCAGGGGACGGTAGCGCCACCTTTTTGGACAAACGCGCCAGAGCTTTGTCCACCGTGGGTGAGGATTCCCACCGTAACCTATCCTGCGAGGGAAAAGGATGCGCCATAGCAATCCTCCTGGGAATCTGCAGTCTCTTGTCAAGGGATTCCCAAGCTTTTTCAAAAAGAGCGTTCAGTTCATGAGAGGGAGGAAACATTACCTCAGGTTTCTTTCCCTTAAACATACAGACCCTTGTGTCAGGGGCAGTGGGGTCTTCTGTGATATGTAACACCTCTTTAATTTCCACAATCATGTACTGAATACGCTTGGCCACCTTAGGATGTAACTTGGCATCATCATAATAGACACTGGAGTCGGAATCCGTTTCGGTATCAGTGTTTGCTATCTGGGTAAATGAACGTTTCTGCGACCCTGAGGGGGCCAGAGATTGTGACAAACCATCTCCCATGGATTGTCTCCATGCTTGGTTCTGAGACTCAGATTTGTCTAACCTCTTATGCAATAAAGCCACACTTGCATTTAAAACATTCCACATATCTACCCAATCAGCAGTCGGCGGTGCCGACTGAGTCACTCCCACATTCTGTACAGTCTCCACACCAGCCTCCTCTTGGGAAGAGCCTCCAACCTCAGACATGTCGACAAGCGCACCGTTGCCCCCCAAACACACTGGGCTATAGGGGACAGACCCACGGTAAGGTCCTTCAGAGAGACAGAAAGGGAGTTTGCCAGCTCACACCCAGCGCCTCACCGGTCTGAAGGAATTAAATAATACCCCAGACCTGTAAGCGCTTTTATACCAAATAATCAACACCAAAATGTTGTGCCCCCCCCCCCTCTTTTCGTGTACCCTGTTACTTGTGTACAGCAGTGAAGGGCCAGGAGCAGCGTCTCTGCAGCAAGCTGTGGAGAAAATGGCGCTGGTTAGAGCTGAAGGAGGAAGCCCCGCCCCCTACCCGGCGCACTTCGTTCCCGCTTTTATTTATACTGGCGGGGGTCTGTATACATTGCCTATGCAATGTATACATTCTTGCCAGTCTCAAATGAGGATACATTGCTGCCCAGGGCGCCCCCCCCCTGCGCCCTGCAACGCTTGTGTGAGGGAGCAACGGCGCGCTGCGCGGTACCTCAGGAAGATCTGAAGTCTTCTGCCACCTTTGAAGTCTTCTTGCTTCTACTACTCACCCGGCTTATCTCTTCAGGCTCTGTGAGGGGGACGGCGGCGCAGCTCCGGTAACGAGCAGCTAGGCGCACCAAGTGATCAGACCCTCTGGAGCTAATGGTGTCCAGTAGCCTAAGAAGCAGAGCCTTTGAACTCACAGAAGTAGGTCTGCTTCTCTCCCCTCAATCCCACGAAGCAGGGAGCCTGTTGCCAGCAGTGCTCCCGGAAAATAATAAACCTAACAAAAGTCTTTTTTAGAGAAACTCAGTAGAGCTCCCCTTGTGTGCACCCAGTCTCCTCTGGGCACAGAATCTAACTGAGGTCTGGAGGAGGGGCATAGAGGGAGGAGCCAGTTCACGCCCATTAAAGTGTTAAAGTGCCCATGTCTCCTGCGGATCCCGTCTACACCCCATGGTCCTTTTGGAGTCCCCAGCATCCTCTAGGACGAAGGAGAAAATAAGATGTTAAACCTACTGGTAAATCTTTTTCTCATAGTCCGTAGAGGATGCTGGGGACTCCGTAAGAACCATGGGGATAGACGGGCTCCGCAGGAGACATGGGCACTTTAAGAAAGACTTTAGGTATGGGTGTGCACTGGCTCCTCCCTCTATGCCCCTCCTCCAGACCTCAGTTAGAGAAACTGTGCCCAGAGGAGACGGACAGTACGAGGAAAGGATTTTTGTTAAACCAAGGGCAAGATTCATACCAGCCCACACCATTCACACCGTATAACTTGTGATAAACTAACCAGTTAACAGTATGAAAAAACAACATAGCATCAGTCGGAGACCGATGAAAACTATAACATAACCCTTATGTAAGCAAAACTATATACAAGTCTTGCAGAAGTAGTCCGCACTTGGGACGGGCGCCCAGCATCCTCTACGGACTACGAGAAAAAGATTTACCGGTAGGTTTAAAATCTTATTTTCTCTTACGTCCTAGAGGATGCTGGGGACTCCGTAAGGACCATGGGGATTATACCAAAGCTCCCAAATGGGCGGGAGAGTGCGGATGACTCTGCAGCACCGATTGAGCAAACAGGAAGTCCTCCTCAGCCAGGGTATCAAACTTATAGAACTTTGCAAAGGTGTTTGAACTCGACCAAGTAGCAGCTCGGCACAGCTGTAGTGCCGAGACCCCTCGGGCAGCCGCCCAAGATGAGCCCACCTTCCTAGTGGAATGATCCTTGACCGATTTTGGTAACGGCAATCCCGCCGTCGCATGTGCCTGCTGAATCGTGTTACAAATCCAGCGCGCAATAGTCTGCTTTGAAGCAGGAGCGCCAACCTTGTTGGCTGCATACAGGACAAACAGTGCTTCTGTTTTTCTGACTCTAGCCGTTCTGGCCACGTCAATTTTCAAAGCCCTGACCACATCAAGGGACTCGGAATCCTCCAAGTCTCATGTAGCCACAGGCACCACAATAGGTTGGTTCATATGAAAAGATAACACCACCTTAGGCAAAAATTGAGGACAGGTCCGCAATTCCGCTCTATCCATATGGAAAACTAGATGGGGGCTTTTATGAGACAAAGCCTCCAATTCCGACACACGCCTAGCCGAAGCCAAGGCTAACAACATGACCACTTTCCAAGTGAGATATTTTAACTCCACCGTTTTAAGTGGTTCAAACCAGTGCGACTTAAGGAAACTCAACACCACGTTAAGGTCCCAAGGCGCCACCGGAGGTACAAAAGGAGGCTGAATATGCAGCACTCCCTTCACAAAAGTCTGTACTTCTAGGAGAGAAGCCAATTCCTTCTGAAAGAAAATGGATAGGGCCAAAATCTGAACCTTTAGCGGAGCCTAATTTTAGGCCCAAATTCACTCCAGTCTGTAGGAAGTGAAGGAAACGGCCCAGATGGAATTCTTCCATAGGAGCATTCCTGGCCTCACACCAATTAACATATTTTCGCCATATACGGTGATAATGTTTAGATGTCACATCCTTCCTAGCCTTTATCAGAGTAGGAATGACCTCATCCAGAATGCCCTTTTCAGCTAGGATCCGGCGTTCAACCGCCATGCCGTCAAACGCAGCCGCGGTAAGTCTTGGAACAGACAGGGCCCCTGTTGCAACAGGTCCTGTCTTAGAGGAAGAGGCCACGGATCTTCTGTGAGCATCTCCTGCAGATCCGGATACCAGGCCCTTCGTGGCCAATCTGGAACAATGAGAATTGTCTATACTCCTCTTTTTCTTATTATTCTCAACACGTTTGGGATGAAAGGAAGAGGAGGAAACACATAGACCGACTGGAACACCCACGGTGTCACTAGGGCGTCCACAGCTACTGCCTGAGGGTCTCTTGACCTGGCACAATACCTCTGCAGCTTTTTGTTGAGGCGGGACGCCATCATGTCTATCTGGGGCAGTCCCCACTGACTTGCAATCTGTGCCAAGACTTCCTGATGAAGTCCCCACTCTCCTGGATGCAGGTCGTGTCTGCTGAGGAAGTCTGCTTCCCAGTTGTCCACTCCCAGAATGAACACTGCTGACAGTGCGCTTACATGATTTTCCGCCCAGCGAAGAATCCTGGTGGCTTCCGCCATTGTCACTCTGCTCCTTGTGCCGCCCTGGCGGTTTATATGAGCCACTGCTGTGATTTTGTCTGACTGGATCAGAACTGGTAAGTCGCGAAGCAAGGTCTCCGCTTGACGAAGGGCGTTGTATATGGCCCTCCGCTCCAGGACGTTGATGTGAAGACAAGTTACTTGACTTGACCAAAGACCCTGGAAGTTTCTTCCTTGTGTGACTGCTCCCCAACCTCGGAGGCTCGCGTCCGTGGTCACCAGAACCCTGTCCTGAATGCCGAACCTGCGGCCCTCTAGAAGGTGAGCACTCTGCAGCCACCACAGGAGAGATACCCTGGCCCTGGGGGACAGTGTGATCAACCGATGAATCTGTAGATGTGACCTGGACCACTTGTCCAGTAGGTCCCATTGGAAGGTCCTCGCATGGAACCTGCCGAACGGAATGGCCTCGTAAGATGCCACCATCTTTCCCAGGACTCGAGTGCAGTGATGCACTGACACCTGTTTTGGTTTCAATAGGTTCCTGACCAGAGTCATGAGTTCTTGAGCCTTTTCCGTTGGAAGATAACCCTTTTCTGGTCCGTATCCAGAATCATGTCCAAGAAGGTCAGACGAGTCGTAGGAACCAGCTGCGACTTCGGGATATTGAGAATTCAGCCGTGTTGCTGTAACACTCTCAGTGAAAGTGACACGCTGCTCAGCAACTGCTCTCTTGATCTCGCTTTTATGAGGAGATCATCCAAGTATGGGATAATTGTGACCCCCTGCTTGCGCAGGAGCACCATCATTTCCGCCATTACCTTGGTGAAAATCCTCGGGGCCGTGGAAAGCCCAAACGGCAACGTCTGAAATTGGTAATGACAATCCTGAACCGCAAATCTCAGGTACGCCTGATGAGGTGGATATATTGGAACATGAAGGTATGCATCCTTTATGTCTAGGGATACCATAAAATTCCCCCCTTCCAGTCTGGCGATGACCGCTCTGAGTGATTCCATCTTGAACTTGAACCTTTTCAAGTATAGGTTCAGGGATTTTAAATTTAAAATGGGTCTGACCGAACCGTCCGGTTTCGGGACTACAAACAGAGTTGAGTAATATCCCCTCCCTTGTTGCAGTAGGGGAACCTTGACCACCACCTGTTGAAGATACAATTTGTGAATTGCATTTAACACTAACTTCCCTTCTGAGGGAGAAGCTGGCAGGGCCGATTTGAAAAACCGACGAGGAGGCACCTCTTCGAATTCCAGCTTGTAACCCTGAGAAACAATTTCTACTGCCCAGGGATCCACCTGTGAGTGAACCCAGATGTGGCTGAAATGTCGAAGACGTGCCCCCACTGGGGCGGACTCCCGTAGCGGAGCCCCAGCGTCATGCGGTGGATTTTGTAGAGGTCGGGGAGGACTTCAGTTCCTGGGAACTAGCTGTGTTGTGCAGCTTCTTTCCTCTGCCCTTACCTCTGGCAAGAAAGGACGCACCTCGTACTTTCTTGTTTCTCTGTGACCGAAAGGACTGCATCTGATAATGTGGTGCTTTCTTAGGCTGTGAGGGAATATAAGGCAATAAAATGGATTTACCAGCTGTAGCTGTGGAGACCAGGTCCGAGAGACCTTCTCCAAACAATTCCTCACCCTTGTAAGGTAAAACCTCCATATGCCTTTTTGAGTCGGCATCACTTGTCCATTGCCGGGTCCATAGGACTCGTCTAGCAGAAATCGACATAGCGTTGATTCTAGAACCCAATAGACCAATGTCTCTTTCAGCATCCCTCATATATAAGACAGCATCTTTTATATGTCCTAGGTTCAATACGATGGTATCCTTATCCAGGGTTTCAATTTCCGCTGATAAGGTATCCGTCCATGCTGCTACAGCGCTACACACCCAGGCCGATGCAATAGCCGGTCTGAGTAAGGTACCCGAATGCATGTAAATGGACTTCAAGGTAACCTCCTGCTTGCGATCAGCAGGATCCCTGAGGGTAGCCGTATCCTGGGATGGCAGCGCTACCTTCTTGGATAAGCGTGTCAATGCTTTGTCCACCCTAGGGGAGGATTCCCACCGTATCCTGTCCTTTGGCGGGAAAGGATACGCCATAAGAATCCTTTTGGGAATCTGCAGATTTTTGTCTGGAGATTCCCAAGCTTTTTCACATAACTCGTTCAGCTCATGTGAGGGAGGAAAGGTTACTTCAGGTTTCTTTTCCTTATACATGTGTACTCTCGTGTCAGGGACAGGGGGTTCCTCTGTGATATGCAAAACATCTTTTATTGCAATAATCATATCGAATACATTTAGCCAGTTTTGGCTGTAACTTTGCATCATCGTAGTCGACACTGGAGTCAGAATCCGTGTCGGTATCTGTGTCTACTATTTGGGATAGTGGGCGCTTTTGAGACCCCGAAGGTCCCTGCGACCTAGAGACAGACATGGGTTGATTCCCTGGCTGTTCCCTAGCTTCCGCTTTGTCTAATCTTTTGTGCAATAAATTTACATTAGCACTTAAAACATTCCACATATCCATCCAGTCAGGTGTCGGCGTTGTCGACGGAGACACCACATTCATTTTCTCCTCCTCCTCCTCCCCCGGAAAGCCTTCTACCTCAGACATGTCGACACACGCGTACCGACACACCACACACTCAGGGAATCCTCTTATCTGAAGACGGTTCCCCCACAAGGCCCTTTGGAGAGACAGAGAGAGAGTATGCCAGCACACACCCAGCGCTATATGACCCAGGAAAAAACACAATATGTTTACCTAGATAGCGCTGTAATCTGTATATTGCGCCAAATATGTACCCCCCCTTCTTTAAAACCCTCTTTCACCGTGGATAAGCAGGGGAGAGTCCGGGGAGCTTTCTCTCAGTGCTGTGCTGTGGAGAAAATGGCGCTGGTGAGTGCTGAGGAAGAAGCCCTGCCCCCTCAGTGGCGGGCTTCTGTCCCGCTCAAATATGTAAAAAACCTGGCAGGGGCTCTTTATAGTCTTCTGCCGCCTCTGAAGTCTTCTTACTTCTCATACTCATCCGGCTTCTATCTTCCGGCTCTGCAAGGAGGACGGCGGCGCGGCACTGGGACGGACGGCGAGGGTGAGACCTGCGTACTGATCCCTCTGGAGCTAATGGCGTCCAGTAGCCTAAGAAGCAGAGCCTTGAAACTCACAGAAGTAGGTCTGCTTCTCTCTCCTCAGTCCCACGATGCAGGGAGTCTGTTGCCAGCAGGCTCCCTGAAAATAAAAAAACTAACAAAATTCTTTCTTTCAGGAAACTCAGGAGAGCTCCCTGTAATGCACCCAATCTCCTCTGGGCACAGTATCAAACTGAGGTCTGGAGGAGGGGCATAGAGGGAGGAGCCAGTGCACACCCATACCTTAAGTCTTTCTTTAAGTGCCCATGTCTCCTGCGGAGCCAGTCTATCCCCATGGTCCTTACGGAGTCCCCAGCATCCTCTAGGACGAAGGAGAAAATAAGAATTTACTTACCGATAATTCTATTTCTCGGAGTCCGTAGTGGATGCTGGGGTTCCTGAAAGGACCATGGGGAATAGCGGCTCCGCAGGAGACAGGGCACAAAAAGTAAAGCTTTAGGATCAGGTGGTGTGCACTGGCTCCTCCCCCTATGACCCTCCTCCAAGCCTCAGTTAGGATACTGTGCCCGGACGAGCGTACACAATAAGGAAGGATTTATGAATCCCGGGTAAGACTCATACCAGCCACACCAATCACACTGTACAACCTGTGATCTGAACCCAGTTAACAGTATGATAACAGCGGAGCCTCTGAAAAGATGGCTCACAACAAATAATAACCCGATTTTTGTAACTATGTACAAGTAATGCAGATAATCCGCACTTGGGATGGGCGCCCAGCATCCACTACGGACTCCGAGAAATAGAATTATCGGTAAGTAAATTCTTATTTTCTCTATCGTCCTAGTGGATGCTGGGGTTCCTGAAAGGACCATGGGGATTATACCAAAGCTCCCAAACGGGCGGGAGAGTGCGGATGACTCTGCAGCACCGAATGAGAGAACTCCAGGTCCTCCTTAGCCAGGGTATCAAATTTGTAGGATTTTACAAACGTGTTTGCCCCTGACTAAATAGCCGCTCGGCAAAGTTGTAAAGCCGAGACCCCTCGGGCAGCCGCCCAAGATGAGCCCACCTTCCTTGTGGAATGGGCATTTACATATTTTGGCTGTGGCAGGCCTGCCACAGAATGTGCAAGCTGAATTGTATTACACATCCAACTAGCAAAAGTCTGCTTAAAAGCAAGAGCACCCAGTTTGTTGGGTGCATACAGGATAACAGCAAGTCAGTTTTCCTGACTCCAGCCGTCCTGGAACCTATATTTTCAGGGCCCTGACCACATCTAGCAACTTGGAGTCCTCCAAGTCCCTAGTAGGCGCAAGACACCACAATAAGCTGGTTCAGGTGAAACACTGACACCACCTTAGGGAGAGAACTGGGGACGAGTCCGCAGCTCTGCCCTGTCCGAATGGACAAACAGATATGGGCTTTTTTGAGAAAAAAACCACCAATTTGACACTCGCCTGGTCCAGGCCAGGTCCAAGAGCATGTTCACTTTTCATGTGAGATGCTTCAAATCCACAGATTTGACTGGTTTTAACCCAATGTGTTTTGAGGAATCCCAGAACTACGTTGAGATCCCACAGTGCCACTGGAGGCACAAAAGGGGGTTGTATATGCAATACTCCCTTGACAAACTTCTGGACTTCAGGAACTGAAGCCAATTCTTTCTGGAAGAAAAATCGACAGGGCCGAAATTTGAACCTTAATGGACCCCAATTTGAGGCCCATAGACACTCCTGTTTGCAGGAAATGCAGGAATCGACCGAGTTGAAATTTCTTCGTGGGGCCTTCCTGGCCTCACACCACGCAACATATTTTCGCCACATGTGGTGATAATGTTGTGCGGTCACCTCCTTTCTGGCTTTGACCAGGGTAGGAATGACCTCTTCCTGAATGCCTTTTCCCTTAGGATCCGGCGTTCCACCGCCATGCCGTCAAACGCAGCTGCGGTAAGTCTTGGAACAGACATGGTACTTGCTGAAACAAGTCCCTTCTTAGCGGCAGAGGCCATAAGTCCTCTGTGAGCATCTCTTGAAGTTCCGGGTACCAAGTCCTTCTTGGCCAATCGGAGCCATGAGTATAGTTCTTACTCCTCTACGTCTTATAATTCTCAGTACCTTAGGTATGAAAAGCAGAGGATGGAACACATACACCGACTGGTACACCCACGGTGTTACCAGAACGTCCACAGCTATTGCCTGAGGGTCTCTTAACCTGGCGCAATACCTGTCCCGTTTTTTGTTCAGACGGGACGCCATCATGTCCACCTTTGGTAATTCCCAACGGTTTACAATCATGTGGAAAACTTCCCCATGAAGTTCCCACTCTGCCGGGTGGAGGTCGTGCCTACTGAGGAAGTCTGCTTCCCAGTTTCCATTCCCGGAATGAAACACTGCTGACAGTGCTATCACATGATTTTCCGCCCAGCGAAAAGTCCTTGCAGTTTTTGCCACTGCCCTCCTGCTTCTTGTGCCGCCCTGTCTATTTACGTGGGCGACTGCCGTGATGTTTTATCCCACTGGATCAATACCGGCTGACCTTGAAGCAGAGGTCTTGCTAAGCTTAGAGCATTATAAATTTACCCTTAGCTATATTTATGTGGAGAAAAGTCTCCAGACTTGATCACACTCCCTGGAAATTTTTTCCTTGTGTGACTGCTCCCCAGCCTCTCGGGCTGGCCTCCGTGGTCACCAACATCCAAAACTGAATGCCGAATCTGCGGCCCTCTAGAAGATGAGCACTCTGTAACCACCACAGGAGAGACACCCTTGTCCTTGGATATAGGGTTATCCGCTGATGCATCTGAAGATGCGATCCGGACCATTTGTCCAGCAGATCCCACTGAAAAGTTCTTGCATGAAATCTGCCGACTGGAATTGCTTCGAAGGAAGTCACCATTTTTTTACCATGGCCCTTGTGCAATGATGCACTGATTTTAGGAGGTTCCTGACTAGCTCGGATAACTACCTGGCTTTCTCTTCCGGGAGAAACACCTTTTTCTGGACTGTGTCCAGAATCATCCCTAAGCACAGGAGACTTGTTGTCGGGATCAGCTGCGATTTTGGAATATTTAGAATCCACCCCTGCTGTTGTAACAGTATCCGAGATAGTGCTACTCCGACCTCCAACTGTTCCCTGGACTTTGCCCTTATCAGGAGATCGTCCAAGTAAGGGATAATTAAGACGCCTTTTCTTCGAAGAAGAACCATCATTTCGGCCATTACCTTGGTAAAGACCCGGGGTGCCGTGGACAATCCAAACGGCAGCATCTGACACTGATAGTGACAGTTCTGTACCACGAACCTGAGGTACCCTTAGTGATAAGGGCAAATTCGGGACATGGAGGTAAGCATCCCTGATGTCTCGGGACACCAGATAGTCCCCTTCTTCCCGGTTCGTTATCACTGCTCTGAGTGACTCCATCTTGATTTGAACCTTTGTAAGTGTTCAAATTTTTTTAGATTTAGAATAGGTCTCACCTAGCCTTCTGGCTTCAGTACCACAATATAGTGTGGAATAATACCCCTTTTCTTGTTGTAGGAGGGGTAATTTAATTATCACCTGCTGGGAATACAGCTCGTGAATTGTTTCCCATACTGCCTCCTTGTCGGAGGGAGACCTTGGTAAAGCAGACTTCAGGAGCCTGCGCAGGGGAAACGTCTCGACATTCCAATCTGTACCCCTGGGATACTACTTGTAGGATCCAGGGGTCCTATACGGTCTCAGCGTCATGCTGAGAGCTTGTCAGAAGCGGTGGAACGCTTCTGTTCCTGGGAATGGGCTGCCTGCTGCAGTCTTCTTCCCTTTCCTCTATCCCTGGGCAGATATGACTCTTATAGGGACGAAAGGACTGAAGCTGAAAAGACGGTGTCTTTTTCTGCAGAGATGTGACTTAGGGTAAAAACGGTGGATTTTCCAGCAGTTGCCGTGGCCACCAGGTCCGATGGACCGACCCCAAATAACTCCTCTTCCTTTATACGGCAATACACCTTTGTGCCATTTGGAATCTGCATCACCTGACCACTGTCGTGTCCATAAACATCTTCTGGCAGATATGGACATCGCACTTACTCTTGATGCCAGAGTGCAAATATCCCTCTGTGCATCTCGCATATATAGAAATGCATCCTTTAAATGCTCTATAGTCAATAAAATACTGTCCCTGTCAAGGGTATCAATATTTTTAGTCAGGGAATCCGACCAAGCCACCCCAGCTCTGCACATCCAGGCTGAGGCGATCGCTGGTCGCAGTATAACACCAGTATGTGTGTATATACTTTTTATGATATTTTTCCAGCCTCCTGTCAGCTGGCTCCTTGAGGACGGCCCTATCTATAGACGGTACCGCCACTTGTTCTGATAAGCGTGTGAGCGCCTTATCCACCCTAAGGGGTGTTTCCCAACGCGCCCTAACTTCTGGCGGGAAAGGGTATACCGCCCATATTTTCTATCGGGGGGAACCCACGCATCATCACACACTTCATTTAATTTATCTGATTCAGGAAAAACTACGGTAGTTTTTTCACATCCCACATAATACCCTCTTTTGTGGTACTTGTAGTATCAGAAATATGTAACACCTCCTTCATTGCCCTTAACGTGTGGCCCTAATAAGGAATACGTTTGTTTATTCACCGTCGACACTGGATTCAGTGTCCCTGTCTGTGTCTGTGTCGACCGACTAAAGTAAACGGGCGTTTTAAAACCCCTGACGGTGTTTTTGAGACGTCTGGACCGGTACTAATTGTTTGTCGGCCGTCTCATGTCATCAACCGACCTTGGCGCGTGTTGACATTATCACGTAATTCCCTAAATAAGCCATCCATTCCGGTGTCGACTCCCTAGAGAGTGACATCACCATTACAGGCAATTGCTCCGCCTCCTCACCAACATCGTCCTCATACATGTCGACACACATGTACCGACACACAGCACACACACAGGGAATGCTCTGATAGAGGACAGGACCTACTAGCCCTTTGGAGAGACAGAGGGAGAGTTTGCCAGCACACACCAAAAACGCTATAATTATATAGGGACAACCTTATATAAGTGTTTTCCCTTATAGCATCTTTTTTATATATTTCTAACGCCAAATTAGTGCCCCCCCTCTCTGTTTTACCCTGTTTCTGTAGTGCAGTGCAGGGGAGAGCCTGGGAGCCTTCCCTCCAGCCTTTCTGTGAGGGAAAATGGCGCTGTGTGCTGAGGAGATAGGCCTCGCCCCTTTTTCGGCGGCCTCGTCTCCCGCTCTTAACGGATTCTGGCAGGGGTTAAATATCTCCATATAGCCCCCGGAGGCTATATGTGAGGTATTTTTAGCCAAAAATAGGTTTTCATTGCCTCCCAGGGCGCCCCCCTCCCAGCGCCCTGCACCCTCAGTGACTGCCGTGTGAAGTGTGCTGAGAGGAAATGGCGCACAGCTGCAGTGCTGTGCGCTACCTTAAGAAGACTGAGGAGTCTTCATGCCGCCGATTCTGGACCTTCTTCTTGTTTCAGCATCTGCAAGGGGGCCGGCGGCGAGGCTCCGGTGACCATCCAGGCTGTACCTGTGATCGTCCCTCTGGAGCTAATGTCCAGTAGCCAAAGAAGCCAATCCATCCTGCACGCAGGTGAGTTCACTTCTTCTCCCCTAAGTCCCTCGTTGCAGTGATCCTGTTGCCAGCAGGACTCACTGTAAAATAAAAAACCTAAGCTAAACTTTTCTAAGCAGCTCTTTAGGAGAGCCACCTAGATTGCACCCTTCTCGGCCGGGCACAAAAATCTAACTGAGGCTTGGAGGAGGGTCATAGGGGGAGGAGCCAGTGCACACCACCTGATCCTAAAGCTTTACTTTTTGTGCCCTGTCTCCTGCGGAGCCGCTATTCCCCATGGTCCTTTCAGGAACCCCAGCATCCACTAGGACGATAGAGAAATAAGATTTCTAAAACGCTCCAACTAATGATTCTGTAAAGTAGTCTCATTCCGGCATCATTCACAAAACAATAAAAGAGCATTCCATTTGCTTCATCACACAAGTGACTCTCTCAGAACCAGTGTACAGTTATTTCTTGTATGTAAACAAAGAATGTGGGGCAACAGGGAAAGCAGAGACAGAAGCAGACATTATTCTGGGCTCTGAAACATTTGGCAACCACTGTGTATTCCAAGACCAGGAACATTCAAGGTTGTGCTCTGTATCGAATTCACTCTAATGGTTGAACCACAGGGGGATTAAATCCTGAATCTAATCTAGTAATGATACTCTACTGGGTGCATGGGGATGTCACCTTGCTGCATAGACTGAATCTTGGCTTATCTCGCTGCACCTTGGTCCGTGTCATGTGACAGCTGTGACAATGGGAACCGCTCTGACTACTGAGCTGCAGCCGCCACTTAGTTTTGTAAAGTGAAAACATTAGCATTTAGCTGAACATTTCCCTGCTCAGTGACCCAGCTACAATGGATTGATATTTGCAGGCTGAAATAAACATAAGTAGCCTATGTATTCATTTTACTGATCACAATATACAGAAAAACTCCTGTACAAACCACCTAACGTTACTGCACATATTTTCCTGACACATATCTTGGTTGAATGCAGGGCATACTGGCCAGTTATTCCATGGAGTTCACATGAATATGTTAGGAGTACTCCAGACACTATTTAAGGTCTATTAATCAAAGTGTTGTCTACAAACACTGGACTGAGGACGCCGCATATGCATACAGTAACAGCCAGGCACATCACGTAGTGTAGGCAAGGTTCTCATTTTTCAGTGGTTCCTACTGAGTTAATAGGAAGGGATCCCAAAATTCCTGGTCTTTCCATCACCGTTTAGAGTATAGATTTAGACTGTCTAATTCTGCAACCCTGAGATGCCTCTGTGATAAGTGTGCCTAGGTGTGCGGAGAGACAGAAATGTCTGTAGCACAGCACTGTGCAAAAGTGTGCATTTCACACCAAGTGCAACTTCATAGCACTTTCCAAACACTATACTCTCCAATTATTTAGAAGACTGCATGGCGTATACCTAGTACAATACAGTATGCCATGTTAGTGCAACATGAAATACATATGTCTCCACTTTACACTGTCTCTGCTCATTCCTACTATACTATACCACTCCACAGTAGCTACAAAGAACTACAGCAGCCACCAACACCTAAGGCTGTTACTCCATTACCTTATGTATTGTGTGCCACAGCACATAGATGCTACACTGACATGACTCCGCAGGGCCATCTCTATCTACTTTTTCACAACATCAACTTATATAAATGTTCAAGGTGTTTGTCCCCTATGTTAGTGAGAGCCAGAGGTAGAAATAAAAACAAAACATCAAAGCAACAAAAGATGCAGAAAAAAAAGTGTCAAACTAATTAGTACTTTAATAACACAGACAGAAATACACATGCCGCTAAATGCCCACCTGTGCACCAGACGAACAAGAGCAGAAAAGTTCCATATAAAGGAGACAAAAAGGCGTTGGAGAGACAAAAGAGAGGCGGTGGGGTCAAAGAAGAGGGGTGAGAGACACAAGGGTGGTGGGAAGAAAATGGAGATGTGAGAGACAGGTAAAAGGAGAAATAAAGACTGATGGAAGAGGGGTGGTGACAATAGCCAAAAGATGGAGAGAAACTGAATAAGATGCCAAAGGGGCCATTCATAAAAGCTTGGAGAGAGAGAAAATTGTGAGAGATAAAATACCCATCAGCTCTGAATCTATATGTTACAGGCTGTGTTTGAAAAATTATCGGAGCTGACTGGTTGATACTTTGGGGCAGGTGTAAGCCTTGAAAAGTGATAAATTGGATTGTGATAGTAGCAGCCAATCACCTCCTAACTGCGTGTTACAGGCTACGTTTGAAATATGACAATTTGGAGCTGGTTGGTTAGTAGCTGATCACTCTCCACTTTCTCTCTTTTCAAGGCTTAGTACATCTGCCCGTTTATCTCACACAATTTTATCTCTCTCCAAGCTTTGATAAAGTCCCCCCTATAAGAGACCGAGGCAGAGAGAAAACACTGATTGGAGGAAGAAGCAAAACATAAAACCCTGCAAACAGCTAGTAACCCAAAGAATCATCCACCATATATACAGTCAGCACATAGAGTACAGCTTGTAAATTAAAATTCTTCTACCCAATTTCTTCCTCTCTATAGAATGGCGGCCCAATACAACCACCCACCCCTCCCCCCAAGCAAGCCCTTTGACCTAGCCGGCAAGTAAGCAGTACACTTTAATTAACACTACAAGCTGTACATATGTTCTGCTAACGGTACACCAGTATGGCACTGCAGCATGAGCTGATCGGAGGACAAGAACAAATTCCAGTTCTAATGCATTTCAGCTATTCACCAATCAGTCCGGACTTGTACAGGTTGCGGGACAGAAACAGTTAAAATAATAATAGAAAATAAGGGAGAGCCGACAACTGCAATACTTTATTTTTATTGAATAGACTGGTGATAATAATAATAATAATAATAGGTGCAAATTGCCAATGGGGAAAGAACTTACATTCAGCCATAATGAATGAGAAAATCCAAAATAAAATAGAAGTAACTAAGTTTCAAAATAAATTTACTACAGTATCATCACCTTAAGCGGGATACACACTATTAGATTATCTGTACAATTTTTCTGTTTGGAACAAAAACCTGGGAATGTATGGGGGCAGATGACAATTGACTATTTGCTTCCAAATACTGGAAAATAGACAAAAATTAACATTCAGACAAACTGGTTAAATCCATTTGATTTAACCATTTTTTCCCCCCAAAAAACATTTTTGCCCATTTTCTGGCTCTTGGAAGCAGATGGTTTACTGTAATTTGCCCCCATACATTACAAGATTTACACTCCAATCAGAAATATTGGACAGATAATCTTATAGTGTGTATCCAGCTTTACTTGTGTAATGTAGTGATATCTATATTTTGTATTTCAAAATGTACAATAAAAATGTTTCTGTATTACAATTGCCATGCCAATACCTATTGACCTCATAGCTTCTACACTACAAAGTCATTCAGAAATAAAACATTCACCCCATTATAGTCTAATCACTTAATGTTTCTGACTGTCAGCACTTAGTGCTATGCCGAGCTACACTGTACAAGACGCACCAAGAAGTCACAATTCCAATAATAATCCCTTGTTATGAGATAACATCATGTCTTTCACAAATAAAGACAGGGACCACCTGCCAGGCTGTCTGTACGGAGGTGAGGAATCAGGATCAATGAGCCAGGTGCCATTGACGTCTTTGGACTCTCCTCTGATATGGCATGTTGCAAAAGCAGCATTGCGAGGTGTTCAGACGCCCAAAAGCATGTACCATACCAGAAAGCTCTGCACACTCACAGGAAGTGTGCCACTAAACAGCACAGATGATAGCTATACCCTGTTATAACCGCGCACCGCTATTGGTTTACAATGAAAAAATGGTGATGCTTAAAGTAAAAGGGAGAAAAAGGGAAAAGGAGAAAAGGTTGCGGCATACCAATGACATTTCTATTTTAAACTCTAATGCTTGAACACCAATGATGCATATTCAAGTTGTCGCATCTTCCCGTGAGACTTCCTGTGACCTGTGAGACAGGCGGCCAGTGGCAGAGTGCAGTAAGGGGAGGAAAGGCTGGACACAGGCATATACACCTGTCAGGAGCCCGCTCTCTTGGTAGTGCTGGAGGGCTGGTGCAGCTCCATGCAGTAGTGATGATGAGGATGATAATGGTCAGCAGCTGCTGGCCGCTATGGATTTGTTCTAGAGGTGGCAGGGCTTCATTTATTAGTGTAGCTGCTGCATTTCATGAATTAGCTATTTGCAATCCTTAATATTCTGCATTTAATCTTAAATAGTAAAGAAGATTCCCTTTTATATTTTAAAATAACAGATGTTTGTACTTTATTTTATTTCACATCATTTAATTGAGTTTCATTAGTATTGTGTAATTAGCTGCCAAATGCGGCTTTCATATTTAGTAACACTGTCATGACAATATTCAATTGCGTATATGACACTCCATCACAGTATGATATTGTGTACAATAGGCTAATGGGACTTACAGTACATATACTAGTAACACTGTTACGTAAACCACCCGTGTATGCTTCCTCTGCGCTTTGTGGTACGGAAGTATACACACTTGTTGCCCATATGCAGGGAAATGTGGGGGGATTTCTGCAGTAACTTTCTGGCCTCAGATGCATACAAACCTACACGAGCCCCAAAGTCATCTAGTAATACAATCCTGTGACCGTGCAAAACACAGCTTCATACATATTGCATTGCGTTGGCTGGCTAGACTTTAAATCAATGTGCATCATGAATCTGCTGTGTGCTGTCCCCTTGCTCTGCATGCATAAGCCGAGTAGGGTGACTATCTGTGACTTAGCAGGAACTTTCAGTGAGCTGTCACCCTAGGGAATACATTCAGCACAGGGAAGAGGAGCTTCATCACACTTGGCTCATCCCAGCAGCTCAGGCTCAGTAGTCGCATCTGTAATGTGGAACAGCTCCAAGATGATATCTATCCCTCCTGTGAATTTGGATGCAGGCAAAAAAAAGCTCACTGCCTTTCTGTGACCTTCCTCTGGCCTTTCATGGTAAAAAAAATAAAAAAAATAAAAATAATATCTCTCTCTCTTATATATATATATATATATATATATATATATATATATATATATATCAGATGTGGACCGGCACTCCTCCTGATGGACACTCGTGACCCTGGTGCCTCCTGGTAACAATGTGCAATATCCCAATAAAGATGACAGCGGCACTCAGGGTTTTGTAAATGTGCACAAAGTTGTATTCAAAACATGAATAAATAAGCCGACGTTTCGGGGCTTACCCGCCCCTTTGTCAAGGTGTATAACAGTACAAACAGAAAGTGACATACCTTTTATGTAGGAGAAGCCCGCCAGTGTTCGTGCGTGGGTCGGAGTCGCGGATTCCCGCTGTGCTTCCGGCCCCTTACTGATGACGTCACTCCGGCTGCGTCTAGCGGTTGCCGTGGCAACCTAGACGCTACTCTGTATGCCGGAACAGACAGTCATCTGTAAACAAAGAGAGAGTGACACAAGTGTGGACTCACCAACTTACAGAACCCTCCACCTTAATGTATATACATGTACACCCAGCGAACCTCTCAGTGTGTAGATAAATCAGTGTGGCGTGCAACTGTGTGTTTGATAGCTGTGTGTGTTATATAAATGATGGTGTCACGTGGGTGTCATGAATGTAATGAAAGAAGTTCTCCAATATGTGGGTCCCTAAATTAAATGTGTCAAACTGGACTAGTGTAAAGAATAAACAGTGGCACTAAGTGTATGTAGCGGATGCCGATGGCCGCTTGTTGCGGGTGTTCTCTGACCGGCAGGTCCAAAACAGGACGCCGCTGGGTGGTATGATAAACTGTCGTGTGGCTAACGATGTACTGCATGACCTAGTGATTACTGGGAAGCGTGTTGGGGTGATGTGTACTCATAATGGGGTGAAATACAAGTGAATGCTGGTGAATATGTGACATGGTGATTAGAACAATGGGTGATGACGACATGTTGTGTTTGTGAAAAGTGATGTGACAAAGGTGTCAGTGAGTGTGTGGTGGAAAAATGCTGGGGAACACTGAGAGGTGCGCTGTAAAGGGTGTGTGTTTGGCAGCTAACATGGTAACACAATTGAATTAAGTGCTATGAGGGAGCAGAATAATGTTCTATTATTAAATCCTATTAAGGTTGACCACTCTCTGTTTAAGTCCACTTCTACATTAGGGTTGAGATATTGGTCATAGTACACCGTATATGATAATTGAAGACTTTACAAGTTATTGGTTGGTGTATTTCTATAGAAAGACATTCCAGGAGAATTTCTCGTTAAGACCGCCTGGGCTGATCGTACCTAACTCATGGATCCACTTGGATTCTATTTGTAGTAGTTTCCGGTCGCGGTCGCCCCCCCTGGGGTTTTTTGGCACATGGTCGATGATTTGATGTTTCAAGTCAGTGAGGGAATGACCCGCTGTTGCATAGTGGCGTGCCACTGGTTGGTCTGAGGCTTTGCCCGCCAGTGCTTGTTTGATTGCTGTCCTATGCAGAGCCATTCTCTCCCGCATCGTTCTTATTGATTTCCCCACGTAGAACAGGCCACAAGGGCAAGTAAGAAGATATACTATGTGAGTTGTTGTACACGATAGCACATGTCTGATGTTATATCTTCTTTCTCTGTGGGGATGTTTGAATGAAGGCCCTACGATCATTTTGCTGCACGTTGTACACCCAAGGCACTTGTAGCACCCTGGTGCTTTGGTCAGAAAAGTGGCCCCTTTCTTGTTTACTTCATCTTGGAACCCTGTAATGTCCGTATGTACGATGGTATCCTTGATGTTCCTACCCCTGGAAAAACACATCATGGGTCTCATGTTTTTTAATGATGTTAATGCTTTATCTGTTGAAATAATTGGCCAGAGTGCCCTAGTGGCTCTTTGGATGACTGGGCTGGCCGTATTAAAGGTGTTAACGAACGGGATTACCGCTTTAGTGCATTTAGGGGTGGGTTTTAACAAAACTTCTCTGGGGATCAACAGGATTTCTGCCTTCTGTTGTTGTAGCATGTGTGGATCGTTTCCCCTCTGTTCAAACTTTTTCACCATCATGTTTAATTCATGATCCAGCGACGTACGGTCACTGATTATCCTTGAGGCCCTGATCATTTGTGATCTCGGTAGGCCATTCTTGAGAGGCCTGGGGTGATGACTATTGGCACGTAACAGTACATTTTTGTCTGTCGGTTTTGAATATAGGCTTGTGGTCAGCCTCCCCTCCGTGAGGGTTACTTTGACGTCCAGGTAGTTGAGAGTGTCATCGCTGACTTGATGTGTGTATTTAATGGTTGACTGTCGATTGTTGGTTTCCGACATAAGGCATTCAAAGGCTTCCCGTCCCCCAGTCCATAGGAGGAACAGGTCGTCGATGTACCTGGTAAACATCAATATGTGTTGTGCCACTTCCTGGTTGTCAAAAAAGACTGTCTGCTCCTCCTGGAACATAAAGATGTTTGCGAATGACGGGGAGACATTGCTCCCCATCGCACACCCCGTTCTTTGTCGATAGAATCTACTGTTAAATAGGAAGAAATTCTTCTCCAGGGTCATGGTTAGAAGCTCCATGAAGAGATCAAGGTTAAGTGCTTCCATATTCTCCGCCATCAGGTACTCTCTCATGGCCCGTAGGCCAGCTACGTGGGGAATGCTTGTGTACAGACTATTTACATCAATTACACACAACAACGTGCCTGTTGGTACTGGACCCACTTGGTTGATCCGTTCTAGGAAGCTCGTAGTGTCCTTGATGAAGTTGTGGTGTTTCAAAATGAGGGGTTGTAGTATGCCGTCTAGAAAGATGGCATACTACAACCCCTCATTTTGAAACACCACAACTTCATCAAGGACACTACGAGCTTCCTAGAACGGATCAACCAAGTGGGTCCAGTACCAACAGGCACGTTGTTGTGTGTAATTGATGTAAATAGTCTGTACACAAGCATTCCCCACGTAGCTGGCCTACGGGCCATGAGAGAGTACCTGATGGCGGAGAATATGGAAGCACTTAACCTTGATCTCTTCATGGAGCTTCTAACCATGACCCTGGAGAAGAATTTCTTCCTATTTAACAGTAGATTCTATCGACAAAGAACGGGGTGTGCGATGGGGAGCAATGTCTCCCCGTCATTCGCAAACATCTTTATGTTCCAGGAGGAGCAGACAGTCTTTTTTGACAAC